>NC_072397.2:34944453-35246250 GCF_028885625.2 Pongo pygmaeus | reverse complement strand
TTGTGCATACTGTAATGACATTTGGACAAAAAAGCTGTTTCATCATTTATTTTACAGTTACAGTGCTTGAAGTGAATTGATAATATTAAATAAGTACCTTGGATATTTTCAGTCTCCTTTCAAGTCTTAGCTAGACGTGAAATTTTTGGGGGGCTATGAAGATGGATTAGGGCATCTCGCAGCTAATGATGTATTCTGCTTAGCTCAGTTCTTGGCTCCTGAACAGACTGACTATTAGAACTCATCAATTTTTCTTTGTATATATTTGGCCATGGATTCTATCCCTTGTGCTGAGCTCCAGAATTTTTTTCAGCATTTCACACTCTCTCCTTGGCCTGTTCCAACATCATTTTAATTTTACAGTGAACAAAAGCCTTATATTTTTCCAGAACAACTGGATTACAAGAGGAAAGCTCTTTAATTTGGATCACAACCTCTGGAGTGAAAGTTTCAGTCCAAGACACATAAGAGACCAGGCCCTTGGCACATGCGTCCAGTGCTGTCAGCTTTCTCCCACCAAACCACATTTCACTGGCTGATGCTTCACCCATCATCTTGGGAAATCTAACGGTAGAACAAGCCACCTGAACTCTGTCCAAATGTCACAAAAGAGGTCTCAAGCCAAGCCTGTCTGTTAGCCCCAAAGCAAATCACAAAGAGGCAATATGGATACACCTAGTCAAATTACTGCGCTATTGCCTGATGCAAAAATAGGTTTCTTAAACTGAATAAAACTATGTGCTAGGTCTTTGTGATGTCCACCATTTCCATGTTTGCTCTCTTTCTGTCATTTCTTAAATGCACAAAAAATCAAGACCACAGCAAAGGACACGGCCAGCTGCACTGAGCAGGGAGCACACATTTTCTGTCATCCACAGCAGCCCTATTCAGGGCAGTCTCAATTTCTTTCATTCCCTCTGTATTTAGTGAGGTATTCTCTGTAAATCTAGTTGATGGTAATTTCTGGGTAATGACACTCTGTTTCCTCACCACAGTGTCTCTGAATCTGCTGGCATTTTCTGTTAACCTTAGGGTAGAGTACATCCTTTTGATAAAATGCTGTTTTTTTTCAATCATCAATCATCTTTCTTTTACCATCTCTCACTCTTCAAACAGCAATATGAATGTTTTTTGTTCCATTGGCTGTTAATGGATTCATTAATACCAATGTACCTTCCTTGTTAGCTGAGCCTGTAGTGGTAATTGAGACAGATACCAGAGACATTAGTGGGTGTATCTGAGGCCTATCTTTTCTTCCAGCCTCTTCTGCACTTGAATCTGAGAAATCTCTGATGGGCTTCTCTGCTGTCATCTTGTGCACCTCTGTGTCCAGGTTATGTGACACAATAGGGTCCAGTTTCTCAAGTTCCTGAAAGCCATTCATTGAGTTCTTGCTGATAAATGGGCTCTGAAGTGCAATTGTCTTGAGGGGTTAACTTCCTAACTTCATACTTGCGGGTCAAAGAAAGGTAAAACTGCATTTATCCTAACATTGTGGCCAGCAGCATATATCTGGCTGTGTTTGGATTTGTGGTGTTTGGGAGTCATTAGTATTTTCGAAACGTTCTTAGAAAAGTTATTGTAGATAGATTTGGATGTTCCTTTTCTGGCATTGTTTGAAATATTTCTACTCATTCCATTCCATGTCTTTTTTTTTTTTCTTTTTCAGATGGGATCCCACTCTGTCACTCATTCTGGAGTTCAGTGGCACAATCTCAGCTCACTGCAATCTCCACCTCCTGAATTTAAGGGATTCTCCTGCCTCAGCCTCCTGAGTAGCTGGGATTACAGATGTATGCCACCATGCTCAGCTAATTTTTGTATTTTTAGTAGAGATGTGGTTTCACCATGTTGTTCAGGCTGATCTGGAACTCATGACCACATAATCTGCCTGCCTCAATTTCCCAATGTTCTGTGATTATAGGCATCAGCCACCACACCCAGTCCCATGTCCTTTGTCTCTGTTTTTCTGTCATCTGTTAAAGATATACTATTTCTTACAATTTATGAGGTTCTGTTCTGGTTGCCATGTGTCATCCTGTTTGTCATAGATTTCCACTGAATGAAATACTGTGTCTTCCCAAGTTTGTCTTGTCTTTTGTCAACAATATTTTGAACCTCAACCATTTGAGAAGCTAGGAAGAAAGAGATGGTATTGAAGCAGCTGCTGTGTCATCTTTCTGTCAGTTGAGTCTCTATATAGTCACTGCATTCTGCCTCCAGTGTTTCAGCAGACCTTGGGTATGGATAAGCCTCTTCCACTTTTTTGCCTGTGGTGTAGAAAGAGTTGTGTGAAGAAGCAACGATTCTATGTCCCTTAGGCTCTCTACATTTACTCATGGTTGGACAGCTCAGGCTTTCCTTTAGGGTGCCAAGATGGCTGTCTATGTAGTCTCAGGTAAAAGCAGATGAATCCACTACTCTTAATTTGCTGGTGTAGTGCGGAAAGCTTCTACCTGCCTGGTACTTTTCCTTTGTGGCTCTTCTAATGATTACATTAAACATTCTAAAGTGAAAACACTTCTAAATCCATGTCACTTTACTCTCACTAACATAAAAAAGCCACTACTCATTTACAGCATGGCCACTCTTATTTCACTTATTGAATTCACAGAATTATGCCTTTAGGCACTGTATGCCAAAAACACAAGCTAATGAGTTTTTAAAATATATAATAGTGGTTTAATTATGTGGAAAACCAATTGTGGAGGTGCACATTAATTTTTTTATCTTTTATATTGTTTCAATATTTATCTTTATCTTAATCTTTACTTATTCACACTGCTGTTTCATGTCTGTTCATTTTATCCTAAAATACTTGAAAAACATTCCTTAAAGAGTAGTCTACTTGTAAAATACTGCAGCTTTTAGGTGGGAATTTTAGAATATCTCTTTCACTTTTGATGGGCATTTAGTGTAAACATAAGATTTTTGTTAAAAGTTTTTTTTCGTACAGCATTTGGAATATATTAGTCTACTACTTTCTGACCTCTGAATTTTCAGAAAAGAAATCCACTGATTACTCATGAGGGTTCTTTTTACATGACCAGATGATTCTCTTGCTGCTTTCTAGTTTCAAGTTGTTTTTGATTTAGATATGTTAATTATCAAGTAAGTTTGAATGTGTTTGAGTTTATGCTGCTTGGAGTTTGTTGAACTTCTTTGGTGTTTATTTAATTCCTCAAATTTGTGAGCTTCTGGACTACTACCATTTTAGTCTCCTTTAGGAGGTCAGCTTGATGATGTCCCACTGATTTCTAGGTTGTTTTAACAGTTATTATTTATTTATTTATTGCCTTCTTGACTTAATAGTTTCAACTGCCCTTTTCTGAGATCTGCTGATATTTTGTTCTTCTATCTGCTCAAATGTCCTTTTAAATCTCTGTAGAGTTTTTTTTTTTCTTTAATGAATTTTTCTCTGTCACCAGGGTGGAGTTCAGTGAAGCAACCTCAGCTGACTGCAACTTCGGCCTCCTGATTTCAAACAATTATCCTGCTTCAGCCTCTCAAGTATTTGGGACTACAGGCTCATGCCACCACACCCTGATAATTTTTGTATTTTTAGTAAAGACAGGGTTTCACCATATTGACCAGGATAATCTTCATCATTTGACCTCATGATCTAACCAATTTGACCACCCAAACTGCTAAGATTGCAGGTGTGAGCCACTGTGCCAGGCTGTGGTAAATTTTAGTGACAGTTGTTTAACTTTTCATCTCCAGATATACATATATACACACACACACACACACACACACACATATACATACACATATATATTTATATTATATATTCTATATAAATATATAATATAGAAATATATTTTGTCTATTTTATATATATTTAGATAATCTAAAGTCTAACATAATCTAAAGTGAAAGATATCTATATATCTATATATCTATATATCTCTTATATATATATATGAGAGAGAGAGAGAACCACTGAACCTGGCCTAGAATTTTCTTGTTAGTTTTACTGTGTTTACTATATTGTAAGTTTAGTTTATTTTAAGTTTACTGTCTATTAAATTTTTTTTCTGTTCATGGCTTTCTGTGCTTTTCTTCATTGCATTAGCTTTCTAAAAAATTGTTAATTTTGAAAATTATTTTTTAGTTAGCCTGCCATTTGAACCACCTGGGAAAATCTTCTGTTAGTGATTTTTTTTTCTTTTTAGGGTGATCCATACTTTCTTATTTCACTTTATGCTGTGTGATTCTGCAGTGTCAAAAACAGTCATATAAATTTTTAAGTGCTGTACCTTTAAAAATCAGATGTTCTCCCTCTATAGCTTGCTAGGGGTTTGTTTATTGATCATCTAGTCTATTTCTGTCATGACAATCAGTCGTACTGATTTAGTTGGGGGTTTTGCTTGAGGCTGCATCATTTTGGAGCACAGATGTTTAGCAACAAATTTTATTCTGAATTTTCACTTACATATGTTTTACTTTGAATGCTTTGTCTATCATTCTGTGACCTCTAAAGAGAAAAAAAAGAAAAATTAGGAAAGAAAGTCTACGCCTTTTTAAATTGCCTGAAAGTTACTAGAGTAGGAGGAGAAAAAGCCTGCAAAAAGTTTGGAAAATGAAACAATAACTGCTCACAACTCGCAAGACCTCTGTAATATGAAACAGCAATCGGTTAGAAGTCCTCCTTAGATTTGGAGGTTAAGGTCATTTTTGTCTATCATGGCTAATGCCAGCTGCTCCAGAAGTATTTGCAAGGCTGCACACCACTGCAGTATTTGATAAGAATAAATAACTGCTGTGGACCTATGCTACAAAACCGATCGAATTTAATTGTTGTTTACTTTACAAATCATCTTTTGAAAGCTTCAAAACTTCAGATAGGATCTATAATTCCAAAATATTTGCATCATAGAGATTCTGCCACTGCACATATTGAATCGTTGAAGACACAGATACTTAGTGCTCTGTAGTCCATTGTCACATTTTTCCAAGAACCTGTATCATTTTACTTTCAATCTCTCTCTTTGCACCTAAAATGACACTTGCAGGGAAATCATATATGTGAACCCTTCTTTTAAAGGTGCATTTGCATCATTCTGCGCCTTTTTATGAAGGAGCTCACATTTAAAGTTATTAAAAGTAAAAAACTATTCACTCTGATATTTAATTGCTTGCTTTCTCTATGTTCTTTATCTTATTTGATTTTTTAATTTCTCCTTTGATCTTTCAGAAAAAATCCTTAATTTCTCAAAACTTCCCTTTTCTGTATATTTTATACAATAATTATTTACATTTGGCACCTCAAGAAATATTCTAAACTTAAAACAGCCTACATTGGATAATACTACCTTGTTTAAATAATCTAAAGTCTAAGTTCAACAATATAAAAGTACTCTGCTCCTGTACTTCTGTTTCCTTCCCAAATTATATTATTGTCACAGATTATGTCTCCATGCACAGAGTGTCCATGAAATTAGATTTGTAATTTTTTATGTAATAGCTACCTATAATAAATGTAATAGTAATGATTATCTTTGCTAGGTAATAGTAATAGCTTTGTTTTGGTGGGGGGATGTTTAGATAATATTTCTTTAGCTTCTTTTTATCTGGATATTTTCTGCTTGTGTATTATTTTACAAATTATAAATTTTCTTCATTTCTTCAAGATGTCTTCTTAGTTATTGGCAGCTTAGTATCCACTTAAATAGAATTTTCTATAAGAGCAGTATACAAGCTATTATTTTAAAAAACTGAATATGTATTAACAGATTGTCAATTATGTGAAGTAACTGCATTGTTGGTTCTCAGGAACCTAAATGTTTGTGACCAATTCCTGGCATTTTCAACCAAGAGTGACTTCTGACTTTGGCAAAACAGAAATAAAAATGATTAATCAATTCATCATTTATCCTCTAGAAAGACTGGAACAAACACAATAAATTAACACATAAGGGCTCTTTTACTCCTTCTAGAATCAGGAATCAGGGCCTCAAATTGAAAATGTGGATTTCAGTTTTGCAGGCTTCATCTGTGTCTGAGAGGCAGTATGACAATCCAAAAAATTAACTCTTTTAAAATCGTCTCTCTTGATTAATTGTTTTCTTGTTTGATGTGAACTGTTGTTTTCCTGGGTGTAGACAGTTTTTTATTTGTTTGAGGTTTCTTTGAATGCTTTGATGCTGCCTGCTCTGTAATTTTCTTGCAGTTTTATTTGTGAAGCACTAATTGTTTTCTAATCTCAGTTTATTTTTATTTAGGAGATCTAAGTTTTGTCCCATGAAAATGTTGTTTCAAATGCTGAAGTTGAATGTCAAACTTTTATTTTGGGTTTCTATATGTTTTGTTTGTTTGCTTTGGTGGTTATAAAGTAAGGTGTTTTGTTTGCTTTATATTAATTAATCCTATTAATTTCATATAAAATACATGAGATAAAATTCTCTATCATGAGTACAGCTTGGTCGCAAGTGAGACAAGCATAAAATAATTCCTCTCTAAAGTGACTTTGAAGTAAATATCTAAATAAAATAATAAGGGAATAATCTCACAAGCATGCATCAAGATCAACAAGTTTTATGACCTCCACCAGAAGCCTGCTTAAATTGTTTGAAAAAAAGCTAGGTCACTGTGACTGGAGCAGACTGTGGAATGGAAACAGTTGTAGACATTGAGCTCATGGAGGTAACAGACAGTCCATGTGTGTGGCTAGGGTTTCTATAAGTCAAAAGATTTTACTTTCTTTTTACCTTGAACTTGGTTCATGACTGGAAGTGGAATTGGTAAGGTTGTTACCAGCATATAGCCCTGAGAGATTAGAAAAGCTGACAAATATCTTAAAATCTAGAGTCTCAGGCCTCTCCTTGAGAAATTAACAGTGATAAATCATCTCTCCAGAAACTTTTAAATTAAAAAAGCACACTTTGGTTTTATATTTTCAAGATTACTTAACTCTATCTTTGGTTTCTGTAAATCAGAAGAATTTTAAGAAGCTTTTGTAAAGTTCTGTTGATTCAAGTTAAGATAAGTGTTAGTAAAGTGAAGTCAGTTCAGTTAGTCCATGATTACAAAGTAAGCCACGTATTTCTCTTTCTCCCCTTTTCTTTTCCCATTACTTTCTAAATATTTCCATAAAACACTAGCTAGGCAGCCTCTATTTTGGGGGTGGCAATTAAGAAAATGCAACGAATGGCTTTTGGGATAGAACTAAACTTAATTACAGCTGGAAGGCATACAGAAAAGACATACACACCTGGGGATTGGCACACAACATCATGCATACACAGTGGGCATAATATTTACCATAAGGCAAAAATTAAATATGCCTTATGACATAAAAGTTGCTAAGCCATTATAATAACCAAGCCAAATCAAAACATAAATTTCAAAGATTATAGCTGCGGTTAGAGAACTCTTGCTTTTGCTAAAGTTGTCGAGTAGAATTAACACTGATGTGCCTTCTACTATTCTAAAATTTTATGTGATAGAAGATTTTTATAGTGGGAATCTTTGATCACAATTAGTTAGGCTCTGTCATGTTCTAAACTAACCAGAAATAAATACATTCACAAAAATTTACATGAGCCAATTTGAGAAAATAAAAACAAGTGAATAAAGAAGTAGTTGTAATAGAAAAATGTATGTGGAAATGTTAAGATAAATCCAAAAAGGAGGTTAGTTTATACAGTGTAAAATCTTTACAGTTGATCAAAAATTTGTTTCCAAACTTTAGCGGCTAGCAATAACATGGTAGTTAGCCATGGTTTGGAGGCTAGGCTCAACTCATGAATTTACATTTTTCTGCCTGATTTTATATTCACTAAAAGCTGATTAGATTGTGCCCACCAGATTAAGGTGGATCAGCCTTCCACAGCTCACTGACTCAAAGACTGTTTCAGGGAAATCATCCAACAGATGCACCCAGGATTAATAGCCTGTATACCTCAATCCAATGAAGTCAATGTTCAGTATTAACCATCACAAATTCACCCCTTGACAACTTGAACCCATACACATCTCCTAAGCGCATACTTAATCTTCAAGTAAAGAAAATAATAACATCATAATTACACCTAACGTAATAAAACTATCTTTGTTACAACCAGTAATTCACCAATCCCAAATTGAAACACTATTATGTGAAGTTAAGAATACTCAAATGCTGACTTGACGTCAGTAAATCTAATGTCACATAATAAAGAAAAAGAAAAAATGAAGGTACTATTACATGTGTATACACAGGCAAACTTTTTTTTAACAAAAATAGAAACCATTTAGAACAATTAAAATCCTCATTTCTGCAGCTGGTCACATGGCTGTAGCTGGTGTTGATGTCTACCTTCTTCTACCAAAATTTATGTGTTGCCTTTGCGTTCAACAAGCACCTCAGCTGAGATCCCTTAATCCCGTTTCTTCCTTCCTTCCTTCTTTCTTTTCTTCCTTTCTTATTTCCTTCCTTCCTCCTTTGCTTCCTCCCTTCCTTCCTCCATTGATTCTTCCCTTACTTCTTCTATTCCTTCCTTCCTTCTTTTCTTCCTTCCTTTCTTCCTCCCTCTCTCTCTTTTCTTCTTTCTTGCTGTCTTCCTTTCTTTTCTGTTGGAGTAACCCAAACCTAAATTCCTGAAAGTTCTGTATCATTTAGAGTCCTGCCAAAATTAGGCTATTGTAATTTTCCATTGACCTTAATCTCAGGACATTTAAGTACTATCAGGGACCCTAATGGATCTCCTGTGTTCCATGTATATTCTTCTGTACCTCTCTTGTAAAATAGTAGACTGATTTTATCTTGCTAATTCAAGTCAATCACCATGGCCAACACTGCCACTCCTTTAGCCTGTTGACTGAAAGATAGGAGTAGCTGAAAATGCCAAGGAGGCAGTCTTCACTGGCAGGTTAATGGAATTGTCGTTCTGTCTCCTGGTGGCAGAATTTCTCCCTCTGGAACTAAGACCTGTAAGCACACAGAACATAATGTAAAGGAAACAGGAAGCAAACATTTTACTAGTAGATCACTAAGGGAGATGGTGAGTGGGGATATTTTCACTTTCACCTGTTGATTTCTGTACCCATTAATTTTGGCTGTGGAAAAAGTACTATATGTTCAACACAGTTGCAGAACATAGATTACTTTCTGGAGAACTTTGCCCCAGGTTTGCAAAGTCTTGTCCCATCATTGGTATCATAATTGTAACTTTAAAAGGCCATTACTCCATTGTATTAATCCAGCTGCCCTAGGATGATGGGAAACGTGGTAAGACCAGAGAATTCCATGAGCAGGAGCCCAGTGCCACACTTCTTCAGCTATAAGGGGAGTGTCTTTTTCAGAGGGAATGCTGTGCGGAACGCTATGTTGGTGGATGAGGTATTTAGTGTGTCCACAGTTGTTAGTCTTCTTGGCAGAAGCATTGGATGCAGAATAGGCAAATGCATATCCAGTATAAGCACCCTGAGAAATGGTGCCATACGGATGGATCAGTGTTGGACTCTGTTGCTTGCAAATTGGGCGCTCAAC
Source organism: Pongo pygmaeus (assembly GCF_028885625.2). Classification (NCBI taxonomy): domain Eukaryota; kingdom Metazoa; phylum Chordata; class Mammalia; order Primates; family Hominidae; genus Pongo; species Pongo pygmaeus. Next base: position 35,236,775 of record NC_072397.2, on the reverse strand, counting down.
AGTGGCCATAGCCAGCTTAGCTTTGCTGAGTAAAAGTCCATTTTGCTGAACCCATGCATAATCTCCATCCCTGCAGTCATGACCATTTTGTTTATGGGCCCTCTGGGTGATTACAGTAGAAGGTCAGGAGAGAGGTTGGGTGGTTTCCACAGGATGGTTTATCCTATCCATCTGCTTACAAAATTTTTGCTCTTCTGAGGTCCACATTGTTGAACACTCACATGAAATATAATTATCCTCACAGTTTTTGACCACTCAGAGAGGCTCATCTAATAACTCTCTCTCAAATTACTTTGCCACCTGTTTACTGATAATGCTTCTTCCAAGTTTCTGATCATCCAGCCAAAACATTGGTTATGGCCCATGAACCCATATGTAATCACACATCTGGCTATCTCTCCTTGATGTTCTGTCTTCTGGGAAAAGGTCCCTTCACCACTGTTCTTCACGGATATCCCAGCAAAAAGCTGTACTGCTGCAGCTGTTCCTTTTTGGGTGGTGGCTCCACATATTGTACAGAACCATCTGGAGCCAGGCCATCATCTTCTCTTATTCTGTCAACCGATCATAGGGAACTATCCATGAGACCATCAATGCAGGTTGGAGAGGAGAAGACATGGTGGCAAGACTGGAGACCATGAGCATTTGAGCTACTTACTCATGTAACTTACTTACGCCTTCAGGACTGGCTTGAGACTGGGCATGTACATACCACTACCATTTGATGATGAAATTCTGCTATGGACAACCCACTTTATGACTAGATGGATCAGAAAGCACCCAGTTCATGATAGGCATTTCAGTTCACTTTGTGACTTCATGACTTATAGACAAGCATTCAGTTTTCACCAAACCCAGTAACAGGCCAAGAGCTATCTCTCAATAGGAGGGTGGTTATCTGCAGAAGATGGCAGGGCCTTATTTCAAAATCCTAGAGACCTATGCTGTGATTCACCTCTGAGATCCCGTCATTAGGCTCCAAACAGCACCGCTATCTACCACTGACACCACCATCACCATTATAGCTTCTGGGTCATATGGCCTAAGTAGAAAAAAAGCTTGCCTGGATCTTCTACAGAGCTTTCTCCTGTTGCAGACACTACTCACACCTGGCAGCCTTTTAAGTCACTCAATAAATGGGGGAGAGTAACAACCTCACATAAGGAATATGTTTTCTCCAATATCCAAAGAAACCCACTAGACATTGTCCCCCATTTTTTTGTTTGTATGAGGGGCCAATTCCAGCATATTTTTCTTTAATTTAGAAGGAATATGTCAACAGGTCTTACCCCACTGGACCCATAGAAACTTTACTGAGGTAGAAGGTCCCTGAATTTTAGTCAGATTTATTTACTATAATATGGTATGAACATGTCTCACCAATAAGTCCAGTTTGTTTGCTACTTCTTGCTCACTTGATCAAATCAGCATAAAGTCATCAATGTCACAGACAAGTGTGATATCTTGCAGCAGCCAAAAGAAATCAAGGTCTCTCTGAACAAGATTAAGGCAGAAAGGTAGAGAGTTGGTATATCCCTGAGGTAGGAGAATAAAAGTGTATTGCTGATATTGTCGGGTGAAGGCAAATTGCCTCTGGTGGGTCTTATGGACAGGAATGAAGAAAAAGGCATTTGCCCGGGCAATGGCTGCATACCAGATGCCAGGAGATATATTTATTTGCTCAAGCAATAAAACCACATTTGGTACAGCAACTGCAATTTGAGTCACCACGTGGCTAAGCTTACAAAAATCTCCTGTCATTCTCCAAGATCCACTTATGTTCTGCACAGGCTAAATGTGAGAGTTGCATTTAGATGTGCTGGTAATGACCAATTCTGCTTCTTTCAAGTCCTTAATGGTGGTATTAAACTTCACAATCTCTCCAGGGTTGTGATATTGTTTTTGATTTACTATATTTCCATGTAGAGGCAGCTCAAATGGCTTCCATTTGCTCTTCCCATTTTAGTAGTCCTCACCCTACAGGTCAGGAAGTAAATGTGGGGTTCTACCAGCAGCTAAGTGTGTCTATGTCAATAATGCCTTCTGGCACTAGGAAAATGACCTTAGGATGAGTCTAGGTACACAGTGTACACACTGTAAGTCTGACCGAAGCTAAAACTTTATTAATTGCTGACCTTCATAAGTTTCTATTTTAACTGTAAAACCTCAATGATGTTGTGTGTCTCCTGCAGTCAGTATCAACTCAGATCCAGGGTCCAGTAACCGGAAATTCTGATCATTTCCCTTTCTTCAATGCACAGTTACCCTGACAAAATTCCAGAAGTTACTTAAGGAACGATGGGAGAAAGATTCACTGCATAAATTGTTGGTAATGGAGTGGAGGTCTTTCCTCAAGGGGACCCAGCCTCTCCTTCATTCAAGGGGTTCTGTGTCTCATAATTGGCTCTGATATGGGAACAGCTGGAGAAGATGAGATTCTGTTCTTATAATTTAGAATAGTTCTTCATCTATTTGCTTGATTAATTAGCCAGTGTCATGGCTCTACAGGGGTCAGACTCTTCTGATTGCTGCTTCGTGACAGCTGTCCATTATGGTACCTAAACCCACCTTGCCTTTGATGGTCGAGTGTTGACACTTAGATCCTGCCACCTTGGGATTCAATTATCCCTAGTGTATTTAAATTTTATAGTGAGTGGCTGCAGTTCCCACCCTTAGATCTGACACACAGAGAAGAGTAATTACAGAGCTGTTCAAAGATTCAGGTGCTGCTCTACTTCACAAGGCATTGATCAAGAGTATATCCTCTGGACTCTCTCAGCTGTGATGAGAAAGTCTAAAGTGAACTAATCCATTCCACCATTCCAATCTCCCAAGGCCTTTGGGTTTCATCCTTTACAATAAACCAATGGAGAGTAGACATTTACAGAGCTCAGTCACTGAAGGCCATCTTTGAATCCACATTTTAGCTAACCAAGCAGATAAACTGTTAGAAATCTTTAGCTCCCTGTGCTGCATCTTTAAGTGCAGAGTCCCTACTAAGTCAACCCTGGTCAATAAATTCAGCCTGATACAACTCTCTGTTCCTGCTGCTATTATCCCATACCCTTAATACCCATTTACTTCTGTGTTCTTTAGTCTGCTCTTCATATATATTATAGAACTCAAATAATTGTTTTTCAGTTTACCACATCTTCTCATGGGTGGCACTCTCAATATCACCTTAAAGAGCCTACCAGTACTTTAGTTACAAGCTTAGAACCAAACAGAGATATTGGGGGTGGCCTCAGAAAAGAATCAACATTATCATACCTGGAAACTGACTCAGGGGAGGCCATCACTGTGGCCTCAGCCAGTGCATGCTTTATCTCTACAGGTAGATGTGGAAAGACTGAAGGCAGCATGTCCCTCTTTCTTCTGGGATGCAGAACAATAATTTGAGATCTGCTGAATATCAGGGCTGAATGATCTGTAACACAACTATGGAGAAAACTTGCCCCCTTGTTTATTGTATTGTGGAACACAAAAATAAGAGGACAGCTGTGGCCCTTCAGGGTGCACAGACTGAGGTGCTCTCAATGCCATGACTCTGACACCCTCTTAGGGGTTTTGCATTTTCTGCCATCTCCAAGCTTCTGGGCCCCACTGCATTTCCCAATATCAGCTGTGGATCCTGCCTGCAGTGTGCCTGGCCCAGCTGCTGCTTCTCAGTGAGATGGAACTTCTATTGGCAACTGAAATTTCTTCCTTTGCCACAGCTGGCATGCCTGGATGAGTTTAGTGGTTGGGGCCCACACTTGCTCACACAACAAGTGCCACTCCACCATGCTTGCCCTTGGCAGGTGATAAATCCGGGCACTTAATGCAAGCTGTGTGCAGCCTGTCAGGCAGAGTGGGTAGAACACATGTAGCAGGCCTGGGAAAAACTCCAGCAAAGGCACCACTGGCCACAGTGGTTTTCATCTGGCAAAGTGACCAATAGAACACAATTTCTAATGCCTGGATTTTGGCATTATATACTCATATACTTATTTTTTGTGGAGGTGGTTTTGCTATGCATTGTAAGAAGATGAGCAGCATTTCTGACCTTTTCCACTAAGTGCAATAATAACATCCTCTTTCCATGGCTGAAGTTTCCACACATCTTAGTGTCTTCTGGAAGCTAAATTGTTGACATTCACTATTCTAAAGAGTTATGAAGAATGAATTAAAAAAACACTTTTAACAATTTTTCAGAGGTGGTGCAGGGTGGCTCACAGCTGTAATCCCAGCCCTCTGGGAGGCCAAATTGGGTGATTCACCCTAGGTCAGGAATTCGAGACCAGTTTGGCCAACATGGTGTAACCCTGTCTCTACTAAAAATGCAATAAGTAAATAAACAAATAAAATTAGCAAATTAGCTGGGCATGGTGACAGTCACCTGCAATCCCAGCTACTCAGGAGGTTGAGGCAGGAGAAGTGATTGAAACCAGGAGGTGAGAATGAGCTGAGATCATGCTATTGGAGTTCAGCCTGGATCAGAATAGTGAAACTCTGTCTTAAAAAAGAAAAAAGGAAACCAAAAAAAAAAAAAAACCAAAAATAGCAAATATGCAAATTTTCTATGAGATCTTATTTTTATCTAACTTTCTGCTGTTCTAATATCCTGTCACTTATGCAATGAACCAGCATGTCCTGTATGTACCCTGAAACTTGTTATAAAACAAAGTTAAATAAATTAAATATAACTAGAAAAGCTTTCTTTTCTTAGAAGTGAAGTTACAGTAACTGAAATGTGTTCCACACTTTAAGATACTTTCTAGTTACAAATCAGACTTCTTATAAATTGCATTGAAAAGTAAATAAGTAGGATATCTCAATTCTTAGTTGACTGATTTTATTTTCTTTTATATTTAGAATGGAATCCCACACTGCATCTTTGGATGGAGTGCAGTGGTGCAATCTTAGCACACTGCAGCACCCTGCCTCCAAAGTTTAAGTGTTTATTCTTCCTCAGCTTCTTGAATAGCTGAGATTACATGCGTGCACCAACACACTCGAAGGGTTTTCACTGTATTGGCCATGCTTGTCTCAAACTCCTGGCTTCAAGTATTCTGCTAAGTTTTGGCCTCTAGAAGTGGTGGAATTACAGGCATGTGCCACCAAGCCTTGCCGGCCCTCGACTAAATTTCCAATTGAGAAAAAAAGTTGATCTTACAAACCTTATTTTTTATATCATATTTTTGATGAGTTTCTTTTTATGTCTTGTAATTCAAAAAGATAATTAAAGTGCATTGCCTTTTTATTGGAAATGAATTTATTTCCATTAATAGATAATTAAAAGAATAGGTTTATTTAGAAAGTCATTTTTCTATGGTGAAGAGTGCTCGCAACTTAGAAATTTCTTCACATATCTAATTTGGAAAACTCATTGCATTTATTGATTACACTGGTGATTATTTCCTTTGGATTTTCTTTTGTAAGAGTATTCTAAATTTTTTCAAGATACAATAAGATGTTTAATTATGTGAAATAAACTTAAAAGGTATTTTCTTTGAAAGACTTTTTCTCAAGCTATGTTTTTTACCATACTGTATGATTACTTTTTGTATGTTACTAGGAATGAATTGATGTTTAAATCTTCCCAGCATCAAAAGTTCACCTGCAGTATTTAAGAAATAAAAGAACTGCCAGCAGAGCAGGCTGTTCTAGTCCATAGTTCACCCGCTACCAACAACCCTGGTTTTGAGCTACCAGCAGCACGAGATTGTCTGGGTAAAAAAATCTCAAAAAGATACCAGTCTGTTTGATGAAAATATATTACATAGACCAAGAAATAAGTAGCGAGTATTTAAAATCATAAAGAGGTTTTTCATCGCTAATAACAGCTTTATTTGAATTGTATATTTACATTTAGAAAAAATTAACACATCGCTTCTGTTTTGCTTTGTTTTTAATCAACTAGCTTAACATTTTGTAGCCATCAAGTATATAATTAAAACCATTTATATAGAGAATATTATTTTCTAAAATAAGATATTTCTTAAATGTTCTCATATATGCTTTTGGTAATTTACCTCAGTGGGATTAATTTAATCATATACGAAAAAATAGTAAGACTTTTGAGTAAGAAGAAACCATATTTAATGGTACAAAAACGGTATATTTAAAATGTATTCATTAAAAAGTTTAACTTGCTTAATGTTGTTTTAGTTAAATTCCAAGAGAGGTATTATTTTAAAATCATAATGTGAAAAGAGATCATCTGAGTGCATGTTATTACTTTTAAATATCCACATCAATTAAACGAAATGAATAGCTATGTTCAAACCTTACACGGAACTGAAACTCATAGCGAGAGGTAATGTAATTAAATTGAAAAACAATAGGGCGGGCGCGGTGGCTCACACCTGTAATCTCAGCACTTTGGGAGGCTGAGGAGGGCAAATCACAAGTTCAGGATATCGAGACCATCCTGGCTAACACGGTGAAACTAGTCTCTACTAAAATTAGAAAAATTAGCCAGGTGCGCTGGTGGGTGCCTGTAGTCCCAGCTACACAGGAGGCTGAGGCAGGAGAATGGCGTGAGCCCGAGAGTCGGAGCTTGCAGTGAGCCGAGATCACACCACTAGATCACAGCCAAGGCAACAGAGCGAGACTCCATCTCAAAAAAAAAAAAAAAAAAAATACAAACAAACATAAAATTTAGTTCATTTCTTGGGAAATCAGAGGGTTACAAATACAATTAACAGCAGTATTCTGTACAGATATTTAATTGAAAATGTGAAATTATATTAGTTTACTTATTTCTCTCTGTGAGTATATTTTTTGGCACATTGCAGGAGTTTCTAGCTAAACTCACTGTTTAAAAGGACAGATCTTTACTTATCCTGTGGGATCTATGTAAAGAGGAGAGTTTCCTTTTTAAAAACACATATTTTTGTTAATTTATTTAACTCGTATTGACAGAGTAAATATATATCTTAAAAAGAGATTTTTTAAGCAAAGACTACTGTTATGAAACATTAAGTCAATCTTTTCTTTCCTTGTGGTTAATATATATTTCCAAATATATAAGACGCCATGCAATAAAAAGTATTAACTTGCCACGCATATTGTATTTCTGGTCCAGAGATATTTTTTGAAGTATATGCACTTCTTCATACATAGAGCTATTTCTTCTTCCTCCTCTTCTTCTTTATTCTTCTTCTTCTCTTCTTCTTCTCCTCCTCTTCTTTTTTTGTGGAAATGAGAATATAAACTACACAATATAATTGTTTGTTTTTACTTAGTGACACACCTGTCAATACATGATCTGTTTATTTCTGTTCTGTAGCTACATAACTTGGCATCCCATGTGCTCTAATTTATGCAGTCCACATCTAAGATGGATTGATGTGTAAGTTGTGTTCAGTTTCATAAAGTAGAGAAATATTTCCATTTCTCACACACAGGGATTTTAAATACACCACCTAATTGACTTTATCTCACAATAAAATGAATATAAAGTAATCATCACCATATAATGAGGAAAAAAGCAGATATTTATGTCAAGATTATAGTTTTTAGGTTTAAGAACAATGACTTGTATAAAGTGCTCGGTTTAAACTGAGAAAATTCTATTGTCCTATTTATATAAATTTCTGGTGACAGTTTATTGAATACACTTGCTGTAAGTACAAAAGTTTTTCAATCAGTAAACACATAATGATTAAAGCTAAGTCTGTGTTAGCATGTGGAAATTTAATACTATACCATCTTATATGATTTTTCTAAATGAAACTGTTACAGAAGCAGTGTCATTAAAAATGTAGATTTAAGATATTTCTAGTTAATGGTGCATATATTGGATCACGTTGCTGATGATGTACAAATTTAAAGTACCATTTGAAAATTGCTGTGTTCACCTGATAAAATGAATTTACCAGCCTGATTAGAAGAACTATGGACAGAGTTATCATTTTTGGAGCATAAGCATAGTTTTTCTTCTCTCAGGTTGTGAAACACTCCGTTAGTAGGAATATCTGCCCCCGATTGGACCCTGCCCACAAAAATGACTTGTGGGACTCAAAGAGGCTGGTGTGACTAGTCACATAAATTGTGTGATCTAGCAACTATACATAATGTTAGTGGTTAGAAACAGTATTTCTGCAACTGGAAACACATGTTGTGATGTAGACAATGATTGTTCAAAGATGAATAAAAAAGATGTGAGTTAAATTTTGATTATTATTTTTTTTTTAATTTCTAATACCAGGTACTGTTTTTCTTCCTGAGATTACTGAACTTTCATGAGATTTTGTCAGGACTGCATTTTGACAATATAGCTAGAATGTCTGAGATATTATGAATGGCATATTTTCATGCTCAGTATCTAATAACTTGAAATTTTACTTGACATTATTATTTTTGGTTTGTTTTCAAAGTACCATTGATATAATCATATTTGTATGACATGGTGAATGCAATTCAGAATTGTAAGAATAAAAAATATTTATTTTAATAAGTATATTCTCATCTTCTATTTAAAATATGCTATTTAATTTTTAACTTTAATTTTCTTTGCGTGATGTAAGTTGTGTTTATTTTTAGGATTTTCTGTATATTTTTCTCAAATGAGGTATTCTTCTGCTTAAGAAAAAATCATTTTTCTGATAATGCTATATGGACCTGTTATCAACATTATTTCACAATTACAATAAGGCTGCTAAAGGTATAAAAGAACCTGGTTGAAAATAAAATGTATGTGGTTGATAATAAGGCAGCAAAAATTTAGTGTTTAGTAGCAGATCACATATTTAAGATGTAGCTATCAAGGAAGTGAATATAGAAAACCTGAGTTTTTGAAATGTTTACAAACTGTTTATCATTCATTTACTTTTTTTGCAGAGATATTGATAGAAACTAAAGAAAGAAATTAGAATATTTTAACTGTAGTAAACAGTTCCAAAATTTCTCCATTTCTTTTCCTCAGTGATCAAAAATAACTTGGCCTTCAAATAACATCTTAGCACTTAATGTTTATAGAGATTACAAAACAAACATTTGTCTCTGCCTTTATAGATATGACAGATCACACTATGCAGGCATTACAACTTGGCTAGCATTTCTTTTAGTAGGATCTCTGTATGGGATGTCCACTCTTACTTGCTTAACAGCTACTACTGCACAAAAAGATAGAATTTGGGTCCTAATCCTCTAGCTGGTTTTTCCCTAGGGTTTTGAACTGAAAACAGATAGAGATGACAAATTGTGCTGGCAAGAAGTGAATGAAGTAGACAGAATATAACATTCAAATTAAGTCCCCATCATTGTGCTTAGTTGCTTGTGCTTTATGTTGTCTCAGCCCTTCACTGTGACATGCTTGTCTGCCTAGTTACTTTTTCTAAGTGATGAACTTCATCAGGACATGAAGTAGATAATTTTTATTTCTCTGTAATAAACCTCAGATGCATACCAAAGCATAGAGAAACATGTTTCATATGTGTAAAAGAGCTGTATTTTGTTCTTTAGTTACAAGGAAATTATGACCTTTAAAGCTTCTGTGTATGCTCTCGATCCTTCCACAGTTACTCTCAATGGCCATATTTATTGATCTGTAATAATTCTCAAAACATCAAATAAATTATATCATGTAAATGTCAAAAATGCATGATACTCACAAGAAGACACTGAATTCTAGGAGAAAAAGTACATAGTTCTCGTAAGTTATTTATGGCAGAGCACTGTTTTCTTTCCAATCCTGTCTACTTGAGAAGATTGTAGTCTATTTAATTACCTGTGTGGTATGTTATTATTTTATTATTTCTACTGATAACTTTTCTGTATACTCTTTACGATGGTTCACCTGTGTAATAAATACTAATGCTAAACATTAAAAACTATAATTTCTTTGTAAATACTACAAAAAATTGCATATCATGTCATTAACTCAGTTTTGGTATACATTTCATTCAACTACTTTCATAATACTTTTAAAGATACTGCTTTTGGCCTCTAGAGTAAGGCTTATCCTCACGATGATGTATTCAGGTATTATCACAAATGTGAAGGCAAATTAGCATTAAACAAGACAGAAGGTAGAAAAGACCACAGTATTGGTGTCCTAAGACTCCTTCAGGTCAATCTTTGGATTAGCTGCTTTCTGACTACAATTCTACATACCCAAAAGTTTTTGGAAACAGTTCAGTTAAATTATGGGTGAGTTATCATTTAATTTTGATGAAATCAACTCTACACAAACTAAAATTTTTAAATATATCTTAAAATCCATAATGTATATGATGTTAAATATTTAAACAAAAGTAATATTATAGTTGTCTTCTTGGTCATTTCTACTAGTATTATCCCAATAGAAAAAGAGTAAAATTGTCACAGCACAGACAGGCCATATACTCTTTCATCTCTTTAGATATAATTAAATTTTTAGTATAATAAGATTTATACTCTATATACAAACTAAACATTAAAATGTAGCCATTTCCTTGATTTAACAGTTCTCTAATGAAGCAAATCTCAACTACATAATTTTGTCTCTATAAGTGTTTAAATGCATCTGTAAAGTTTTTCCTTAAAAAGTTGACGATGGTGCTGTCATCACACATAATAAAAATTATTTTATAAGCTTGGGTAACATGGCAAAACCCTGTCACCATAAAAAATGCAAAAATTATTCGTGTATGGTGGTTTGAGCCTGTAGTGTCAGCTACTTGTGAAGGTAAAATGCCATTTCATTCACTGACTTTTTGTATATGCTTAAAGTTCCTTCATTACTCTTTTTAAATTAGATTAGTGCATCAATGACATCTTTTAGTCTCTAGAGTAATGTTTATCCATGAGATTATGTATCTCAAAGATAAACATTACTCTTCATCAAATAACCTTTTTTTCTTATCTAATGAGCATTTTCATCACGACAAGAAAGTACCCCTTTCTAGACCTGCAAGAAAATATATATGTGATGTACTTATATATACATATATAATGTATAACTTTATATAATATATATGTGTATATGTACATATATGCATATATATGTGTGTGTGTAAATATATACCTACGAATTATATATATGTATATATTTGCAAGCTTGTGCCAGGCACGTTTCTTCACACTGGTAGTTTTAACACTTTGTGAAGCCAAAACAGCCAGATTACTTGATTTCAGATCAAATACAGCCCGACTAATGTGGTGATATCTCATGTCGATTAAGATGCAAAAAGTGACCTAGGTGAGTGTAATTGTCTGCACCTGTAGTCCATGCTACCTGGGACAGTGAGGTGAAAACATCTCCTGAGCTGTTACTGTGTTGCGGCACTCCAACCTGTGCAATGAAGAGAATCGCTGCCCCTTCCCACCCTTACACACACACAAAGCTTAATAACACCTTGATTTTCTTTCCTTTATTTTATCAAGTTCTAATTTGTGGCATGCATGACAATAAAACACTGTCACACAACTTTGTACTGTAAACTGTAGCATATAGCTCTTTCTAGTTTCTAAAACAAGCTTCAGCCTCTCATGAGAGTGTATTGTTCTTTCAAGAAGGTACTTCTTAGATATCTCAGAGCTAGAAAGAAAAAGGGATCTTCTGAATTCTGGGCTTCCTTCTGTTTCACTCACAGCAGCTCCCTTCTCTGTATTAGCATTATCACTTAGATTTTTTTAAATGTCTGAAGTGCACATATAATGCACTGACTCCCCACTATATCTCTCAGTATGAGGTTCTAGATGCCATAACTAAACTGTAAGTGTAGGGTTGTAAGTGTAATTTGCATATGTAATTCTTATTTACCTATTTCAGTTCCATAGCCTCAGGTGTGACCAACTCTCCTTTTTACTTGCATCAACAAGTTATTTTCATTTGTTTGATCTGCTCAAAACATTTTTTTTCTGAAATCTAGTCAAATTTCTCTTCTTTTTCATTCAAATTTATATAACACTATGAGTTTCTGTGTTCAAAACTTTCACTCAATAATTTATGTGTGCATGCATCTATGTATGACTGTTTGCAAACAATTGGCACAAGGAATCGGTTTTGTGAAAGACAATTTTCTATTGTCTTCACTGGAAAACCAAGCAAAACAAAACAAAAACATAAAGAATATATGTTTATAATTTCTTTCTTTAATAATATCTTTCGGTACAAATGTGAAAAATCTTTTAACATTTAAAATGTGGACATTAGCAGTCATCAAAATCTTCTTGATTCTTTGGAACAGTATATCCAATGCAAGGGGAACATCCACATTGTTGTAAAATGGGATAAAATCTATGTTTTGTTCAGTTTAAAAAAAAAATCTCATTGAGCAAAACCAGAAGATATTAGAGTTGTTTGTGCTCATCCAAAAAATTAACTTCTGGTTTCTCTTTACTGCTTTAGTGGTATCAGACAGGTAGCTAAGATGATAACTGTTTTAAAGGAAAATGATATTGACAAAATACAGCGACTGACTTGAAGAAAAATGATTCTTATTAAATGAATAGTTGTTGATGTAGAAGATCTCACAGATTGTTTTCATCTGTCGTCTAAGATAAATTGCAATTTAATGATTGAATATTGAAGACTTGACAGAAGAAAACGTTATTCCTTTTCTATTACAGATATCTCTTCATTTTTTGTGGTTACAACAGGTTTTAACAACCACATGTAGTTTCAGAAACAGATTTCATTCTTTAGGCCTAACCAGGCCATTTTATCTCTTTGGAACTTGTTTGGGAGACAGAATAAAGAGCTATCTTTGAAGATGTTGTAAGTTAAATAACATGGATGTCTTTCTTGGCCTTCATAACTTCTCACTTCCAAGCTGTCTGCATTGTTGTGAACTTAGCTGTCATTTAGTTTGTGGTTCATTTGTAACATCATACTGCCTACTATTCACATCTCTGAGAAATGAAAAAATTTATTTTCACCCTTTCTCTCACTCTTAATGCAAACCTCTTAAAATAACCATATATTGGTCTTAACATTGTATTTTATTTTATTTTATTTTATTTTATTTTTTTCACTTGTTATTAATTAATTGATTTATTTGAGATAGAGTCTCACTCTGTCACCCAGGCTGGTGTGCAGTGGCCTTTTCTAGGCTCACTGCAACTCCACCTTCCAGGTTCATGCCATTCGCCTGCCTCAGCCTCCAGAGTACCTGGGACTAGAGGTGCCAGACACCACTGCTGGCTAATTTTTTTTGTATTTTTAGTAGAAGACAAGGTTGCACCATGTTAGCCAGGAAGGTCTGGATCTCATGACTTCCTGACCTGCCCACCTCAGCCTCCCAACATATTGGGATTACAGGCCACCCTGCCCAACCAGGTCTTAACTTTTTTAATAAGACAGTGACACTGGCCTGGCCAAGAGGGTGAAACCCCCTCTCTACTAAAAATATGAAAGTTAGCCATATGTCATGGCAGATGTCTTTGAAATTAGCTACTGGGGATGCTGAGACAGGTGAATTTCTTAAATCTGGGAGGCATATTTTACAGTGAGCAGAGATTCTGCCATTGCACTGCTGCCTAGGGGAAGAGAGTAAAACCCTATCTCAAAAAAGAAAAAAAAGAAACAAAAAAGAAAAGGAAAAAAACTGTGAGAATTAAACTCATTAGTATCTGTGTGTCTCTTAGTGTATTACCTCTTCTTTAAGCGCTATAAATATCAGCTGCTATTATTATTGCTTATCATGTATCTTCAATTTACAGCACCTTATGCTTAATAGCACAAAAGAAAACATCAGAATAGTAACGTCAGATAGTAGTGGCTATAAGGAACCATATAAGCATCAGTGTCTGCGTAAGTAATGTTGTCTAATTTACAACAAATAAGTGACCTTTTACACCCACAGATTCTGCAAACACAGATTTCTCAAGACCTAAACTGTACTCAGTGTAACGATTTAGATTTGCTTTTTATGATAAGTAATTTGTGTTTGACTTGTAGGAGTTTTTACGACATATCAAATAAGTTTAAACATTTTCCTCAGTCTTCTTGTTCCTTTTGAGAAATTATTAGCTCTAATTTATATGAATGTGGCCTTTTTGGTTTAGTTATTTCAAGGTAAAATATTTAAGATATCTTTACCTTAGAATATTGGTTTTTAATACATGGAAATATGGAAGAGCATTTATTTATTATATTAATTATTAATTATTATTTTTTTACCAAGCAGTTTGAAAAATGAGTTAGTGAAGCAGTAATATAATCACTAAGATTTAGCTTAGCTAACAAATATTTTATGAACAGCTTGAAAATATGAATGATTTTGACTGTATATATAATTTTTTTTGAACAGTAGGATTATTTTCTGCATGAAGGAAAAGAATTTACTTTGATTAGCATACAAATTGCCTCTATATTCATCATTACCACAGTATTTTGCATGAAAAATTATTTGTATTCCTTCCAGTGACTGGTACATGGCTTTGGATTTCATTCATAATGTAATTATAATTGGTTTGGTTGTCTATTATACTGCTTTATATATCCTAGCAGTAAAAGTATTATTTCAATTTTTAAACACATGAAAAACATTTTTGCAGTAATTGTGTGAGAATTCTTGGTAAACACAAAATTCTTTAATCTAAATATGCATTTTTTATTTAAAAATTGACTCTGACTTCAAAAAATTTGTATCACAGCTTATTCTACTTTATCATTCAGTATTAAGCTTTATCTATTCTAAACAAAATCTTTACTTATAATTTAAAAGGTGGATCATTGTTTACATCAGATTTTGTTTCTCATATTGATAGCTCCAATAATTTGGAAGGGCAAGGGAAAGAGGACAGATGAGGCCAGGAATTTGGAACAGAGTTTGGCAAAATCCTGAAACACTATCTTTACAAAAAGTTTTTAAAAATTATAAGATGTGCTGGCTTAACACTTTTAATATTAGCACTTAATGAGGCCAAAATGAGTGGATCACTTTCATCCTAGAATTTGAGGCCAGCCTGAGTAACACTGCAAGATTCTGATTCTAAGAAAAAATTAAAATAAATACATAAGTTAAATAACCAGCTGAGCCTACTGGCCTTTTCTTTAGATGCAGCTAACTGGGAGGCTGAGGAAGCAGGATGACATAAGTCCAAGAGTTAGGAGCTGCAGGTAGTAATGGTGGCACCACTGTATTCATTCTGACTGAAGCACTAGAAAATTGTCTCTTAAAAAAAGTAAAATGGCTTTTGTCTAAAGTTAGTATAAATTATAAAAGTACAGAGTTCATTATAATAACTTGACTTCACAACCTCTTTTGCATTGTTTTTATCAAAAGATGTTAACAAAATGTTACTGAACTAAAACGTGATTGATATTCATTTTCAGAGATCTATGTATAGTCACATTTTATTTACTTCTTAACTTGACTGTCAAACTAAAGTTTCAGAGCTTTATTAGTCAATATGACATTTGTACTATATTAGTACATTTTCATGCACTTATAAAGACATATGCTAGACTTGGCAGTTTATAAAAGGAAGATTGGTTTATGGACTTAGAGATTTATGTATCTGGCAAGGCAAAGAGGAGCAAGTCACATCTTGTATGGATGGCAGCAAGCAAAGGGAGTGCTTGTTCAGGGAAACACTGATATTTAAAGCCATCAGATCTGATGAGACTTACTCACTAGCACCAGATCAGCACAAAAAAAAACCTGCCCCCATAATATGGTTACTCTCTATCTCGTCCCCCTCCACCACATGTAAAAATGCAAGACAAAATTTCAATGGGGACAGAGTAAAATCATACCATTTGAACCATGGCCCCTCCAAAATCTCAAATCCTCACATTTCAAAACCAGTCATGCTTTTTCAATAGTACTGCAATGTCTTAACTCATTCAAGCATTAACTCAATAGTCCAAAATCTGATATTTTATCAGAGACAAGGCAAGTTTTCCTGCCTATGAACCTGCAAAAATTAAAGCAAGTTAGTTATGTGCTAGATACAATGGGGGTACTGGCATTGGGAAAATACAGGCATTCCAAATATGACAAACTGACAAGAGTAAAGGGAGTACAGACCCTAAGTATATCAGAAATCCAATGAGGCACTAAAAGTTTAAGGCTCCAGAATGATCATCTTTAACTTAATGTCTCATATCCAGGTCATGTTGATGCAAGAGGTGGGTTTCCATGGTCTTGAGCAGATTCCCCGATGAGGCTTTACGGGGCACAGCCTTCCTCCGAACTGCTTTCACCATCTGGCATTGAGTTTCTATGGGCTTTTCTGGGCAAGCCATCAAGCTGTCAATGGACCAACCATACTGAAGTCTAGAGGATGAAAACCTTCATTTCCTAGCCCCACAATCATCATCTATGTTGCTACCTGTGTTTCCAATGGTAGAAATACTGTTGCCGATGACAGAGAACAGGTATAACTACTGGATCACAGAATGTATTTGATAAGTAGCACCAGAGTCTTTGAGTCCCACAAATCCTTTTGTTGGATGGGGTCCAACCGGGGCAGATATTCCCACTCAGTAAATGTTTCACAAGCAGAGATAAGAAAAAAAAATTCTATCTTTGAAACAGTTATAGAAGATGGTGTAGTATTAAATATTCATGTGTTAAACACAGGCTTAGCTTTGATCATTAAGAGTGTATTCATTAAAATCTTTTGCACAAAAAAGATTGTATTAAATTCATTGCCATTAGAACTTTACATAAAAAAGAGGGGAGGGGCCCAGGTGGCCGATAGGAACAGCTCCAGTCTACAGCTCCCAGCATGAGTGGCGCAGAAGAGGGGTGATTTCTGCATTTCAATCTGAGGTACCAGGTTCATCTCGCTAGGGAGTGCCAGACAGTGGACACAGGACAGTGGGTGCAGAGCGCCGTGAGTAAGCCAAAGCAGGGAAAGACATTGCCTCACTCGGGAAGGGCAAGGTGTCAGGGACTTCCGTTTCCTAGTCAAAGAAGGCTGCAGAGGGCACCTGGAAAATCGGGTCACTCCCACCCGAATACTGCGCTTTTCTGATGGGCTTAAAAAACGCTGCACCAGGAGATTATATTCTGCACCTGGCTCAGAGGTTTCTAGGCCCAAGGAGTCTCGCTGATTGCTAGCACGGCAGTCTGAGATCAGACTGCAACACAGCCGCAAGGCTGGGGGAAGGGAGCCCGCCATTGCCCAGGCTTGCTTAGGTAAACAATGCAACCAGGAAGCTCCAACTGGTTGAAGCTCACCACAGCTGAAGAAGGCCTGCCTGCCTCTGTAGGCTCCACCACAGGGGGCAGGGCACAGAAAAGCAAAAAGACAGCAGTAACCTCGGCAGACTTAAATGTCCCAGTCTGACAGCTTTGAAGAGAGCAGGGGTTCTCCCAGCATGCAGCTGGAGATCTGAGAATGGGCAGACTGCCTCCTCAAATGGGTCCCAGACACCAGACCCCTGAGCAGTCTAACTGGGATGCATCCCCAAGTAGGGGAAGACTGACACCTCCAGACAGCAGCATTCCCGGTTCATGAAAATCTGCTGTTCTGCAGCCACTGCTGCTGATACACAGGCAAACAGGGTGTGGAGTGGACCTTCAGCAAACTCCCACAGACCTGCAGCTGAGGGTCCTGTCTGTTAGAAGGAAAACTAACAAACAGAAAGGACATCCAAACCAAAAACCCGTCTGTACATCACCATTATCAGAGACCAAAAGTAGATAAAAGTACAAAGATGGGGAAAAACAGAGCAGAAAAACTGGAAGCTCTAAAAAGCAGAGCGCCTCTGCTCCTCCAAAGGAATGCAGTTCCTAACTGTCAACAGAACAAAGCTGGACGGAGAATGACTTTGATGAGTTGAGAGAAGAAGGCTTCAGACAATCAAACTACTCTGAGCTATAGGAGGAAATTCAAACCAAAGGCAAAGAAGTTGAAAACTTTGAAAAAAATTTAGATAAATGAATAACTAGAATAACCAATAGAGAGACATGCTTAAAGGAACTGATGGAGCTGAAAGTAAAGGCTCAAGATCTATGAGAAGAATGCAGGAGACTCAGGAGCTGATGCAATCAACTGGAAGAAAGGGCATCAGTGATGGAAGATAAAGTGAATGAAATGAAGTGAGAACGGAAGTTTAGAGAAAAAAATAAAAAGAAACAAACAAGGACTCCCAGAAATACAGGACTACTTGAAAAGACCAAATCTACATCTGATTGGTGTACCTGAAAGTGACGGGGAGAATAGAAGTGAGTTGGAAAACACTCTGCAGTATATTATCCAGGAGAACTTCCCCAATCTAGCAAGGCAGGCCAACATTCCGATTCAGAAAATACAGAGAATGCCACAAAGTTACTCCTCGAGAAGAGCAACTCCAAGACACATAATTGTTAGACTCACCAAAGTTGAAATGAAGGAAAACATGTTAAGGGCAGCCAGAGAGAAAGATCAGGTTACCACCAAAGGGAAGCCCATAGACAAACAGTGGATCTCTCGGCAGAAACTCTACAAGCCAGAAGAGAGTGGGGGCCAATACTCAACTTTCTTAAAGAAACAATTTTCAACACAGAATTTCATATCCAGCCAAACTAAGCTTCATAAGTGAAGGAGAAATAAAATCTTTACAGACAAGCAAATGCTGAGAGATTTTGTCACCACCAGACCTGCCCTAAAAGAGCTCCTGAAGGAAGCTTTAAACATGGGAAGGAAAAACCAGTACCAGCTGCTTCAAAATCATGCCAAAATGTAAAGATCATCAAGATTAGAAAGAGACTGCATCAACTAATGATCAAAATAACCAGCTAACATCATAATGCCAGGATCAAATTCACATATAACAATATTAACTTTAAATGTAAGGGACTAAATGCTCCAAATAAAAGACACACACTGGCAAATTGGATAAAAAGTCTAGACCCATCAGTGTGCTGTATACAGGAAAGCCATCTCACTTGCAGAGACACATAGGCTCAAAATAAAAGGATGGAGGAAGATCTACCAAGCAAATGGAAAACAAAAAAGGTAGGTGTTGTAATCCTAGTCTCTGATAAAACAGACTTTAAACCAAAAAAGATCAAAAGAGACAAAGAAGGCCATCACATAATGGTAAAGGGATCAATTCGACAACAAGATCTAACTATCCTAAATATATATGCACCAATACAGGAGCACCCAGATTCATATAGCAAGTGCAGAGTGACCTAGAAAGAGATTCAGACTCCCACACAATAATAATGGGAGACTTTAACACCCCACTGTCTACATTAGACAGATCGAAGAGACAGAAAGATAACAAGTATACACAGGAATTGAATTCAGCTCTGCACCAAGCGGACCTAATAGACATCTACAGAACTCTCCACCCCAAATCAACAGAATATACATTATTTTCAGCATCACACCTATGCCAAAATTGACCACATAGTTGGAAGTGAAGCTCTACTCAGCAAGTGGAAAAGAAGAGAAATTATGACAAACTGTTTTGCAAACCACAGTAGAATCAAACTGAAAATCAGGAATAAGAAAGTCAGTCAAAACCTCTCAACTACATGGAAACTGAACAACCTGCTCCTGAATGACTACGGGGTACATAATGAAATGAAGGCAGAAATAAAGGTGTTCTTTGAAACCAATGAGAACAGAGACACAACATACCAGAATTTCTGGGATATATTCAAAGCAGTGTGTAGAGGGAAATTTATAGCACTAAAGGCCCACAAGAGAAAGTAGAAAAGATCCAAAATTGACACCCTACCATCACAATTAAAAGAACTAGAAAAGCAGAGCAAACACATTCAGAAGCTAGCAGAAGGCAGAAAATAACTAAAATCAGAGCAGAACTGAAGGAAATAGAGACACAAAAAGCCCATTAAAAAATTAATGAACCCAGGAGCCGGTTTTTTGAAGACCAACAAAATTCATAGACCGCTAGCAAGACTAACAAAGAAAAAAAGAGAGAAGAATCAAATAGACCGTGTAAAAAATGACAAAGGGGATATCACTACCAATCCCACAGAAATACTACCTACAATCAGAGAATACCACAAAAACCTCTACAAAATAAACTAGAAAATCTAGAAGAAAGGGATAAATTCCTCAACAAATACACTCTCCCAAGACTAAACCAGGAAGAAGATGAATCTCTGAATTGATCAATAACAGGCTCTGAAATTGTGGCAATAATCAACAGCTTACCAACCAAAAAGAGTCCAGGAGCAGACAGATTCAGAGCTGATTCCTACCAGAGGTAAAAGGAGGAACTGGTACCATTCCTTCTGAAAGTATTCCAATCAATAGAAAAAGAAGGAATCCTCCCTAACAAATTTTATGAGGCCAGCATCATCCTGATACCGAAGCAGGACAGAGACACAAACGAAAAAGAGAATTTTAGACCAACATCCTTGATGAATATTGATGCAAAAATCCTCAATGAAATACTGGCAAAACGTATCCAGCAGCGCATCAAAAAGCTTAGCCACCATGATCAAGTGGGCTTCATCCCTTGGATGCAAGGCTTGTTCAATATTTGCAAATCAATAAATGTAATCTAGCATATAAAAATAACCGAAGACAAATACCACATGATTATCTCAATAGATGCAGAAAAGGCCCTTGAAAAAATTCAACTCTTCATGCTAAAAACTCTCAATAAATTAGGTATTGATGGGATGTATCTCAAAATAATAAGATCTATCTATGACAAACCTGCAGCCAATATCATACTGAATGGGCAAAAACTGGAAGCATTCCTTTTGAAAGCTGGCACAAGAGAGGGATGCCCTCTCTCACCACTCCTTTTCAACATAGTGTTGGAAGTTCTGGCCAGGGCAATTAGGCAGGAGAAGGAAATAAAGGGTATTCAATTAGGAAAGGAGGAATTCAAATTGTCCCTGTTTGCAGATGACATGATTGTATATCTAGAAAACCCCATTGTCTCAGCCCAAAATCTCCTTAAGCTGATAAGCAACTTCAGCAAAGTCTCAGGATACAAAATCAATGTACAAAAATCACAAGCATTCTGATACACCAATAACAGACAAAGAGCCAAATCATGAGTGAACTCCCATTCCCAATTGCTTCAGAGATAATAAAATAATTAGGAATCCATCTTACAAGGGAAGTGAAGGACCTCTTCAAGGAGAACTACAAACCACTGCTCGATGAAATAAAAGATGATACAAACAAATGGAAGAACATTCCATGCTCATGGATAGGAAGAATCAATATCATGAAAATGGCCATAATGCCCAAGGTAAGTTATAGATTCAATGCCATCCCCATCAAGCTACCAATGACTTTCTTCACAGAATTGGAAAAAACTAAAGTACATATGGAACCAAAAAAGAGCCTGCATCACCAAGTCAATCCTAAGCCAAAAGAACAATGCTGGAGGGAGCACGCTACCTGGCTTCAGACTATACTACAAGGCTACAATAACCAAAACAACATGGTACTGGTACCAAAACAGAGATATAGATCAATGTAATAAAACAGAGCCCTCAGAAATAATGCTGCATATCTACAACTATCTGATCTTTGACAAACCAGAGAAAAATAAGCAATGGGGAAAGGATTCCCTATTTAATCAATGGTGCTGGAAAAAATGGCTAGCCACATGTAGAAAGCTGAAACTGGATCCCTTCCTTAGAACTTATACAAAAATTAATTCAGGATGGATTAAAGACTTAAACATTAGACCTAAAACCATAAAATCCCTAGAAGAATACCTAGGCATTATCATTCAGTACATAGGCATGTGCAAGTTCTTCATGTCTAAAACACCAAAAGCAATGGCAACAAAAGCCAAAATTGACAAATGAGATTCAATTAATCTAAAGAGCTTCTGCACAGCAAAAGAAACTACCATCAGAGTGAACAGGCAACCTACAAAATGGGAGAAAATTATTGCAATGTACTCATCTGACAAAGGGCTAATATCCAGACTCTACAATGAACACAAACAAATTTACAAGAAAAAAACAAACAACCCCATCTGCAAGTGGGTGAAGCACATGAGCAGACACTTCTCAAAAGAAGATATTTTTGCATCCAAAAAACATGAAAAAATGCTCACCATCACTGACCATCAGAGAAATGCAAATCAAAACCACAGTGAGATAGATTCTCACACCAGTTAGAATGGCAATCACTAAAAAGTCAGGAAACAACAGATGCTGGAGAGGATATGAAGAAATAGGAACACTTTTACCCTTTTGTGGGACTGTAAACTAGTTCAAACATTGTGGAAGACAGTGTGGCAATTCCTCAGGGATCTAGAACTAGAAATACCATTGGACTGAGCCTTCCCATTTCTCAGTATATACCCAAAGGACTATAAATCATGCTGCTATAAAGACACGTGCACACGTGTGTTTATTGAGGATCTATTCACAATAGCAAAGACTTGGAACCAAACTAAATGTCCAACAATGATAGACTGGATTAAGAAAATGTGACACATATACACCATGGAATACTATGCAGCCATAAAAAATGATGATTTCATGTCCTTTGTAGGGATATGGATGAAATTGGAAATCATTATTCTCAGTAAAATATCACAAAGACAAAAAACCAAACACTGCATGTTCTCAATCATAGGTGGGAATTGAAAAATGAGAACATATGGACACAAGAAGGGGAACATCACACTCTGGGGACTGTTGGGGGTTGGAGGAGGGGGGAGGGATAGCATTAGGAGATATACCTAATGCTAAATGAAGAGTTAATGGGTGCAGCACACCAGCATGGCACATGTATACGTATGTAACTAACCTGCACATTATGCACATGTACCCTAAAACTTAAAGTATAATAATAATAAAAAAAGAACTTACATTAAAAAGATGAGAGTTTTTCTAGTTTTAATTGAGCATCTCCTTTAAGTTATTGTTCTGACTCAAAAAGCTATAAATTTCATGTAAATATCTGCTACTTTCCTCAGCAAATACCAATAATCACTTTGCCTGCACTCAGAATTTTGTTGTGAGATGAAGTCAATGAAATGGTTTGTTTAAAATTATGGTGGAAGTGTAAATTCTTCTTTATTTAGTGTAAAATTTATACCACTTACACGTCAATCCATCTCAGAGGTGGACTGCATAAATTAGAGAACATTGATCTGCAAGTTATGTAGCTACAAACAGAATTAAATGGATATTCATATACTGACAGATTTGTGACAAAGTACAAAAGAACATTAAAAATATAGTCTATTGTATACATTCATTTGTGTAAAAAAATAAATAGCTACATGTATGGATTACTGGAGGCACAGAGATAATTTCTGGAACAGGAATATAAAACTGGTGATCAGTTAATAATTGTTAGTACATATCATCCTATATAGTGAATATATATATATATTAACTATGTGAAACTGTTGGCTAAAATGTTTAACAGCAGCAGTGTTTGTTTAAAAAAAATCTCAGGAGGGGAGGAGCCAAGATGGCCAAAAAGGAGCAGCTCCAGTCTAGAGCTCCCAGCATAAATGATGCAGAAGATGGGTGATTTCTGCAATTCCATCTGTGGTACCAGGTTCACTTCACTAGGGATTGCCAGGCAATGGGTGCAGGACAGTAGGCGCACATACCATGAGCAAGCTGAAGAAGGGCTAGGCATTGCCTCACTTGGGAAGTGCAAGGGGTCAGGGAGTTCCCTTTCCTAGTCAAAGAAAAGGGTGACAGACAGCACAAAGAAAATCGGGTCACTCCCACCCAAATACTGAACTTTTCGGATGGGCTTAAAAAACGGCGCACCAGGAGATTATATCCTGCACCTGGCTGAGAGGGTCCAACACCCACGGGGTCTTGCTGATTGCTAGCACAGCAGTCTGAGATCAAACTGCAAGGTGGGAGTGAGGCTGGGAGACTGACGTTCACCATTGTCCAGGCTTGCTTAGGTAAACAAAGCAGCCAGGAAGCTCGAACTGGGTGGAGCCCACCACAGCTCAAGGAGGCCTGCCTGCCTACCTCTATAGGCTCCACCTCTGTGGGCAGGGCACAAACAAACAAAAAGACAGCAGCAACCTCTGCAGACTTAAATGTCCCTGTCTGACAGCTTTGAAGAGAGAAGTGGTTCTCCCAGCATGCAGCTGGAGATCTGAGAATGGGTAGACTGCCTCCTCAAGTGGGTCCCTGACCCCTGACCCCCAAGCAGCCTAAATGGGAGGCACCTCCCAGCAGGGGCAGACTGACACCTCACATGGCCGGGTACTCCAACAGACCTGCAGCTGAGGGTCCTGTCTGTTAGATGGAAAACTAACAAAAAGGACATCCACAGGAAAAACCCATCTGTATGTCACCATCATCAAAGACCAAAAGTAGATAAAACCACAAAGATGGGAAAAAAAAAAACAAAGCAGAAAAACTGGAAACTCTAAAAAGCAGAGCACCTCTCCTCCTCCAAAGGAACACATTCCTCACAAGCAACGGAACAAAGCTGGAAGGAGAATGACTTTGATGAGCTGAAAGAAGAAGTCTTCAGACAATCAAATTACTCTGAGCTATGGGAGGATATGCAAACAAAAGGCGAAGAAGTTGAAAACTTTGAAAAAAATTTAGAAGAATGTATATCTAGAATAACCAATACAGAGAAGTGCTTAAAGGAGCTGACGGAGCTGAAAACCAAGGTTTGAGAACTACGTAAAGAATGCAGAAGCACCAGGAGCCAATGCTATCAACTGGAAGAAAGGGTATCAGTGATGGAAGATGAAATGAATGCAATGAAGTGAGAACGGAAGTTTAGAGAAAAAAAGAGTAAAAAGAAACAAGAAAAGCCTCCAAGTAATATGGGACTATGTGAAAAGACCAAATCTACATCTGATTGGTGTACCTGAAAGTGACAGAGAGAATAGAATAAAGTTGGAAAACACTCTGCAGGATATTATCCAGGAGAACTTCCTCAATCTAGCAAGGCAGGCCAACATTCATATTCATTAAATTTGGAGAACATCACAAACATACTCTTCGACAAGAGCAACTCCAAGACACATAATTGTCAGATTCACCAAAGTTGAAATGAAGAAAAATATATTAAAGGCAGCCAGAGAGAAAGATCGGGTTACCCTCAAAGGGATGCCCATAAGACTAACAGCAGATCTCTCAGCAGAAACTATACAGGCCAGAAGAGAATGGGGGCCAATATCCAACATTCTTAAAGAAAATAATTTTCATCCCAAAATTTCATATCCAGCCAAAATAACTTCATAAGTGGAGGAGAAATAAAATCCTTTACAGACAAGCAAATGCTGAGAGACTTTGTCACCACCAGGCCTGCCCTAAAAGAGCTCCTGAAGGAAGAGCTAAACATGGAAAGGAACAACCGGTACCGGCCACTGCAAAATCATGCCAAAATGTAAAGACCATCAAGACTAGGAAGAGACTGCATCAATTAATGAGCAAAATAAACAGCTAACATCATAATGACAAGAACAAGTTCACACATAACAATATTAACTTTAAATGTAAATGGACGAAATGCTCCAATTAAAAGACACAGACTGGCAAATTGGATAAAGAGTCAAGACCCATCAGTGCGCTGTATTCAGGAAAGCCATCTCACGTGCAGAGACACACAGAGGCTCAAAATAAAAGGATGGAGGAAGATCTACCAAGCAAATGGAAAGCAAAAATAGGTAGTAGTTGCAATCTTAGTCTCTGATAAAACAGACTTCAAACTAACAAAGACCAAAAGAGACAAAGAAGGCCATTACATAATGGTAAAGGGATCAATTCAACAAGAAGACCTAACTATCCTAAATATATATGCACCCAATACAGGAGCACCCAGATTCATAAAGCAAGTCTTGAGTGACCAAAAAAGACACTTAGACTCCCACACATTAATAATGAGAGATTTTAACATCCCACTGTCAATATTAGACAGATCAACGAGACAGAAAGTCAACAAGGATACCCAGGAATTGAACTCAGCTCTGCACCAAGCGGACCTAATAGACATCCACAGAACTCTCCACCACAAATCAACAGAATATACATTTTTTCAGAAACACACCACATTTATTCCAAAATTGACCACATACTTGGAAGTAAAGCTCTCCTCAGCAAATGTAAAAGAACAGAAATTATAGCAAACTATCTCTCAGATCACAGGGCAATCAAGCTAGAACTCACCATTAACAATCTCACTCAAAACCGCTCAGCTATATGGAAACTGAACAACCTGTTCCTGAATGACTACTGGGTACATACGAAATGAAGGCAGAAATAAAGATGTTCTTTGAAACCAACGAGAACAAAGACACAACATACCAGAATCTCTGGGATACATTCAAAGCAGTGGGTAGAGGGAAATTTACAGCACAAACTGCCCACAAGAGAAAGCAGGAAAGATCCAAAATTGACACCCTAACATCACAATTAAAAGAACTAGAAAAGGAAGAGCAAACACATTCAAAGGCTAGCAGAAGGCAAGAAATAACTAAAATCAGAGCAGAATGGAAGGAATTAGAGACACAAAAACCCCTTCAAAAAATTAATGAATTCAGGAGCTGGTTTTTTGAAAGGATCAACACAATTGCTGGACCACTAGCAAGACTAATAAAGAAAAAAAGAGAGAAGAATCAAATAGATGCAATAAAAAATGATAAAGGGGATATCATCTCCGATCCCACAGAAGTACAAACTACCATCAGAGAAAACTAAAAACACCTCTATGCAAATAAACTAGAAAATCTAGAAGAAATGGATAAATTCGTCAACACAAACACTCTCCCAACACTAAACCAGGAAGAAGTTGAATCTCTGAATACACCAATAATAGGAGCTGAAATTGCAGCAATAATCAATAGCTTCCAAACCAAAAAGAGTCCAGGACCAGATGGATTCACAGCTGAATTCTAGCAGAGGTACAAAGAGGAACTGGAACCATTCCTTCTGAAAGTATTCCAATCTATAGAAAAACAGGGAATCCTCCCTAACTCATTTTATGAGGCCAGCATCATCCTGATACCAAAGCCGGGCAGAGACACAACCAAAAAAGAGAATTTTGGACCAATATCCTTGATGAACACTGATAAAAAATCGTCAATAAAATACTGGCAAACCGAATCCAGCAGCACATCAAAAAGATGATCCACCATGATCAAGTGGGCTTCATCCGTGGGATGCAAGGTTGGTTCAATATATGCAAATCAGTAAATGTAATCCAGCATAAAAACAGAAACAAAGACAAAAATCACATGATTATCTCAATAGATGCAGAAAAGGCCTTTGACAAAATTCAACAAACCTTCATGCTAAAAACTCTCAATAAATTATGTATTGATGGGATGTATCTCAAAATGATAAGAGCTATCTATGACAAACCCACAGCCAATATCATACTGAATGGGCAAAAACTAGAAGCATTCCCTTTGAAAACTCGGAGAAGACAGGGATGATCTCTCTCACCACTCCTTTTCAATATAATGTTGGAAGTTCTGGCCAGGGCAATTAGGAAGGAGAAGGAAATAAAGTGTATTCAATTAGGAAAAGAGGAATTCAAATTGTCCCTGTTTGCAGACAACATGATTGTATATCTAAAAACCCCATTGTCTCAGCCCAAAAATCTCCTTAATCTGATAAGCAACTTCAGCAAAGTCTCAGGATGCAAAATCAATGTACAAAAATCACAAGCATTCTTATACACCAACAACAGACAAACAGAGAGCCAAATCATGAGTGAACTCCCATTCACAATTGCTTCAAAGATAATAAAATACCTAGGAATCCAACTTACAAGGGATGTGAAGGACCTCTTCAAGGAGAACTACAAACCACTGCTCAATGAAATAAAAGATGATACAAACAAATGGAAGAATATTCCATGCTCATGGGTAGGAAGAATCAATATCATGAAAATGGCCATACTGCCCAAGGTAATTTACAGATTCAATGCCATTCGCATGAAGCTACCAACGACTTTCTTCACAGAATTGGAAAAAACTACTTTAAAGTTCATATGGAACCAAAAAGAGCCTTCATCACCAAGTCAATCCTAAGCCAAAAGAACAAAGCTGGAGGCATCACACTACCTGACTTCAAACTATACTACAAGGCTACAGTAACCAAAACAGCATGGTACTGGTACCAAAACAGAGATATAGATCAATGGAACAAAAGAGAGCCTTCAGAAATCATGCCGCATATCTACAACTATCTGATCTTTGAGAAACCTGAGAAAAACAAGTAATGGAGACAGGATTCCCTATTTAATAAATGGTGCTGGGAAAACTGGCTAGCCATATGTAGAAAGCTGAAAATGGATCCCGTCTTTACACCTTATACAATAATCAATTCAAGATGGGTTAAACACTTAAACGTTAGACCTAAAACCATAAAAACCCTAGAAGAAAACCTAGGCATTACCATTCAGGACATAGGCACGGGGAAGTTCTTCATGTCTAAAACACCAAAAGCAATGGCAACAAAAGCCAAAATTGACAAATGGGATCTAATTAAACTAAAGAGCTACTGCACAGCAAAAGAAACTACCATCAGAGTGAACAGGCAACCTACAATATTGGAGATTTTCTCAACCACTCATCTGACAAATGGCTAATATCCAGAATCTACAATGAACTCAATCAAATTTGCAAGAAAAAAACAAACAACCTCATCAAAAAGTGGGCAAAGGACATGAACAGACACTTCTCAAAAGAAGACATTTATGCAGCCAAGAGACACATGAAAAAATGCTCACCATCACTGACCATCAAAGAAATGCAAATCAAAACCACAATGAGATACCATCTCACACCAGTTAGAATGGCAATCATTAAAAAGTTAGGAAACAAGAGGTGCTGGAGAGGATGTGGAGAAATAGGTACACTTTTACACTGTTGGTGGGAATGTAAACAGGTTCAGCCATTGTGGAAGACAGTGTGGTGATTCCTCAGGGATCTAGAACTAGAAATACCATTTGACCCAGTCATCCCATTACTGGGTATATACTCAAATGACTATAAATCATGCTGCTATAAGGACACATGCACACATATGTTTATTGTGACATTATTCACAATAGCAAAGACTTGGAACCAACCAAAATGTCCACAATAATAGACTGGATTAAGAACATGTGGCACATATACACTGTGGAATACTATGCAGCCATAAAAAATGATGAGTTCTTGTCCTTTGTAGGTACATGGATGAAATTGGAAATCATCATTCTCAGTAAACTATCACAAGAACAAAAAACCAAACACCACATATTCTCATAGGTAGGATTTGAACAATGAGAACACATGGACACAGGAAGGGGAACATCACACTCTGGGGCCTGTTGTGGTGTGGGGGGGAGGGGGGGAGGGATAGCATTGGGAGATATACCTAATGCTAGATGACGAGTTAGTGGGTGCAGCGCACCAGCATGGCACATGTATACACATGTAACTAACCTGCACATTGCACACATGCACCCTAAAACCTGAAGTATAATAATAATAAATAAATAAATTTAAAAAAATCTCATTTGCAAATATATATTTACTGTGTCAGTACAATCATTAAATAAATTAACAAAGAAGTGTTTTTTAAAAGCAAGTTTTTCCCTCTATATAGATCTCACAATGCAAATAAAGATCTGATCTTTTAAAGAGTGAGTTAGCTGGAAACTCCTACAATGTGCTAAAAACATACTCACGTGGAAATATGTATGTATATAATTTCATATTTATTAATTAAAGGCTTATATTGAATATGTTTGTTAATTACATACTTAACACTTAGTTTAAACTTGAAATACACTAAGTTTTATGTTACTATATGTTAACTTGCTTACATTAAATCCCAGTTTGTGTTTAAGTTCTTTGTAAGTTTAAACATTACTACCCTTTTTCTGGAACTTATTTGGACATTTAGAAGTAATAAAATGCACTCAAATTTTCCCTTCTAATATGATTTTCAAAACCATTCCTCTTTTAGAATTTAACTAAAATAACAGGAAACTTCAGTGCATACATTTTAAATAAAACATTTTATAGCATTAAGTTTGGCCCCTTGTTAATGTAACATTTTTGTATTTTTTCTCATATGATAAAAACAGCTCATGTGTTAAGTTATCAAACCATCTATAGGAAAACATTAAAAAAAGCATCTCCTTCAAAAAAATTGTGTTCTCTCACTAAAGCTCTTCTGCTTACACACCTGATGACTACAAAATGTTGAGCTAGTTGACCAAAAACAAACAAAAAAAATGAGTTACTTCTTTTCCTAAATGAAAAAAATAACATTTCAAACCAAAGTAAATGAATATTAATGAATAAAAGCATATTTATAATTTAAACTACTCACTAGTTATTGCTTTGTCTGTGTCATATACTGCAGTCAAAGAGCCTACTCTCTTTTTTAGATTTTTATTATACCATCAATAGCTGGCACTACAAGTAGCTCAAACTAGGATTCCTGGTAGTGTGTGACCTGCATCTTGAAACTGCCTGTTCTGCTTGCAGTTTTTTCTTCTTATACATTGCAGGTGAACTACTGATGCAGGGGAGATGGAAACATAAATTAATTTTAGGAAGAGAAATTAATCATAATATTAGTCATATAAAACCTAAATTAAGAAAAACCTGTTTTCTCGAAGAAAATACTTGTCAGTTTATTTGATATAATTAAACATCTCTTTGCATCCTGAAACAATTTTTAATTTTCTTACCAATAAAAGATCCCTAAAAAACAATCATTTATATCAATGAATGTAATTAGTTTCCAAAGTTATATTATTAAAGAAATTTCTAAAACCTGAGAGTTTTACACAAAAGAAAAATGACATTCTAAATAGACTTACTCTTTTAATTACACATCAATGGATATACATTCATTTCCAATGCAAAGAGCATGAATTAAAATTATATTATTTTTCTTGACTTATGAGACATATGAAGGAACTCATAAAAGTATGATATAGAAAATAAAGTTTTGCAAGATGGATATGTTTCTCAATTAGAAATTCATTCAACCTCCAGACATCCTGACTCACACCTATAATCCCAGGACTTTCAGATGATGAGGCAGGCAGATTACTTGACATCAGGAGTTTGGGACTAGTATGGCCAACATGGTGAAACCCCATCAGCTGTGTTGGTGCACATGTGTAATCTCAGCTAATCAAAAGGCTGAGGCAGATTAATCCCTTGAAGCTGGGAGGTAGGGGATTGCAGCATGCCAAGATTGCACCACTGCACTTCAGCTGAAGAGACTGTGTAAGATTCTATCCTCAAAATGAAAGAAAAGAAATTCAATCAACTAAGAATTGAAATATGCTACTTATTTACTTTTCAGTGCAGTTTGTCAAAACTGTGATTTATAGTTATTTTATAAAATCTCTTTAAAAAGGTGTCGCACATATTTCAAATTTACTATAACTGCTACAAAAATGGAAGCCTTTTCATTTTAATTTAATTTAATTTTTATTTATGTTAAGTTTCATGATACATATGCGGGACATGCAGATTTATTTCACAGGTAAATGTGTGCCATGGTTGTTCACTGAACCCATGACCCCAGCAGCTAAGTATTTATCTCAGCATAAATCAGCTAGTTGTCATGAAGCTGCTGTTTTCCCACTTTCTCTATCCAGTCTGTCATTCATGGGCATTTGGGTTAATTCCATGACTTTGATTTTGTGAATAGTGCCGTAATACACATACACATGCATGTGTCCTTGTAATAGAATGACTTACTTTTTGTGGGCTATATACCCAGTAATGAAATTGCTGAGTTCAGTGGTATTGTCATTCTAAAACACTAAAAGTGTGAATCACCACACACTTTTTCACATTGTCTGTAATGATTTGCATTCCGGAAAAAAATGTAAAAACATTCCTATGACTACACTAGCTTACTACCACCGGTTTTTTATGTGTATTAACTTATACGATAAAGATAGTCATCAATTTTGCTTCCACAAGACACAAAACGATCTGGGTATTTCTTCCATGGGAAAAACAAGGAGACTACAATGGCACTGAATGGAAGAGGCCCTAAATGCTGCTCATCATCCTACAATGCACAGCAAAAGCTCCTCACATAAAGAAATTATCTGAGTACAAAATGTCAAAATCAGAAATTCTGTTCTATTAGATAGCTTTATAATATAGAGGAAGGTGCCAACCTGAAGCCCAATGCCCTGAATTACAGAAGTATATTCTCAGAGACTAGATGACTGTGTAAGTAAGAGGGATAGGGTGGTCAGTGGAAAATCCATCTTTCAACTATAATTTCTAAAAGATTTTGAAATATAATGATTTTCAAATAAGGGTTAAACATTCCAAATTGTAGGAGACTGGATTTTAAGTATTTTGAGATCCAAAAGAAGAAAGACATTTAAACACAACTAGCTATGCTCCTTTTGTCATGGGATTTGGGGAGAGTCACCTTGCCAATTGAAAACCTCTGTGGCCAGTGGTGACTTTGCCTGAGTTTTCTCAGGCCTGCTAAGCTTGCTCTACCCACTCTGTCTGACAGGCTGCACTCAGCTTGTTATGGGCAAGGATTTAACACCTGCCAAGGGCAAACATGAGGTAGAGTGGCAATGGTGTTTGAGCAAGTGTGGGGTCCAGTTGCTATACATGGCCAGCCCTGCCAGCTGTTGCAAAGCAGGAAATTTTAGGTGCCAAGAGAAGTGCCATCTCACTGAGTTGCAGCAGCTAGACCAGGCATACTGCAAGCAGCTTCCACAGCTGATACTTGGGAATGTAGTGGTGCCCAGAAGTTTCAGGATGCCAGAAACAACAAAGCCCTTAATATGGTGTCAAAGCCCTGGTTTTGAGATACCCTAGGTCTGTGCACCCTGAAGAGTCACAGCTGTCCTCTTATTTTTGTCTTTTACAATTGATGAGCAAGAGACATTTTTTTCCCTGTTTGTGTTACAGTTCTTTCAGCACCACAATTCAGTGATTCTCAAATAATTGTTCTTTATCCAGGATGAATGAGGTAGATGGACACGTGGAGAGTGAGAAATTTATAGATAAGATTTACTGAGGGACAGAACTCAAAAGAGATCCTGATTGGGTAGCTCTTTTCCACAGGCTGGATATTCTGATGAGTGTCCAGCTCTCAGCAGAGAGATGGCTTTAGAATGGGTAGCTTATCTCTACAGGCAAGCTGTCAAGGATTAGTGTCCAGCTCTCAGCAGGAAAGAAACCCTGGACTTGGTAGCTTCTCCATCCAGCTAATCATACTATGAGATGTTAAGCTGTCCACAGAGAGAAGACTCTGGATTGGGTAGGTCTACTTCACTCCTGGTGGTTCCAAGATCGGCTAAGCCTTCAGCAAAGAGAAGACTCTCGACTGGGTAGCTGCTCACTCAAGCTGGTCATCCCATTATGTCCCCAGCTTTCAGCAGAGACTGAAAGCGGGTAGCTCCAGCCCACCACTGATAGTCCTGACATCTCCTAAGCTCACAGGAGAGGGATGACCCTTGGGTAGGTACCTCCTCTCCACAGCTGGTAGTTTGAATAGTCCTCAAATCTGACTGAGTCCAGGAATACTACGTGCTTCCAAGGAAAGAACGTGTTTGCTGATTGGATTATTTGGCAACAACACCTGAATTTCAAAACAGCACCAGTGATTCCCATTCTTGTCCATTGGCCTAGGACCTAGACTTCAGGCTGTAACTGGCTTGAAGGTGAAGCCTCAGTGGGGACCTGCAAATTTATTGCCACAAGCCTGTGATGGCTAACACTGAGTATCAATTTAACCGGATTGCGATATACAGAGTATTAGTTTGGCATGTGTCTGCATGAGTGTTACCTAAGACAGATTAATACTAGGGTCAGTGGGCTGGAGAAGGTAGATCCACCCTTAATCTGGTGGGCACAATTGCCCTGTAATTGCTCTTCTTTGAAAACCAGTCACTCAACTACAAAATATAAATATGATTAAAATAATTGGATCCCGATGTGACAGGGTCAAGTGGCACCACTCAACCATCAAAGGTAATGTGGGCACAGCTAACGGATAGTCGCTGTCAAATAATGTGACTCCTGTAGGGCTTTGTCATTGGTCAATTATTCACGGTGTTCATGGAAATGAAATTGATGGAAAGCTTACTGCATTCATACTTACGTTATACATACGGAAATCATTGGGTCAAAAGGACAAAACACTATTCTGAGTGATGAAAACAGAGAAATATAGCCCCTCCATCAATTACCAGGCTGGAGACAGTTTAAAAACTGAGAATCCATTGAATGAGAGGGAAGCTGGGTTCCTTGACCAAGAAACCCACAACATAACTGACTATTTTTGCAGGGAATCTTTACACCATCTTTCCCCAAGAAGACCTCCAGGCTTTACCAAGGTAATTGTGCATTAGGGAAAGGGAAATAATCAGACTTTGCAGAAACTACTGGCCACTAAGTCTGTGCTGATGTGGGTTCCAGAGGATCCAAAATGTTATTGTGGTCCCACAGTTAAAGTAGGAGCTCAGGGAGGTCAGGTAATTAATAGAGCTTTATCTTATTAGGTCAGATTTACAGAGTGCCCAGTGAGTCCCCGCAGTCATCCTGTGGTCATTTTCCCAGTGCTAAATTGCATTGTGATGTTAGGGTGTCACTTTTAGATCTTGCCTGCTTTCTCTTGTGGGTATTTAGTGCTATAAATTTCCCTCTACACACTGCTTTGAATGCGTCCCAGAGATTCTGGTATGTTGTGTCTTTGTTCTCATTGGTTTCAAAGAACATCTTTATTTCTGCCTTCATTTCATTATGTACCCTGTAGTCATTCAGGAGCAGATTGTTCAATTTCCATTTAGTGGAGCAGTTTTGAGTGAATTTCCTAATCCTGAGCTCTTGTTTGATTACACTGTGCTCTGATAGACAGTTTATTATAATTTCTGTTGTTTTACATTTGCTGAGGAGTGTTTTCCTTCCAACTATGTGGTAAATATTGGAATAGGTGTGATGTGGTGCTGAAAAGAATGTATATTCTGTTGATTTGAGATGGAGAGTTCTGTAGATGTCCATTAGGTCCACTTGGTGCAGAGCTGAGTTCAATTCCTGGATATCCTTGTGAAACTTCTGTCTCATTGATCTGTCTAATGTTGACAGTGGGGTGTTAAAGTCTCCCATTATTATTGCGTGGGAGTCTAAGTTTCTTTGTAGGTCACTCAGGGCTTGCTTTATGAATCTGGGTGCTCCTGTATTGGGTGCATATATATTTAGGATAGTTAGTTCTTCTTGTTGAATTGATCCCTTTACAATTGTGTAATGAGCTTCTTCATCTCTTTTAATCTTTGTTGGTTAAAAATCTGTTTTGTCAGAGACTAGGATTGAATCCCCTGCCTTTTTGTCTTCCATTTGCTTGGTAGATCTTCCTCCATCCCTTTATTTTGAGCCGATGTGTGTCTCTGTATCTGAGATGGGTTTCCTGAATGGAGCACACTGACGGTTCTTGACACTTTATCCAATTTACCAGCCTGTGTCTTTTAATTGGAGCATTTAGCCCATTTACATTTAAGGTTAATATTGTTATATGTGAATTTCATCTTGTTATTATGATGTTAGCTGGTTATTTTACTCATTAGTTGATACAGTTTCTTCCTAGGCTCAGTGGTCTTAACAATTTTGCATGCTTTTGCAGTAGCCGGTGGTGGTTGTTCTTTTCCGTGTTTAATGTTTCCTTCAGGAACCCTTTTAGGGCAGGCCTGGTGATGACAAAATCTCCCAGAGTGTGCTTGTCCTTAAAGGATTTTGTTTCTCCTTCACTTATGAAACTTAGTTTGGCTGGGTATAAAATTCTAGGTTGAAAATTATTTTCTTTAAGAATGTTGAATATTGGCACCCACTCTTTTCTGGCTTGTAGACTTTCTGCTGAGAAATCAGCTGTTAGTCTGTTGAGCTTCCCTTTCTGGGTAACCTGATCTTTCTCTCTGGCTGCCATTAACATTTTTTCCCTTCATTTCAACTTTGGCAAATCTGACAGTTTTGTGTCTTGTAGTTGATCTTCTCAAGGAGTATCTTTGTGGTGTTCTCTGTATTTCCTGAATTTGAATTTTGGACTGCCTTGCTAGATAGGGGAAGTTCTCCTAGATAATATCCTACAGAGTGTTTTCCATCTTGGTTCCATTCTCCCTGTCACTTTCAGGTACACCAACGAGATGTAGATTTGGTCTTTTCACATAGTCCCATATTTCTTGAAGCCTTTGTTCACTTTTTTTTATTCTTTTTCTCTAAACTTCTCTTCTCACTTCATTTCATTCATTTGATCTTCCATCGTTGATACCACTCTTTCTTCCAGTTGATCGAATCAGCTACTGAGGCTAGCGCATTCTTCAAGTAGTTCTTGTGCCTTGGTTTTCAGCTCCAGCAAGTCCTTTAAGAATTTCTCTGCATTGATTGTGCTGGTTACCCATTCTTCTAATTATTTTCAACGTTTTAACATCTTTGCCATGGGTTGGAACTTCATCCTTTAGCTCAGTGTCGTTTGATGATCTGAAGCCTTCTTCTCTCACCTCTTCAAAACCATTCTCCATCCAGCTTTGCTCCATTGCTGGTGAGGAGCTGTGTTCCCTTGGAGGAGGAGATTTGCTCTGATTTTTAGAGCTTCCAGTTTTTCTACTCCATTTTTCCCCCATCTATGTGGTTTTATCTACCTTTGGTCTTTGATGATGGTGACGTACAGATGGGATTTTGGTGTGGATGTCCTTTCTGTTTTCCTTCTAACAGTCAGGACCCTCAGCTGCAGGTCTGTTGGAGTTTGCTGGAGGTCCACCCCCGACCCTGTTTCCCTGGGTATCAGCAGTGGAGGTTGCAGAACAGCGGATAATGGTGAACAGCAAATGTTGCTATCTGATCATTCCTCTGGAAGTTTTGTCTCAGGGGAGTACCCAGGCATATGAGGTGTCAGTCTGCCCCTACTGATAGGTGTCTTCCTGTTAGGCTACTTGGGGTTCAAGGACCCAGTTGAGGAGGCAGTCTGTCCGATCTCAGATATCCATCTGCGGGCTGAGAGAACCATTACTCTCTTCAAAGTTGTCAGACAGGGATATTTAAGTCTGCATAAGTTTTTGTTGCCTTTTGTTTGGTTATGCCCTGCCCCAACAGGTGGAGTCTACAGAGGCAGGCAGGCCTCCTTGAGCTGTGGTGGGTGCCACCCACTTCGACCTTCCTGGGCACTTCGTTTACCTACTCAAGCCTCAGCAATGATGGGTGCCTCTCCCTCATCCTCACTGTCACCTTGCAGTTTGATATCAGACTGCTATACTAGCAATGAGTGAGGCTCCTTGAGCAAAGGACACTGTGAGCCATGCATGGGATATAATCTCCTGGTGTGCCATTTGCTAAGACCATTGGAAATGTGCAGTATTATGGTGCGAGTGACCTGATCTTCCAGGTGTCATCTCTCAGCCCTTTCTTTGACTAGGAAAGGGAATTCCCTGACTCCTTTTGCTTCCTGGGTGAGGTGATGCCTCACCTTGCTTTGGGTCATACTCAATGCATTGCACCCACTGTCCTGCACCCACTTGATAACACTCCCCAGTGAGGTGAACCCTGTACCTCAGTTGGAAATGGAGAAGTCACCCATCATCTTCCTTCAGGTCTTGAGCTGATGACTATCCCAAGGATACAACCAAAAAACATTCTTTGAATAAATACCAAAACTGTAAGCCTTCTTTTAATAAGTCATCTTGTTTGATGGTGACATTATAAACTAATTCCATACAAAAAATCCTGACATATATACACATGTGCATATGTGCTTCTGTGGTCCATAGACAACTATGTAAAAAAAAAAAAAAAAAAAAGAACAAAGAAAAAACTTTTGAAGTACTTACTTTTCTATTTACTTACTTCCAAGGCTCTAGAACATATGTCAGAGGAATTATTTAACAACTGGTTACCAATTAGTAAATACTCTTCATTTCTTTTAAAACAAAGGTGTATTATATCATCTTAGAAAACAACAATTTAAATTTTCAGAAATATTTAGTAAATACTGGTTCTGTAATCATTGTAAAATGTACCCACTAAAATCAGGTTTAAATTTAAGTAATCAGTGAAAAAGCTGTTACAGGTAATAATAGTAATAGCAACAGTAATAATAATAAAACAGTGCCAGCACTTTGAAAAATCAGGTCAGTCACAGAGTTCAATTAATATTCCTCTTTCACTAGAAGCTGTACCCAAACAACTTTGTTTCTACAAATAATGCTAGCTGCTGTACACCACTTCATGTCCGCCAATGCCTCAATTTCACACCTCTGCATTGTTCCAAGAATGTGTCTAAACAGCAGAGCTCTCCTTTAGTATATTAAGCAAAAAAATTAATCTTGCCTTTTCCTTTTAGGTATTCAATGGCATTTTATTAATGTTGGAGAAAAAGCAAGCCCTATACGGCTCATAGTTTGGCCTCGTGGAGAAGGCTCTAGCATCAAAAACAGAGGCTACAACTCAGGCGCTAAGAGGGAACTAAGGAAGCAGTGTAAAACTGGATAATTACCACGTTGCTGCTACTTGCTCATGTTCTGAAACAAATTTTTGATTCAAACGGGAAAGATTTTCCATTGTAGAAATTCACCTTCTTTTGGATTTATCTTAACATTTTCAAAAATTGTTTCTATTACATCAGTTTCCTCATTCATTGATTTTTATTTTCTCATATTGTCTAATATGCATATTTTTGTGAATGCATTATTTTATTATGTTGGAACAAGGCAGAGAACAAATAATTCTGACCAGAGATGCCCAGTATGCAAACTTCTATCAAATAAATTTTAAAAAGTAGGAGATACTTGAGCATGGTTTCTACTAAACAACTTTAGCAAAATTCAAAATCCTCTAACCCCAGCTATAGTCCTTGAAAATTTTGTTTTCATTTGGCTTACCTATTGTAATAGTCTAGGATCATTCATGAGTATATTATGACTGGGACAATTCATGACTATATTATGGGAACACATTGTGCTTTCTGAATGCACAATGTGTATCCATAACATAGTGAGCCAATGCACCTGTATGCATGTGTATTATTTACACCTTTCAACTCTACTAAAGATTAGCCTTATCCCAAATGCCATTCATTAAGTTTTCTCCCTTGGTACCTCCAAAACAGAGGCTGACTAGGGTTTTATTTTTTGACATTAATGTTTTACAAAAATATTGAGAAAGTAATTGGAAGGAAAAGCAGAGAAATAGAAAATATATCGTTCAGTTTCTAATCATTGATTAAATGAACTGACCTTACTTTAGTAATGTTTACCCTAAGTTGAATCAAAGTAACTTATATACAATTTTTCAAATCCTTCTGCTTTATGGAATCTAAAGTTGGAGTTAAGAAATCTTCAAAATATAATATCAAATTGTTCTAAATGTGAGCTTTTAAAAATAATTTTCTGAAAAGATGTTTCAATGCTGTCAGCTTCTTAAAGGTGCCTGAGACTGAAGATTTTAGGATATTTAGCAGCATTTCTAACCTCTCAGCAATAGATGCTAGTAACAACCTTTCAAATTCCACTTTCAGTCATGAACCAGGTTTAGACTGAAATCTAAGTAAAAGCTTCAGACCTATAAAAACCCTAGACAATCACATGGACTGTCAGTTACTTCTAAGAGCTTTTCTTCTATAAATTTTCACCTTCTAAAGTCTGCAGCAGCCACAGGTAGCTGGCTTTTTAAAAACAATTTATACAGGCTTCCACCAGGAATCATTGTACTTATTGATCTTGCTGCATGCTTACATTATTTTCTTATTATTTTCTTTAGATATTTATTTGAAGGTCACTTTGTAAGCCACTTATTGTACATTTGTTTTACAAAAATCAAAATGTACTTTATAACAGAGAATCTTACCTCTTATATTTTATAGAAAATTGATAATTTCACTTAAAAACAACCAAAAACTTTATAACATAACGACTAAAACAAAAACATAACATCAGGGATTCAAAATTGGAAGTGTAACATAGATTTTAAGTATTTTAAACAAGAGACAAAACATAAACCTCATAAACAACAATAAACTCTGAAATTAGAAAACACTCAGTGATTCATAGATAAAAATAAAAGCAAACTGCAGGGATGGCAGTTTCAAACCATTCAAAAAAAGAAAAAAAATTGAAACCATCAAAAACACTCTGGACCCTGAAAATCAATAGTTTATATCAACCAAGTAAACATTTAATCCAGAAAAACTATTATAAAATGATAATTTTTTTTGCTTTAAGGATTGCCATGTCACCTCCTAGGCACAGATGAAGACTTCAGAATTGAAATCCACATTGTCAAAATGAGGACCTGATTCTTGCTTCTGGAAAAAGCAAAGAAACCCTTATGTGCTAAATTACTGTGTGTTTTTTTTTTTTCAGTCTTTCTAGAGGATATATGAAAATTTGACAAAATAAACGTTTACTTCTCCTTTGCCTAACTCAGAAATCACTCTCGGGTTGAAATGCTAGGAATTGGTCACAAACATATAAGTTGCTGAGTACAAAAAATACAGTTATTTTTTACACTAGGCAAAGGAGAAACAGGAACAGAAGTTGGCGAGATTTGTATTTGCAAAAATCTGAATATTCAAAAGCAGTTTAATATACTGAAGCACTTAGATAATCATGCATATGTTTATGTCAGTAACATTCTAAAAGAAATGTAAAACAATATACATTAACCCTCAAGTTTATCTACAGATTCAGAGTGAAAACAAAGTGAATGTTAGGAGAGAATTATAACAGTCTCGCTGAGAGTTAAAGGAGAGTGTTAATACATACCCTGAATTTAAAAGTGATAGTTTTCACATTGCTCTTATTCAAAGTGCTAATGGAATGCAAGCTAAGGTTTTAATAACTAACAAGTTGCATTTCAGAAATAAGGAAAAGCATTCAGAGTTATCACATTATGACATTTCAAATGTAGAGGTAACATTCAGTGTTAGCACATTATGACATTTCAAATATAGTTTTCTGAAAAGGTAAAACCCAAAAACAAACAGAAAGTTAAGAACAATGTAAACCAAAAGCAGGAATTAAATGTGTCCCAAATTTTATAGACAAATAACTAAAAACAGCAGTTTTAAGTAGGGCTAAAGAGATATTACAGACAAATGATGAAAGAATAACGTGAGAGCAACAGTGAGACAAATTATAAAAGAACCCATAAAAAAAATGGGATAACTACTGAAGTAAAATCTATAATAAAGGGGTTTAACTGCACATTTGAGCAGGTAAATATTCATTCAATCTGAAGGAATAAAAACTGAAATAACCCAGCCTCAGGAGTAAATTTTTTTAAAAAAAGTGAAAAAATAAAATAAAATAAAGAGTAAATAGAACACCATGAGGTCTACTGGTACATGCAATATGGGCATCTTATAAATGAAGAAAAACAGAGGCCAAAAATTTTTAAGGTAAAAATGGCTGAACATTTCCTGAACTTAAAAATCTCAATCTAAAAGATGAAAGAGGACAAAAATCTTTAACCACAATATAGTCAGTGATAACCACATCAGAAAACATTAGAGGCAATCAAGAGCCAATACAAAGAAAATTGTAAAAGCAGATAGGGAATAGCAACTTGCTATGTTCAAGAAGGTCTTGATTAAAATTAACACATGATTGTTCAGCTGAAATCATGAAGTCAGAAGGTGGTGAGATATCCAAGTTTTAGCAGAAGAATGCTATCAAACCTGAAATATATAACTGGTTAAATGAAACTCAAGCAAATATGTCTAGATAAAAGCTAAAGGAAGTTGTGACTAAAGCTTCTCTATGAGAAAAATGATAATACTATTTCAACCCTGGCAAACTTAACTGTTAATGAACAGTCTGTGCGCACAGATATAATCAGAGACAATAATAAAAATAGAGAAGGGTGGACAACTACAAGAGCAGCATATTTTTATATTGTCGACCTTAAACACTAAATTATTCACACAAGTTAGTATTGTTCATAGTAGGCTATTTTAAGTTTTCAATAATAGTTGAAATCCCAAATACACCTAACTGTAATGTCAAAAATACAACAGAAGGTTTTGAAAAATTAGCCAAATTTTTAAATGAGCAAAAAAGAAATTGAGGATCAAGCAAGGGAAAGAGCATATGGAAAACATGTAAGGCAATGTCAGAGTATGTAATATTTTACTTGTAAGAACTGTAAATGTGAGCTCTTGCTTAGAAAGACACACATTGTTGCAAGTGTACCCTTAAACAAAGGAGTCACTTTTGTGACTTCTATGCAAGGCATACTTTAGGTACAAAGACAAATAGGCCAAAGTAAAATGAGTGTAGATTCTGGGAAAATTCTGCAATGTACAACAGATCACTGTATATCCGTCTCTTCAACTATACAGTAGGTGCAGTGGCAGGATTAGTATAATGCAATTACTATAGAATTCCAAGTCTACCTGAAGGTTTAGAGCTTCCAAAAGAAGATTTGAAAAGTAAATAAAAATTAAATATTATCAATTTTGTAGCACAGATCAACAGCAGCTACTTATTGTTTTTTAACCACCACTGTGGGATGCTGCCTTGCAAATATTTCTGGAGCAGGTTACAAGAGTCAGGGTAAAGAAAAGGGACCCTGTCCTTCAAATCTCATGAGGACTCACTTGCTGCTTGCTGCTTCTGCTTATGGAGGTCCCGAAAGAGATGAACAATCATTGTTTTATTCCCCAAACATTACGCAGTCTCTTTGTCCCTCTATGCAACCAATTTTCAGTAGATTTAAAAAGTGAAAATATTTTTTCCTTATTGTTCTTTTTCTCATAAGACATTTGTAGACAAAAACATTCAAAATTAATCATATATATAATTAGATATATACATACATATATGTGTGTATTATATACACACATATATGTATGTATTATATACATACATATATGTATGTATTATATACATACATTATATACATACATATACACATACATTATATACATATATACATATACACACATATATATACATATATACACATATATGCATACTGTATATATACATATATATACACATGCACACACATATATATATAGTGAATTGTGGTTTTAACAATATGTGCCCCATAAATATGTGTCTCAAAAAAGACCCAAGAAGAAGCTCAATACAGCAGATTTATAGGAGAGAAAGAACCTATACAATGAATAAATAAAACTCTACCAAACCACAGATGCAGAAAATCCTATTTTCAACTTACAGCACTTTAAAATTTAAATGCTTTTTTTCAGCACCATCAAAATCACAAACCACAGAGTGAAACAGAGAAGTATGGCTCATTTTAAGAACAACTACTAAAAAATTATGAAAAAATAAGCTTTTTTTCACAGCTCAAATGGCAGCCTTACTAAAATATAATATTTAAAATTAAGCTACATAATGAGCTAACAAAAGAAGCACAAACAATTATGAACAAAAATTGTTAATCAAAAGAGTAAAATTATTTTAAAACCTAAAAAAGTCTAGTGATAAACCATACAGTGAAATAGAGAATTATGGCTAATTTTAAGAATTGAAAAAAATTATGATCCGAAACATTTTTAGACAGCCCAATTGGTGGTCTTACTGAAACATGTTATTTAAAATTAAGTTTCAGAGTAAGCTAATAGAAGAAACAAAAGAAGCACAAGAAATTATGGAAAAAATTAATAAAAAATATAAAATTATTTTAAAACCTAAAAAAGTCTAGCGATAAAAAGAAAAAAAAAATTCACTACAGATATTTAAAAGCAGGCTTGAGCCAAAGGAAGAACAAACTATCAGCAAACCAAGGAAAGGGTGTTGATATTATTAAGTTAGGAAAGGATAGAAAAAAATAAGGTAATGGGAACAAAGTCTAAAATGCTGTGGAACACTATCAAGCAGCCATATTATGTGTACTGGAAATCCAAAGGATGAGAAAAAGAATCAGGAAGTTTATTTAGAAACAATAATGGTAAAGAATGTCAAATGCAACAAACTCCAAGTAAGGGAAACAAAAAGAAACAAACTCAAATTATATGATAATTAAAGTCTTCAAAAGAAAGACAGAGAAAATCCTGAAAGCAACAAAAGAAGTGGCTAGTAAAGTTTCAAGAACCCTAAAAAATAATCAGCAGATATCTTTACTGAAAACTCAGAAGACAGAAAGCAATAGATTAACACATTCCAAATGATGTAAGAAAAAACATTTGAACAGAAGTGTTATGTTCAAAACATTGTCCCTTATAAATGAGGGAGAAATTATGAAATTTCCAGATAATAGCTGGGACATTTTACCAGTAGACTACATTTTTAGAAATGCCTTATGGGATACTTCATTGTTAAATGAACAGACAATAAAGAGCAGTATGAATGAATATATAATACTCTAAAGATAAATATATAAGCCATTATAAAACATAAAGAATAAGATTGTACAGCTCCATAATTTGTTTCCCATGTAATTTAAAACACAAATAGATTTAACAAAATTAATATCACTAACTTGCATTTTTGACATACAGTGCATAAAGGTATGATTTTGAGAACTCAATAAGGAAATCATTGGGGTGAAGCTATACAGGGTTAAGGGATTTGTG
The DNA here is from genome assembly GCF_028885625.2 of Pongo pygmaeus. NCBI lineage: Eukaryota > Metazoa > Chordata > Mammalia > Primates > Hominidae > Pongo > Pongo pygmaeus. Next base: position 35,192,436 of record NC_072397.2, on the reverse strand, counting down.
TGTTATTGAAAGTAAGCTAGTATAACTTTAAAAGTGGAATAACTTTAGAATATTCAATGTAATCACAGTATCAATGACAATTAAAAAAGAAAAAGAGGAACAGGCAGGTAGAAAGCTTTCTGTATTACACCAGAGTGTAGGAGATGTGGATTTAGCTACTTCCACTTGAGGTTACTAAGCCAGCTATCATGTATCATGAGACAAAGCTGAAGCTGTCCCACCAGGGCGTAAGTGTGGAGAGCCTAAAACACATGGTGTAGGTTCTATTTCAAGCAATTTTTACTACACCAGTGCGATGAAGTAGAATAGGCTCATCCATATGCAGAACCTGGTGGAGAACTGGAGGCAGAAAGAAGTGGCTATGTGGAGATGCAAATGAAACAAATTTGGCACAGCAACTGCTCCAATTCTGTGTCTTTGTTCATGGCTTTCCAGGAGTTTTAGGTTGAAACTATTGTTGACAAAAGACAAGACAAAAACAGAAAGACAGAGGCCAGGCACAGTGGCTCAACCCTGTAAACCCAGCACTTTGCAAGGCTGAGTTGGGCAGATCAGGAGTTCAGGAGATCGAGACCATCCTGGCTAATACAGTGAAAAGCAGTTTCTCCTAAAAATCATGATGTTAGTCAGGTGTGGTGGCATGACCCTGTAATCTCAGCTACTTGGGATGCTGAGGCAGGAGAAACACATGCACCTAGGAGGCAGAGGTTGCAGTAAGCCAAGATTATGCAACTATGCCACTGTACTCCTGCCTGAGTGATAGCTGAAGACTTTGTCTAAAAAAAAAAAAAAAAAAAAAATTTGTGTTGGAAAGGTTAGGAAGAAACAGTATGACACATGGGAACCAGAGCAGCACCGGTGAAAACTGAATATATGACTAACAGATGACAGACTGAAAAATAGTCTGGTATGGACCAGAACAACTAGAACTTTTTCAAACAATACCAGAAGATGACCTTCTACGTCTACCAAGACCAACTTTTCTAAGAACGCTCCTAAAATCCTAGTATCTGGCCAACACCACAAATTCAAAAGCAGCCAGTTATGTGCTGCCAGCAAGAATGTTAGCAGTAATCCAGGGTCACCACTGTTTGACCCAAAGAATATGGAGCTACTATATTCAACTATCAAGAAAGACACTTGCCCCTTAAAGCCCTTTTAACAAGAACTCAGTGAGTGGGATTCAGGAATTCAAGAATCTGGACCCTATTGCAGCAGATCAGCAGGATACAGTGGTCTTCAAGGAGGAGGAAGGGAAGTTCATCAGGGCTTTACCAGATCCCAGAGAAGGACAGTGTGGAATAGATAACAAGACCCAGATTCACCCACTATTTTCTCAGAAGTCTGGCTCAGTTACTGCTTCCATGGCTTCAGACTCAGGTAACAAAAAATGTACAATGGTATTAATGGGCCTATTAGCAGCCAATGGGAAAAGAGAAATGCACACATTAGTTGCAAGAATGAAAGGTGGACAAAGAAATGTTACTGGCAATGGCAGAGACCAGCCTTTTATCAAGAATATGTACTTCACCATAGGGCTAACAGAAAGTTCCAGCACACACAGAGATATTGTAGTGAAGAAGGAGGATGGATTCATCCATATGTTGCTATAAACTAGATTGACATAACAAAATGCACTGAATATAGAAGAAATTAAAGAAAAGGTTAATGCTCTGAATAGAGCTGCTGTGGGTGGGAGCAAGCGTGTGCTGTTCAGTGCAGCTGGAAGTGTCCTTTGCTGTGGTCTCGATTTTGGGTACTTTCTGAAGTATTTAAAGAAGGACAGAAACAGAACAAGCCTTGAAATGGTGAACACCATCAAGAACTTTATGAATAATTTCAATCAATTTTAAAAGCCTATTTTTGTATCAGTCAGTAGCCCATCCTTTGGAATACATGTATCCATACTGCCTCTTTGTGATTTCTTCTGAGATAATGAAAAGGCTTGTTTTCAAACACCTTATATGACATATAGACAGAGTCCAGATGGATGTCGTGTTGCTTTAGTTCCTACTTGAACTTTGCATCATCCAGCCTCCTTAATTATTGTTGCCATGAGACATTAATTCATCCATTGATTGGTCCCACGCCAAGGTCTCAGGCCAAGCTGTCACTTTAGCTCCTTCTTTATCCAGGGCCAAGTTCCAAGGCTGAGACTTGTAGCTTCTACAAATCATCACTGCAGTTCCAGATGAATCCAAGGCCAAGTTTCATGGCCAAATCGAATAACACTTACTCCAAGAACACTAAGCACATTCCTTTACTGCTCTGCCTTTAGAACCGGTAAAGCATAGCCTCATAGTAGGTAAACCACTCACATTCCACGCCCACTGTGAAGAGTTTTTTACTTTCACCTTTAAAAGTTTTGATTCAACTTTTTGCATTCATCCTCCTTAATTTTCTTGGCCATGAGACAAAGAACTCTGTGTGATACCTCACATTTAGAGATTTCTAGATTGTAGTGCACTAATGAGACCACAATGATTGAAGTCTGGGAATTGAGCTCTGGGATGCATCAGCCTTGCGAGACCAACTGACAAACTGTCCCCACACTGCGACACACACCATTGGGGGCAGTCAACCATATAGTGGTCACCAACAGAGTCTGAAAAGGGGCAAGGCAGATTTATAGAGCCTAGAATCCTGAGAGACACCATCAAGCAGCCATACATATGCATTTTGGAAGTTCGAAGGAAGAGACAAAAGATCATGGAGACTATTTAACAAAATAGTCATAAGAACGTGACAATTTACACAATAAATAAACACCCAAGAATCTCAACAGACTCCAAGTAACAAAAACTCATAGAAACAAATTCAAACTTACCTGATAATTAAACTGTCTAAAACAAATACAAAGAGAATCTTGAGGATTTTCAAGGGAAGCAGGGAAAGTAGCTAGTCATGTAAATGGGTCCCTAAAAATAACAAGTGGATCACTTATCTGAATAACCACTGAAAAGCAGTAGATTTCTTATCTGAAAACTAACAGTATAGAAAGCAGTAGACTAATATATACCAAGTGCTGTCAGAAAAAACCGTCAAACCTAAAACTTTTGATCCACTAAATTGTCCATCAAAGGTGAGGGACAAATTGTGACATTCCCGTATAAAAACCGGCACCTTTTACAAGTAGACTACCCTTTAAGAAAAGTCTTATGGAGTGCTTCAGGGTAGAATGGACAGACATGCAAAAGCAGCATGAACAAACAAAGATTAAGGTAAAGATAAATACATAAGCAAATAAATAAGATAAAAATTTGGCTGGATGCAGTGGCTCATGCCTATAATTCCAGCACTTTGGAAGGCTGAGGTGCATGGATCAGGAGGTCAGGTGATCCAGACCATCCTGGCTAACACGGTGAAACCCGGTCTGTACTAAAAATACAAAAAATTCGCCAGGCAAGGTGGCAGTAGCCTGTAGTCTCAACTACTCAGGAGGCTGACACGGGAGAATGGAGTTAACCCAGGAGGCAGAGCTTGCGGTGATCCAAGATCACACCACTGCACTCCAGCCTGGCTGACAGGGGGAGATTCCATCTCAAAAAAAAAAAAAAAGAAAGAAAAAATTAATAATATGCACCTCCACAAGTTGTTCTCCACGTAACTTAAAACACAAATATATTTAATAAAAAAATCACCTCTTATTTGTTTTTGACATAAAATGAATAAAGGTATAATTTTGAGAACTCAGTTAGTGAAATAACGGTGGTAAATTATACAGGAGTAAAGGTTTTTGTGTTACTGAAGGTAAGCTAGTGTAACTTTAAAAATGTTATAACATTAGAATGTTCCATACAATTGTCATAGCTACCACAATTAAACAAACAAACAAAAAACAGTAACAGGAAGGAAGAAAGCTTTCTGTACTTCATCAGAGAGCTGGGGCTGTGGATTAAGCTACTCTCACCTGAGGCTACTGAGCAAGCTATCATGCAGCATGAGACAAAGCCCAAGCTGTCCCACCAGGGAGTAAGTGTGGAGAGGTTCAGGAACATAGCATAGCTGCTAGTTCACACAATTTTCACTACACCAGTGGTGACAAAATAGAAGAGGTTCATCCATATGCAGAACCTGGTGAAGAACTGGAGGCAGAAAGAAGTGGCTATTTGGAGAAGCAACTGAAACGAAGTGGGCACAGCAACTGCTCCAATCCTGTGTCTTTCCTCATGGCTTCCCAGGAGTTTGAGGATGAAACTATTGTTGACAAAAGACAAGATAAAAATGGGAATACAGAGTATTTGGTTCAGTGGAAAGGTTATGACAAATAGGATTACACTTGGGAACCAGAGCAGCACCTCATGAACTGTGAAAAATTTATACATAGTTTTAATAGATGACAGACTGAAAAACAGAAAAAACTGACATGGACTAGAAACAGTAGAATTTTTTCAAACAATGCCAGAAGAACTTCCAGATCTACAAAAGTTAGCTATTCTAAAAACTCTTCTAAAATGCTAGTGACTGCTAAACACCACATATCCAAAAACAGCAAGTTATTTACTGCCAGCAAGAACGTTAGGAGAAAGGCAGCTTCAATTCTCTCAGACACAAAGAATATGGAGATAATAAATTCAACTATCAAGACCCTTGCACCTGACAGCCCATTTAACAAGAAGAAAACTGTGAGTGGCTTTCAGAAACTTGAGGAACTGGACCCTATTGCAGCAGATCAGCAGGACACGGTGGTCCTCAAGGTGACAAAATGGAAACTCCTCCGGTACCCTTTTTCACATCCTGGTGCAGAACAGACTGGAATAGAGAACAAGACTCAGAAACAACCACTAATGTCGAAGATGTCTGGCTCAATTACCAATTCCATGGCCACAGGTTCTGCTACCCAAAAAGATATAGTGGTATTAATAGACCCATTAGCAGCCAATGGAACAACAGGCATGCATACCTCAGTTCCAAGAGTGAAAGGTGTGCAAAGAAATATTACTGATGACAGCAGAGACCACACTTTTTTCAAGAAGATGTACTGCACCATAAGGTTAACAGAAAGTGGCAGCACATACAGAGACATTTTAGTGAAGAAAGAGGATGGATTTATCCAGATAGTGCTATCAACTAGATCGACAGAAAAAAATGCACTTAATACAGAGTAATTAAAGATATGGTTAATGCTCTGAATAGTGCTGCTGCAGATGAAAGCAAGCTCCTGCTGTTCAGTGCAACTGGAAGTGTCTTTTCTTGCAGTCTTGATTTTGGGTACTTTGTGACGCACTTAAGGAATGACAGAAACAGAGCAAGCCTTGAACTGTTTGACACAATCAAGAACTTTGTGAATACTTTTATTGAATTTAAAAAGCCTATTGTTGTATCAGTCAATGGCCCTGCCATCGGACTAGGTGCATCCCTCCTGCCTCTTTTTGATCTCGTGTAGGCTAATGAAAAGGTTTGGTTCCAAACCCCTTATACGACCTTTGGACAGAGTCCAGATGGCTGTTCTACTATTACATTTCCAAAAATGATGGGTAAAGCATCTGCCAATGATACGTTAATTGCTGGCGAAAGCTGACAGCATGGGAGGCATGTGCCAAAGTCCTGGCCTCTCAGGTATTTTGGATGGGAACTTTCACTCAAGAGGTTATGATTCAAATTAAGGACCTTGATTCACATAATCGAATTGTACTGGAAGAATGTAAGGCCCTTATTCACTGTAATATTAAGTTGGAGTCGGAACAGACCAATGAGAGAGAGTGTGAGGTGCTGAGGAAGATCTGGAGCTCAGCCCAGGGGACAGAATCCATGTTAAAGATGTTGAAAATAAAATTGATGAGTTTAAATTGTCAGTCTGTCTGCTCAGAGCACGAGAACTAAGCTGAACTAAGTGTATCATGAGTTGCAAGATGCCCTAATCCATCTTCATAGCCCAAAACAATTTCACCCATAGCTAAGGCTTGGAAACAGAACTGGAAATGTCCAAGCTAAGTATTTAGATTTTCACATCATTTTAAGCACTGTAGCTTTAAAAGAAGTAATACAAGAGTTTCTTTGTCCAAATGTGATTATTTTATGCACACATAAGTCCAAATATAAAAGCAGACTGTTGTGTACTAGACTATTCTTGCAAGCTCTAATATGTATCTATGGCTACTACTATATATAATAACAGAGTTGTGTTTTATTAGATGTTTATGACAGCGAATCCTGTAATAATGTTGATTTTACTTATTTTTATATCCTGGAATACCTGCACTGCATTATAAGGCAGCCTTAACTTCCATCCCAGAAAGACACAGAACTATCAGAGATGGTGCCCTTGACTTTATAGTGGCACAAACACTTCAGAGACACACAATTATAAATTAAAAGACTTGTCTTTTAGAAGAAATACTTCTGGCACAAAATTCACTGATGATCATTCTCCTAAACTGAACATATGACTAGAATTTGTGGTGAGATATCAATTGATTTTCTTTTCCTTTATGAATAGCTAGTTCTTACCCAGTTAATGAAAGAAAACTTTGTCTCTCTAAAGTAAAACTTGCTGCAACATATTAGTGAAATCTAGAATCATTTTGGTGGAAATACACAGGTTTTAATGTTTGTAGTGTGCAGATTTAGGTTACCTTAGAGTATGTTCTAGTTAATAAGTTAAAATTCTGGACACATTATTAAAGGCAAAAACTTCTTTCAAAACAAACAGCCCTACACTCTGTATGAGCTTTAAAATTATCTGTGTCTCTTTTTATGAGCATGCAATTTTCTAGAACACTGTATGTGTTCAGTTGTCCAAAAGCTCTATGAATCCTGTCTTGCTGGTTTTTATTTATTTATTTATTTATTTATTTATTTATTTATTTATTTATTATTATACTTTAAGTTTTAGGTTACATGTGCACAACGTGCAGGTTAGTTACATATATATACATGGGACATGCTGGTGTGCTGCACCCATTAACTCGTCATCTAGCATTAGGTATATCTCCCAATACTATCCCTCCCCCCTCCCCCCACCCCACAACAGTCCCCAGAGAGTGATGTTCCCCTTCCTGTGTCCATGTGTTCTCATTGTTCAATTCCCACCTACAAGTGAGAATATGCAGTGTTTGTTTTTTTGTTCTTGTGATAGCTTACTGAGAATGACGATTTCCAATTTCATTCATGTCCCTACAAAGGATATGAACTCATCATTTTTTATGGCTGCATAGTGTTCCATGGTGTATATGTGCCACATTTTCTTAATCCAGTCTATCATTGTTGGACATTTGGGTTGGTTCTAAGTCTTTGCTATTATGAATAGTGCCACAATAAACATACATGTGCATGTGTCTTTATAGCAGTATGATTTATAGTCCTTTGGGTATATACCCAGTAATAGGATGGCTGGGTCAAATGGTATGTCTAGTTCTACATCCCTGAGGAATCGCCACACTGTCTTCCACAATGGTTGAACTAGTTTCCAGTCCCACCAACAGTGTAAAAGTGTTCCTGTTTCTCCAAATCCTCTCCACTACCTGTTGTTTCCTGACTTTTTAATGATCGCCATTCTAACTGGTGTGAGATGGTATATCATTGTGCTTTTGATTTGCATTTTTCTGATGGCCAGTGATGGTGAGCATTTTTTCATGTGTTTTTGGCTGCATAAGTGACTTCTTTTGAGAAGTGTCTGTTCCTGTCCTTCGCCCACTTTTTGATGGGGTTGTTTGTTTTTCTCTTGTAAATTTGTTTGAGTTCATTATAGATCCTGGATATTAGCCCTTTGTCAGATGAGTAGGTAGCGAAAATTTTCTCCCATTTTGTAGGTTGCCTGTTCACTCTGATGGTAGTTTCTTTTGCTGTGCAGAAGCTCTTTAGTTTAATTAGATCCCACTTGTCAATTTTGGCTTGTGTTGCCATTGCTTTTGGTGTTTTAGACATGAAGTCCTTGCCCATGCCTACATCTTGAATGGTAATGCCTAGGTTTTCTTCTAGGGTTTTTATGGTTTTAGGTCTAACGTTTAAATCTTTAATCCATCCTGAATGGATTTTTGTATAAGGTGTAAAGAAGGGATCCAGTTTCAGCTTTCTACATATGGCTAGGCAGTTTTCCCAGCACCATTTATTAAATAGGGAATCCTTTCCCCATTGCTTGTTTTTCTCAGGTTTGTCCAAGATCAGATAGTTGTAGATATGCAGCATTACTTCTGAGGGCTCTGTTCTGTTCCATTGATCTATATCTCTGTTTTGGTACCAGTACCATGCTGTTTTGGTTACTGTAGCCTGGTAGTATAGTTTGAATTCAGGTAGTGTGATGCCTCCAGCTTTGTTCTTTTGGCTTATGATTGACTTGGTGATGTGGGCTCTTTTTTCATTCCATATGAAATTTAAAGTAGATTTTTCTATTATGTGAAGAAAGTCATTGGTAGCTTGATGAGGATGGCATTGTATTTGTAATTTATCTTGGGCAATATGGCCATTTTCATGATATTGATTATTCCTACCCATGCACATGGAATGTTCTTCTATTTGTTTGTATCCTCTTTTGTTTGCTTAAACAGTGGTTTCTAGTTCCCCTTGAAGAGGTCCTTCACGTCTCTTGTAAGTTGGATTCCTAGGTATTTTAATCCCTTTGAAGCAATTGTGAATGCGAGTTCACTCATGATTTGGTTCTCTGTTTGTCTATTGTTGGTGTATAAGAATGCTTGTGATTTTTGTACATTTGATTGTGTATCCTGAGATGTTGCTGAACTTGCTTATCAGCTTAAGGAGCTTTTGGGCTGAGACAATGGGGTTTCCTAGAAATACAATCATGTCATCTGCAAACAGGAACAATTTGACTTCCTGTTTCCTAATGAATACCATTTATTTACTTCTCCTACCTAATTGCCCTGGCCAGAATTTCCAACACTATGTTGAATAGGAGTGGTGAGAGAGGGCATCCCAATCTTGTGCCAGTTTTCAAAGGGAATGCTTCCAGTTTTTGCCCATTCAGTATGATATTGGCTGTGGGTTTGTCACAGATAGCTCTTATTATTTTGAGATACATCCCATCAATACGTAATTTATTGAGAGTTTTTAGCATGAAGCGTTGTTGAATTTTGTCAAAGGCCTTTTCTGCATCTATTGAGATAATCATGTGGTTTTTGTCTTTGGTTCTGTTTATATGCTGGATTACACTTATTGATTTGTGTATATTGAACCAGCTTTGCCTCCCAGGGATGAAGACCACTTGATCATGGTGGATAAGCTTTTTGATGTGCTGCTGGATTTGGTTTGCCAGTTTTTTATTGAGGATATTTGCATCAATGTTCATCAAGGATATTGGTCTAAAATTCTCTTTTTTGGTTGTGTCTCTGCACGGCTTTGGTATCAGGATGATGGTGGCCTCATAAAATGAGTTAGGGAGGATTCCCTCTTTTTCTATTGATTGGAATAGTTTCAGAAGGAATGGTACCAGCTCCTCCTTTTACCTCTGGTAGAATTTGGCTGTGAATCCATCTGGTCCTGGACTCTTTTTGGTTGGTAAGCTATTGATTAATGCCACAATTTCAGCTCCTCTTATTGGTGTATTCAGGAATTCAACTTCTTCCTGGTTTAGTGTTGGGAGAGTGTATGTGTTGAAGAATTTATCCATTTCTTCTAGATTTTCTAGTTTATTTGCGTAGAGGTGTTTGTAGTATTCTCTGATGTTAGTTTGTATTTCTGTGGGATCGGTGGTGATATCCCCTTTATCATTTTTTATTGCATCTATTTGATTCTTCTCTCTTTTTTTCTTTATTAGTCTGCTAGTGGTGTACCAACTTTGTTGATCTTTTCAAAAAACCAGCTCCTGAATTCGTTAATTTTTTGAAGGGGTTTTTGTGTCTCTATTTCCTTCAGTTCTGCTCTGATCTTAGTTTTTTCTTGCCTTCTGCTGGCTTTTGAATATGTTTGCTCTTACTTTTCTATTTCATTTAATTGTGATGTTAGAATGTCAATTTTGGATCTTTCCTGCTTTCTCTTGTGGGCATTTAGTGCTATAAATTTGCTTCTACACACTGCTTTGAATGCATCCCAGAGATTCTGGTATGTTGTGTCTTGGTTCTCATCGTTTTCAAAGAACATTTTTATTTCTGCCGTCATTTCGTTATGTACACAGTAGTCATTCAGGAGCAGGTTGTTCAGTTTCCATGTAGTTGAGTGGTTTTGAGTGAGATTCTTAGTCCTTAGTTCTAGTTTGATTGCACGGTGATCTGAAAGATAGTTTGTTATAATTTCTGTTCTTTTACATTTGCTTAGGAGAGTTTTACTTCCAATTATGTGATCAATTTTGGAATAGGTGTGGTATGGTGCTGAAAAAAATGTATATTCTGTTGATTTGGATTGTAGAGTTCTGTAGATGTCTATTAGGTCTGCTTGGTGCAGAGCTGAGTTCAATTCCTGGGTATCTTTGTTGACTTTCTGTCTTGTTGATCTGTGTAATGTTGACAGTGGGTTGTTAAAGTCTCCCACTATTAATGTGTGGGAGTCTAAGTCTCTTTGTAGGTTACTCAAGACTTGCTTTATGAATCTGGGTGCTCCTGCATTGGGTGCATATATATTTAAGATAGTTAGGTCTTCTTGTTGAATTGATACTTTTACCATTATGTAATGGCCTTCTTTGTCTCTTTTGATCTTCATTTATTTAAAGTCTGTTTTATCAGAGACTAGGATTGCAACCCCTGCCTTTTTTTGTTTTCCATTTGCTTGGTAGATCTTCCTCCATCCTTTTATTTTGAGCCTATGTGTGTCTCTGCACGTGAGATGGGTTTCCTGAATACAGCATAATGATGGGTCTTGACTCTTTATCCAATTTGCCAGTCTTGTGTCTTTTAATTGGAGCATTTCGTCCATTTACATTTAAAGTTAATATTGTTATGTGTGAATTTGATCCTGTCATTATGATGTTAGCTGGTTATTTTGCCCATTAGTTGATGCAGTTTCTTCCTAGTCTCGATGGCCTTTACATTTTGGCATCATTTTGCAGTGGCTAGTACCGGTTGTTCCTTTCCATGTTTAGCACTTCCTTCAGGAGCTCCTTTAGGGCAGGCCTGTTGGTGACAATATCTCCCAGCATTTGCTTGTCTGTAAAGTATTTTATTTCTCCTTCACTTATGAGGCTTAGTTTGGCTGGGTATGAAATTTTGTGTTGAAAATGCTTTTCTTTAAGAATGTTGAATATTGGCCCCCACTCTCCTCTGGCTTGTAGAGTTTCTGCCGAGAGATCCACTGTTAGTCTGATGGGCTTCCCTTTGAGGGTAATCCGACCTTTCTCTCTGGCTGTCCTTATCCTTTTTTCCTTCATTTCAATTTTGGTGAATGTTACAATTATGTGTCTTGGAGTTGGTCATCTCAAGGAGTATCTTTGTGGTGTTCTCTGTATTTCCTGAATCTGAATGTTGGCCTGCCTTGCTAGATTGGGGAAGTTCCCCTGGATAATATCATGCAGAGTGTTTTCCAACTTGCTTCCATTCTCCCCGTCACTTTCAGGTCCACAAATCAGACGTAGATTTGGTCTTTTCACATAGTCCCACATTTCTTGGAGACTTTGCTAATTTCCTTTTATTCTTTTTTCTCTAAACTTCCCTTCTCACTTCATTTCATTCATTTCATCTTCCATTGCTGATACCCTTTCTTCCAGTTGATAGCATCGGCTCCTGAGGCTTCTGCATTCTTCACATAGTTCTCGAGCCTTGGCTTTCAGCTCCATCAGCTCCTTTAAGCACTTCTCTGTGTTGGTTATTCTAGTTATACATTCGTGTAAATTTTTTTTCAAAGTTTTCAACTTCTTTGCCTTTGGTTTGAATATCCTCCCATAGCTCGGAGTAATTTGATCGTCTGAAGCCTTCTCTCAGCTCGTCAAAGTCATTCTCCGTCCAGCTTTGTTCCATTGCTGATGAGGAACTGCGTTCCTTTTGAGGAGGAAAGGCACTCTGCTTTTTAGAGTTTCCAGCTTTTCTGCTCTGCTTTTCCCCCATCTTTGTGGTTTTATCTACTTTTGGTCTTTGATGATGGTGATGTACGTATGGGTTTTTGGTGTGGATGTCCTTTCTTTTTGTTATTTTTCCTTTTAACAGACAGGACCCTCAGCTGCTGGTCTGTTGGAGTACCAGGCTGTGTGAGATGTCAGTCTGCCCCTACTGGTGGGTGCCTCCCAGTTAGGCTGCTCAGGGGTCCGCGGTCAGGGACCCACTTGAGGCGGCAGTCTGCCCATTTCCAGATCTGCAGCTGTGTGATGGGAGAACCACTGCTCTCTTCAAAACTGTCAGACAGGGACATTTAAGTCTGCAGTGGTTACTGCTGTCTTTTTGTTTGTCTGTGCCCTGCCCCCAGAGGTGGAGCTTACAGAGGCAGGCAGGCATCCTTGAGCTGTGGTGGGCTACACCCAGTTCGAGCTTCCTGGTTGCTTTGTTTACCTAAGCAAACCTGGGCAGTGGCGTGCACCCCTCCCACAGCCTCGCTGCCACCTTGCAGTTTGATCTGAGACTGCTGTGCTAGCAATCAGCAAGACTCCTTGGGCATAAGACCCTCTGAGCAGGATATAATCTCCTGGTGTGCCATTTTTTAAGCCCTTTGGAAAAGCACAGTATTCGGGTGGGAGTGACCCGATTTTCCAGGTGCCATCTGTCACCGCTTTCTTTGACTAGGAAATGGAATTCCCTGACCCCTTGTGCTTCCCGTGTAAGGCAATGTCTCACCCTTCTTCACCTCGCACGCAGTGCGTGCAACCACTGACCTGCACCCACTCTCTGGCACTCCCTAGGGAGATGAACACAGTACCTCAGATGGAAATGCAGAAATCACCCGTCTTCTGTGTAGTTCGCGCTGTGAGCTGTAGACTGGAGCTCTTCCTATTCAGCCATCTTGGTTCCCAACAGTCTTGTTGGTTTTTAGCGAGGTTCCATTACATAGGCATAATTGAATAATCCACTGCCCACTGATGATGAATGTCATCTTGGTCACAAGATCTCTATGACGTCGCTTCACCAGCCAACAATCTCTGTGCATGATGGCACATTTGTAAAAGTTTCCCTTGAGCCTGCTTATCTAATTTTACATACCCATCTTACAGGCTGCACTCAGCTCAAACTATGGGCTTAGGTTTCATTTTGCTATGTATGCACCAGACACAGAATGGAGGCAGATGCATGAGTGAGTGTTGGTTGAGTCCAGCCACTGCACACAGCTTTGCATGTTATCTTTGATGAGGTAAGCAAGTCAGGTACTGGTACAGGTGACAGTTCCCTGCAAATCTTTAAATGAATCAGGCATACCACAAGCTTTCTCTTCTGCAGACACTGAAGAATGAAGTGGCATCCAGAAAAGACGAAATGCTAGAAAATGCAAAGACCCAAAGACGTCGTCCCAGCCCTGGTTTGGGAAAGGTTTAAATCTGGGGTATCTAAAGGGCCAATGTCCTGCTTTCCTTTCTTTTCCTTTCTTTTTTTCTTTTTTTTTTTTTCTTATCTATGAGATCACTATGGCTTAAATTAGGGTGTTCAAAGGTCTCTGTCTGTCTTTCCACTGGAAATTAGAATCTTGTCTGTTCTTCACTCTTTCTCTCTTTGACTTCTTTTCATTTATTATGACAAGCTATAGAACAAATGTGTTGTGTCCCATCATCTTTGTGTCGTATGTAGGGCTATTTCTCAGAAGCAGTAAATTTTGGCTTAGCAATAACATAACGTCTTCCCATTTAAGACTAAAAAAAGGGCTAGATATTAGAAAGCCTCTATATATTTATTGATATATCAAAAAACCTCCCCAGGTCTTACTTTATTTGTTTAAGGCACTGTAATGAAAAAGAAACTTGCACTTTACTGGAACCTCATTCATTGGGCATTTCCTATAAGGGTAGTAAAGAAAGTGGAGGGTTGGATGTAAAAACTGGAAAAGCTCATGATGATGTGACTAAAGATTCTTTACATCAAGAAGATGAGAAAACCTGGGGTAACAAAATTTTGTTTTGATTGTTTCTAGGGAGAATGTTTGTCTTACGTTTGGGAGTTGTTTCTTATGGGCTTTTCTGATATGACTAAGAAGACATGAACAATTTTACAATATTTACAAAGATGTGGGTTGTTTCACAGGGCAAAAAGCCTTGCACATAGAAGACTTCTAGCAATGTGCCTTCGACCCTCAGAAACTATCTACGTCTTCAATAGTATTGACAAGGAAGAGCTACATAGTTGTGGTGGATTGTTGGTCAAATTTCTGCAAGCAGAGAAACAGCCTGTAATATCAGGCTGCAGACACAAATTTAAGAATCCTGTACAATCCTGTGGCCCAATCAAATCAATTTTTTTAAAAAGCCCAACGTTTTTTGTGTGTATGCTTAAGACATGCCCACAGCTACTCAGATAAAAAAACAAGACACCGCATTAAAATGTTGTGTCTTTTGTGTAACCAGAGTGCTTCCAGGAAATAGTTTTCTCTTTTTTAGGACATGTACTCATTGGACTCCAGTGTTACAAAGGGCACCTTATATTACTAAACATGCTTCAGACTCTGACCTAAATTTCTGTAAATTATCATTTTAGCCTCTGCTCCCAGGCCAAGATCCTGGGTCATGCTTTCACTTTAGCTCTTGTGTGGCTCAAGGCCAAGTTGCTAAGCCAAGCTAAGTCATTACATCAGCTATTAATTTTTCCAGGCACAAGGACTCAGAAAAGATGAGTAGTGCTTTCTTCAAAACTAGTTGGTATATTTTCTTTCTTCTGAGTCCATAAAAATATCAGACTCTTTCTCAAAGTGGAAAACTGACTCTTCTCCACCAGAAGTTTACATATTGAACATTTACTATCATCTCATATTTTGCATTCATAATTTTTAATTTTCTTGAGATTAAAAACATGTGTGTGTCATCTAAAAATGAGAGACTGATAGATTGTGGTTCACTGGGGGACAGCAAGGTTTGCTTTTGGTACACGGACTGGGAAAGGCTTTAACTAAAAAGTTCAGTAGTGGCTGGGCACGGTGGCTCATGACTGTTATCGCAGCACTTTGGGTGGCCAATGCGGGCAGGTCATGAAGACATCGAGATCGAGATCATCCTGGCTAACATGGTGAAGCCTCCATGAAGTCTACTAAAAATAAAAAAATTAGCCAGGTGTGGTGGTGGGCACCTGTAGTGACAGCTACTTGGTAGGCTAAGGCAGGAGAATGGCATAAACCCCAGAGATGGAGCTTGCAAGCCAGGTTCACGCAACTGCACTCCAGCTTAAGGGATGGAGTGAAAATCCATTAAAAAAAAAAGTGTGTAGGAGAGCAATTCCAAACGATTTACATTCATATCTGCAGCTTGTCCTCTATTTGCATTCATATCTGCAGCTTGTTCTCAGTTTTTATTTGTTTGTTTTTGTTATTTGTTTTTTTATCTAGTTTTAATATCTGAAGAGCAAACAAAGCTCTGGGCCAGTGCCAGGTAAAATCTGATTGATTGCCTGCCATTCTTACAAAGCTTAGGAGAAAGAGATGCTGGGAGACATTTGCAGTCTCCTTTCACCCTCTGCTGTTGAAAATGTTACCTCTATTGCAACTGTTTTCTTTCACAGAGGATCCAGCTGTCATGTAGGACTGAAAGGATACCTAAGTTAATTGAAGATTTCCGGTTAAGACTATACCACGAGGTTATGTGAAGGCCTCCAAACTAACTACAGTTTCTGACAGCCATCAGAGTGTTGGCACCAAAAATTCCAGGCTTTTCTGTGGCATTTTATTTATTTATTTTTTGTCATTGTGTGGCTAATGTCCCTCCTGTTTCTTCTTTGTTGCTATGTTGTGACCTGGAGATATAAGCTTACTGGTAAAAGTCAGTCGTTAGAAATATAATTCAAAGAGTTGCTATTTTGTGATTTTTTTTCTTCAAAAGAGGAAGAATCCAAAATTGTGGTCTGAAAATTTTTATTTGATAAGCATATTTTTGTCCACGGATGATAGATATCCATGACAATGTAGAGAATGGCATACATTCAAATAAAATTTCTCTTTTTGGCCTGTTATTTCTCTTTAAAAAGCTTAGCACAACCATATATATCTAAACAGTTTCTTTGTGAGACACATCCCTTTTCTGCAGAGAAACATACTGTGGGGAAATGCGATAGAAAGTTAACCTCCCTTTTCTAACTTTTGTCTGTATAAACCTGGGATTCAGCATTTTCATGGAATATTTTACATCTTAAAATACAACCTAGTGATATACGGTTTTTCTCTGTGGGGAAGCCTTGTCAGTACTTTGCACAAAACCCTTGGATTTTTAACTCCTCTCTTTCCTATATCTCTCTAACAGTAATAAGACTCTGTGCCCTATCAGTAAACAGAAAGAAATTTTCTTTTTGAAAATTTTCTTATTTCAAAGAAAGAAATTTTCTTATCAGTAAAAAGAAAGAAATTCACTTTCAATAATCAGAAGGAAGGTGCCCTTGAGAGACATATTTTAGCTAAGTGTGCCTTATGAAAGCCAGGCATACAATCTTTACTTGTTTTGAGCCACACCTACTTCCTCCAGCAACACTGACATTTGAACTAACAAAGAATTTTATGTTTCAAGATCAATCGATCTTATTTCCTGCAGTTTCAATATTTTTTCTAGGCCATAGCAAGGGAAGTCACAAATAGTATTAAAATTCTTTCCCTATAAAAGTGTCTTGCTAGAATCCAATGAATATTTAATCGTTTTTTAGGTTCCCAAGTTACTTTGGCCACCTTCTGGGTTGAGTAGGCTTAAGAAATCAACAGAGTCTCCAGTGGGGAGCTAAAGCCTGTGTAGGTAAACATTACTTGTCTGGTTGTCTAGCTCCTCTGGAACTGTGGGTGAAGCTTTAGCTTGCATCCATGGGGGCACTATGTCAGTCAACAGACTCAGAAAAGACAAGAGGAATGCAAAAACAAGGAATATCCTATATTTTTATTCAGTCAGGGCTACTTCAAAAGGGGGAAAAAGAGAATATGAAGATTTTTTTCTATATATATTTAGAAACTTCACAAAGTCTCTGCCATGTGCACCTCTCTAGATTACATTCTGAAACACAGAAATTTCATTGACTGTGAGAATCTGAAAAAAGAAAGTGGCTTATTTTTGTATTTATTGCTCAAGGTCATGACAGCCCTACCAGCTCCAGGACAGACATGCCTAGCTTTCTGAGGGAAGTGTTCATTTTAGTACTATTCAGCAGGTGCATCTTTTCTTCAGATGGCAAAGAAAATAGTTGGATTTTTTTTTTTTTTGTACAAACTTACTTTGATTTGGGAGACAACCCAGATCTTTCTAAGCATTGTAAAGCAGACTCTGCCCTCTTGGCAGTCATAACAGGCAGGATTCAAGGAGACAATTCATTAAAGTCAGAGACACACCCCTGAGGAACACTCAAATCTATCTTCTAAATGCCATACCTGCCACCCTCATTTACAACCTCCAATAGCCATTTCATCAGCTTGTCTTGTTGTGCCACTAAAGAAACGCCAACCTAACTGTTGCCCCTGCAGAAAATACTCCCTAGATGTGACACTGATATAGTAGAAGTTTTCTTCTCATTGCAGGGACTTAGACAAAAGAATGAAAAACGTAAGCAAATGTTCTGTGATGAACCTGGTGGATATAGAGAGATATTTCAAAATCTAACTCAAATGCTTAATCATACCTGAATAGATGATACATTACTCCTAAACCAAACCCTAACGGTTGCCCTCAAGCAGGCAGCTTTACAGAGAGCAGAGTTACTCATGGATGAACCACATGTTTTCATAAATCATGAAAAAGGGAGGGTGAAAGGAAAAAAAAGTTGAACTGATAACAGAATTCTTATTCAAACTAGGAAAGGATGGAGTTCTGAAAACTGAATTGGAATCTTATTGATCCTATAGTGGAGTGAAAAATATTAGTGAACCTACTGGAAGGCTTATAATTGAAGAGGACAAAACTTCATAATTACTCTCTCATAATAGGTTAAAACCACATAAAAATTATAGAGCCTTTTTTAAAATCCTGAGAGAGGCTTTAGTGAAACACATGTTCCTATCTCCCTATTGAGTTAAGATAAAGTTAATCTTACAAGAAAAGTTGATTACCCAAGCAGACCCTGACATCAAAAGAAAGCTGCAAAAATATGTCATAGGTCAGACAATATTGTTGTTTTAACAATGCACCAAGATGTAACAGCCTTTCTTTCATTTGAGATAACACTAAGAGTCTTTTCTTTTACATTTAAGAAGATTAAGGAGTGTAGACACAGGAAACTGTTTGGAGCAAAGGTTTAAATGAGTGACAAAAAAAGCTCTCTGCCAACACAGATAGAAGCTTGAATAACATGTCCACTGGGGGTTAAGGATTATATGGCCTAAAAAATAAAGACATATACTTAGTTTGCAAGCTGTCTTGGAGAATCTGTGACTTAGCTTTGCCCAGGCCCAGGACCTATTAGAGAGTTAACTCAGGCCCTTTTCCTGGGAGCTGTCTGAAGTGATAATTTGCAAAGACTGCTTAGTTTGACACAGGACCTAAATTAAAACTTATCCTGGGATGCTGGCTCAGGACCAATCAGGTACTGAAGAGATGATTCATATGGGTTGAGCAACCAGTCAAAAACAAAAAGAAATATTTCAGCCAGTACCCGCTAGATCCCACTGGGTTTATGCCCACAAAAAAAAAAAAAAAAAAAGAAAAGAAAAGAAAGAAAAAAAAATCTTCATTTTCTGAAAGCCCTCTGAGTATACAGAAACAGCATGCCTATGCCAGGCATTGGTTCCCCACCTGAATGAGTGGGAGGCTTGTACAAGATTTTATCTCAACGGACTGAAAGTTGTTGTTGTTGTTGTTGTTTAATTTCCATTTTACCTCCTGTATTACTTGAATCCTGTAGATCACAATGGCTGGTAGAGCCGGGGAACCATTATTCCTGCTGAACAATCTGGGAAATACACACTGGACCTGGTGACCTATGTCTCTGGAACCTTCTACTTTCACTGGTCTCTCCCACAAGCTGGACAAAGTTGAGATATATTCTTTTCCTGCCTGGGCAATTCATTTGAAAATGCCCTACCTTGTCACACTACTAGAAATCAGCATGTGCATCTTGGAGATTCTGGATCTTGTAGTTTTGTGAAGTGGCCAGTAATGCCTTTTTCATTCTCTGGTGACTCCCTTCTACTTTCTAGGACTTCTCTTTCCAGTTCTTGTTTTAAAAGATCAAAAAAGCCACCCCAGAAAGTTTTCCAAAGTGCTATCTGGTCCCACAGCCTGCTTCTGTAGTTTTGTTCTGATATTAGAGGATGGCTAAAAATAAATTTGTATTTTAAAATTGTGTATCCCTTGATTGAATTAAGAGACTGAGATGTATATTTTTCAAAAGGCTCTCTCAACCATTCCAAAGAACCTGTGAGATTTTTTCTAGTTTGTGAATTCAACAAGGACAGTTCAGAGTAATTAAGAAGTTTTGTTCTGGTTCTTTCGAAGCCTGCTAATATGCAGAGTAGAAAGCGTTTTCTTTTCTATTCTTCTGTAGGTTTACTAAGGCTTCATTTGGGGTTTTCAAACAGCACTGTTTTTGTTTCTATTGGAAATAATAATTGTGTCTTTTTTTAATCCATTTTCATCCTTCACTTCTGTTTATTTTTTGACTGACTACCGGGTGTCAGTTATTCAACTTCAAATTCCTCTGCTGTCTGTAGTGCTGCCTGTTTTTCAGCAGGAGTTAAAGTGTGGTTTAAAAGTCGCACTGCATTTCTTCATATAAGATGAAACAGTTGGTTGAAATGTTGGAAGCATGTGTTCATCTATCAGGTTCATCAATGAACTGTCTTAAGTCCAGCTTTATGTGTATAAGTTTACTGCAATGAGAAGGAAATTTACTTTTTTCTTTTTATTTTATGATTATTATACTTTAAGTCTTAGGGTACATGTGCACAATGTGTAGGTTAGTTACATATGTATACATGTGCCATGCTGGTGTGCTGCACCCATTAATTTAAACCTTAGTAGAACCATATTCACTGTGCATTTGTTCTAGGGGCAACAGTAATGTTGGAGGTTTCCTGGGCTTGCACAACAAGAGGTGTTTTTATACAACTATTCTAAGCCTCAGTTAAAGGAGTCAGATAGGGCACTTAGAAATTGTGTTTGACCATTCTCTAGAGATTTGTCTCTTTGACTTTGGAAAATTATGTACTATAGACTTACCTTGTATGGTTCCCAAAGGTGTATGGGTAATTTTACAATGTTTACAAAATCTAGGGTTTTTTTGAAGACCAAAAAGACCTAGATGTTGGATATGATTGAAATTATGCTTCTTTGAGAAGGCCTGTCTTCCTATCAGTACATGGCCATATGGCCACCTTGTTGCCAGTTGAGTATTATTATTATTGTTTATAAATTTAGAAACTCAGGGTCAATGGAATCCCAGTGCTTCCAAGTACACTCAAGGGGAGTGCAGCCTACAGATGCTTTGTTGCCATCTAGAAACTGAGGCTAAACAAGGTGTCATTCAGATGACTTCCTCCTTTTGGTGTTACCCAGTATAAATAGAAAGTGTTAGGGTATGCTTTTTCACCTTTTTCCTTTGTCTACTCTGTGCCCCCAAAATGATATTAGGTGCTGCTTAGAAATGAAAGCATAGCCTTTACACATAAATCTGGAGGAGCTAGTCAGAAGCACTAGCCACACTCACCTGTGAAAGTCTGTAACTTTCTGCCCTGCTTTTGTCCTAGGCCCACTGAACCCCAAAGGCTTCAAAGTTACCCCAGAGGCCTTGCAAATGTTATGTAGTAGTAAAATTTGTGCTAGACATTTCAATAGTGGAAGCATCTTCATACTAAATTTGGCCTTCCTAACTATGTTCCCAGTGAAACATCAGAATCTCAGAGAATGAGACAGATTGACTTTCAAACATTTCAAATCCAATATTATTGCAATGCAGAACACGTGGCTCAAAACTGTAGAAACTGGATGGCTGAATGGCCCTTCATTAGATGTGGCAAACAAAGAAGCTAAAATCTGCTCTTTGACATTGTTTTTCTCCCAAAAATTAATAGTGGAGGTTGCCTGTTTAAAGATATGACATGGAGGTAATCAGTGATGGCAGGATGTAAATGGGAAAAGAATTTCAAAACTGTAAGTTTTGGACAACGGATTGACAAGGATCCAGGTAGAAAATAAATCTCATTTCACTACAGAGTCATGTAAGGTTAGAAATGCCAGGTTAAAAATTCTTATACAAAATTATTTTTATTCAAAATTTAGAGAGGTTTTGGGTTAGATTGGTTGATTCCACTAAATTCCTTCCAACAGGCAAAAATTAACTTGTCTCATGATGTAACTTTAATGTGAAGGAAAATAATATCTTTTAAAAAAATTCCAAATAAAGGAAAGAGTACTTACTGCAGGCAAATCCCTCCCATACAGTGCCATGATTATCTATTATTGGGGGACAAAAAGGACCTTTATAGGTAACAATTTATAGTGAAATCTTGAATTTCCCTTGTTTCACAGAAATCACAAAAACAAACTTTTTTAAATTACACTACTAGTTACTAAGACAAGGCACCTGTTAAGCAATCCTGTATACCTAGGCTGTAAAAACAACCACAACACTGCATAGAAAAAAATATGAAAGACATTATAGCTTTGAAAAGAAAAATTGTAAATTCAATAGATAAAAATGGGAATTCCTTGTGTTAATGTCTTGATGAGTTGTCACAGACCAGAATTAGTCTAATGGTTATCAGGTAACACTGAGATGTAGCCTCAAGCTGAAACTTTCAGTGTACTTAGGATCTCTTCTAAATCTCATGTGATTGCAGGCTCTTCATGAAAAAAAGTCTTGAAACAAACAAGATATTTTTGAAATTAATTTGGAAGTTTAAATGCTATTTTTACTATTGTGATGAATTATTTCCTTCCCAGACCATGAAGCAACATTTGTGTAGTCTCACCAATGCACCAAGTTGTAACAGTGTCCCTTTGTCTGTAATTATACCCAAAGATCTTTGCCTTAATTAAAAAAAAGAATAAGAAGCTGAGAAACAAAGTTGAGATTAAGGGGAAAAAAAAGCACAAGAATAAAGCTGTCTGCCAATCAAAAGAAATACTCAAATGGTGTTTCCCACTATGAGGTTGGGATTCAGGGTTATTACAAACTAGCAAGAGAAAGAAATGTTTTTAGTCAGTGGGCTGCTTTGAAGACCATGTGATTCAGCTTGGCTCAGGGTATTGGCCTGAGAATAATTAGAAAGCTTAACCCAAGAAACTTGTCTAGAAATAATCAGGAGGTGTAGTCGTCATTTACAGCTGCTGCTCAGCTCATCCCATGACCTATCAGGAGCTGATGTAAATGCTTGGCTCAATAATTTCACCCAGGCTTAATCAGGAACTAAAACAGTAATTTATAAAGGCTGGGATCACAGTCTAAGAAGAAACCAATGTGCCAACCAGAATCCACCAGGACCCACTGTGCTTATGCCAAAAAATGGACAAGAAACTACTTCATGGGCGCCAATTGATTACACAAAAGACAAAGGTATTTTTGTGCCATGGCTGGTTCTCTTATCACCGTGAGCCAGAGTTTTGCACAAGATTTTTATTTGAATGGACTGAAGGTTCTTTTGTCTGTGACAATATGGATCTTGAGATACAACCCTCTGTGTTAGTTATCTTATTGGTGTCTGCAGACTGATTTTTTAAGGCTGCTTATGTGTTACGTGTAAATGAGAAATGAACCTGCAGACTGGTGGTTTTCCAGGGACACTTTCCTTGCTGCCTCCATAACACAAGATAGCTTTCTCATCTCAGTAACACTGTAAAGAACCTCCTGAATGTGGGTACTTCAGATTTTACAATAGGAAACATGAGGAGGCATAAAAGAAGAAGAGTAAAGGCAAGAGAAGAACAGAGACTCTAGCTAACGCAATACAGTTTTGTAAAATTCCAAGTCCCTGAGTGGCTCCTGCTAACAACTAACAGTGTGGCAAGACTGGACACTTTCCCAAGGAAAGCTGAGCAAACAATAGAAAGCCACCTCAACCCTATCCAGCCAGTGGTGGTGACCACTGAAGGGTGTGCGGATTAATGAAGCATACACCACTAAGTCCAGGACCAGTCTCACAAATGGTCCAGCAAGACTGATAGTTCCTGGAGATCAATTCCCCAGCTCCAACAGCTGCCATACTCTTTGGATTCCAAACTCTTCAAAATCCTTGGGTGATTCTGAAGGTGGAAGGGAGGAAAGTAGACTTCCCTGTGGAAATTGGAGCAAGTGTCTTTGCTCTGCTTTTCAATCTAGGCTTTCTGTCCTCCCCTAATGTGACAATGATGGATGTGTCAACAAAAGTCCTTTATAGAATATTTTCTCAGCACATTAGTTAGAGTTGAAGCAACCTTCTATTTAGTCATACCAATTTAATAATTCCTGAAAGTCCCACTTTATTACTAGGTAGAGATATTTTGTCCTATAGAGAAGCCTCCATATGAATAGCTGCAGGACAAACTCTTTGTCTCCACTAACTGGAAACTAATATTAACTAAGAAGCATGGGATGTCGAGAGAAATGTTACTGGGCTAAAACCACTGTATGCATCTGTATTTACCTTAAGGATTGCACTATTTTTTCTGGCCAGAAGCGTTATTTCCCAAACCAAAGGTAGAAAAGGGCTAGAAGTCATTATAAATAAGCTATAAAACAAAGGCCTTCTTAGACCCTGCAACAGTCTTTATGAAAACCCAAATATCAAAGAAGGTCATTTTTTAACATGCCCAGAATTTCCATTTGCTTGGACTTCAAGAAAAAAAGTTTAACCAACTCACAGGTATTGTGGGAACCAGCCTCTAATATTTCAACTTCGGGTCTTTTCTATTTTCCCTAAATGTCAGCCAGTCTGAGAACTAAAAGGATAGGTTACATAAAAAGAGAAATTTCAAAGCTGTCTGTCTGGGGAAGACATCACATGTCAGCAGATTCCATGATGCCCCCTAAACCACAAAACCACAAGTTTTATTAGCAATTTTCAAAGGGGAGGGAGTGTATGAATAGGGCGTGGGATACAGTGATCATATGCTTTATAGGGCAATAAAAGATCACAAGGCAGAAAGTCAGGGAAAATCACAATGTCAGCACAAACCTAGAATTACTAATGAAGTTCCATGTCCTGCTGTGCATGCGGTGTCATTGATAAACATCTTAACAGGGTTCCAGAACAAAGAACTGGTCTTACTAGAATTACCCAGGCTGGAATTCCCTAATCCTAGTAATCCTGGGGGTGCTACAGGAGGCCAGGGTGTATTTCGTCCCTTACCTGCAACTGCATAAGGCAGACACCCCTAGAGTGGCCATTTTAGAGGCTTCCCCCTGGGAATGCATTCTATTCCCAGGGCTGCTAATTATTAATATTCCTTACTGGGGAATGAATTCAGTGATATTTCTCTTACCTGTTTTCAGCAATAAGAGAAATATGGCTCTGTCCTCCTGGATCCCAATGAGTCAGACCTAATGGCTACCTCCAATGTTCCCTGAACATCACTGTTACCCTGTTCCTTTTTCAAGGTGCCAAGATTTCATATTGTTCAAACAGACATGCTTTACAAACAATTTGACCAGTTAACACAATCATCACAGAGACCTGAGGTGACAGACATCTTCACCTTATGAAGATGACAGGATTAAGAGATTAAAGTAAAGTCAGGCATAGAAAATTATAAGATTATTAATTTGGGGAACTAATACATATCCATGAAATCTTCACAATTTACGTTCTTCTGCCACAGCTTCAGTAGGACCCTCTGTTTGGAGTCCCTAACTTCCTGCAACACATAAGTGTTTGGAAGTAAAACCCATGGGTGTGCTTAGATTTAAGAGGTCTTATCATAGGTTCCTCATGAAGAAGAGTTTTATCAAAGCCAATGTAGAAAGCCTATTTAAGAACAATTATTTGGCCCAGAGTTTGTGCCAATGATTATTTTAACTATTAAATTGTAGACTATTTTGCCGTCAGCTCAGGCCTTTTTTTTTTTTTTTTTTTACAGAAATGAACAAGGAAAAGAGAAATATTTGTTTCAAATCTTACATTGGCCATTATCTTCTAGTCTCATTAGTTGTCTTTAAAATTTGTCTGTATTTTAGACTATCCCTGTTAATTTCTGTGAGCCAGTTGGAAATCTCCAGCTACAGCTAAGTAGAAAACACAAAAAAGATTAACATAGTAAAGTATGTAACAATACTTTCTTCTGGGCAATTATTCTACGACTGTGCTAGGTAATGAAAGTATACTGTGGAATCATAGTTAAAGCATGTTTGGCTTTGTGGGGATAAGACTAAGGAAGCTAAGCAAAGCCAAGCCCTATGCATCCAGAACTTCTCTGGCATAACTACAGCCCTCAGTTTTTAGGGCATGTCAGCAGCCTCAGAATTTTTAAGCTGTTTATTTCCTCAGCTCATCTCATTTTAAAACATACATTGTGATAACCCAAATTTTTCTTCTCACACAGAGGAAAGCAAACTCCAAATGGTACCGCAAATGAAATCACTTATGAAAACACTGTGTTTCTGTGAAACCTTATCCTGACCTCAGGCAGAGCTGCAGCTGTTGTGTTTAATTGCACAACCCCGCTTCCTAGCAGGAAGTAGCTAGAAAGATCAATTCTGTCTAACAGCAGTTAGTTAGGTAGTAGGGTTTGTGTTTCCCCAACAGCAGAGAAAAGTTAGGTAGTAGGGGGGCCGTTGGTGTAACTTGTAGGAAGAAAGATCCAGCTTACCAGAAAATAGGCTACAGACACATATTAGTTAATGTGCGCAAACCTTCAGTACACTCACATGAAGAAACACAGTCCAACATAGACAGATCTTTGTTCTTTGTTCACAAAGATATACTCACAAACATACGGATTAAAAAACAAGAACAACAAGGAAATACCCTCGTTTTTTAATAAGCAATGAACTTCCAAAAATAATTGCTTTTGTGGGGTGAGGAAAGAACTCGGTGCATGACAATAAGTTTTAGTGGGCACTTTTCTGGACACGCTTTGGAATATAACCTGAACCGGTATAAATCATCATGTCAGCCTCTGATTAGTCATGAGTAGAAGTCGCAGGCCAAGCTTTGACATCAGCACTTATTTGGTCCCAAGCAAAATCCAAAGCCAAACTGAGTAAGGCTTTTTCCAAGATCAGTCATCACATTCTTCCATTTCACAGTACCTGAGGACCCCAAACACCAGAGTCACGCTGGAGAACCAATTTGGGTTTCCACTGTGGACAGCTATCTTAATTTCCTTCTTAAACTTCAGTTCTAACTTCACTTTGTTTGCTCCTTCCTCAAGTTTTTGGACCCGAGATAAATAACTCTTTGTGATGTCACACAGTGAGAATTTGATACATGTGGTGCATTGGTGAGACTACAATTCAAGCCTGAATTGAGCCCTGGGATGCATAAGTCTTACTTGATCATCTAAAATCTGGCCCTGGAATAAAAACTATGTCTCTGTAGGCACTGCACCTTCCAGTGCTCACCACCACTGGCTGGACACAGGGTTGAGGTGGCATTGTTTTGTTTTCTCTGCAGTTCTTCCTGAAGAGTCCTGGCTTGCCAAACTTTCAGCAGTTAGAAGGTACAGATCAAATCTCCTGGATTTTGTAAATCTGAAATTCAGTCACTAATGCCTTTCTCTATCTCTTGCTTTTTCCTCCTTTCCTGTGCCTCTTTGTGGGCCCTGCTATAAAAGACCAAGAATACCACCCACAATTTTTCTACAGTAATATCTTGTACCATAGTCTGCTTTTGTAGTTATCTTCTGATTTAAAGTTTGAGTAACAAACTTGCCTATTAAGGTTACCTGTACTTTATATAAATCAAGACATAGAGAAGATTGCTTCACAAAATCCACAGAATCCTCTCTCAGAATTTTCATAAAGCCTGAAATATTTTGATTGTGTTTTTATTTCAATATGGCCAGTTTAGATTAATTAAGAGGTTTGATTTCAATTTCTTGAAAGCTTTTTAACATTCATATTAAAAAGTCGTTTTGTTTCCACTCATCCATAAAATCAGCAGGTCTTTAGTTATGGTTTTTAAGGCGCAATGTCTCCCTTCTTATTGGAAATGGGGTTAATGTCTCTTTTCCCATATTTTTTTTTTTTTGGACAGGATTTCTTCTTTGCCTGCCTATATTAAACATGCTGTTTCTCTTTGAAACTCTCTATTCCCTGTGTGGCTTCCTGTTTCTCACCAGTACTTAAGATTTGGCTTAGGAATGACATAACATTTTACTATGTAAAACCAAACACTTGGGTAACATTTTGGAAAGCCTGCCTGTATTTATCTGGGTTATCAGAATATTTTTCTGAGTCCCAATCTATCTGTTAAATGTCTTATAATAAAAAGAGAACCAGCAATTCAGAAGCACCAAGTTTATTGGACATTTTCTTTAGGGATAACTGTTTAATGGAGGGTTGCTTGGGAGAATTGAAGAAGATGAGGATGATAAAGTGACTAGAGGAGTCTCTGGATAGGGGACCAAGAAAAACAGGAACATCTGGAAGTTTATTCTGAGGGTTCCCTGGGGATTTGTTTCTCTGACTTTTGAGAATTGTTCACTATGGACAAGTCTGATATGCTAAGAAGGCATGGTCAATATTACAATGCTTACAAATATCTGGGTTGTTTGCAAGACAAAGAAAATACCTCAGATAATTTGCCTTCCCACTTACGGAAAATATCTAGATGTTAGATGTATTGAGAGAGAAAAGTTAGTTAGATAGGACGGATTCTTGCTAAAACTAATTTGAACAAAGAAACAGGCTAAAATACCAGGCTGTAGCAGATCTTTAAAACACCTGCACAAACCCGCAGTCCACTCATATAAAGGAATAAAGCCTAACAAATAAACATTTTTTTGCATTTTTTTGTTATCTAAAATATGCCAACAGATAATCTGATAAAAGAAGAATATTCTGCATAAAAATATTTTTCTTCTTAAATAAAGGACATACTTCCAGAAAATAGTCTCTATTTCTTTCACACAGGGGGCTTCAGTGTGCTTCAATGAGCACTTTTCTTCTTCTTCTTTTTTCTGGATATGCTTTCCACTGTGAGCTGACCCACTACACATTTTTCCTTCAACTACTTTTCAGTCCTGGGTCAAGGTTCTGAGGCAAGTCAACTAGTACTTTTTCAAGACTAGTAAGCACACTCTTTTCTTAATTCATAAAAACATCAGAACCTGCCTCATAGTGAGAAACACATCCGTCTCCTACCTTTTCTGTGAACAGTCATTTTTTCCCTGTTAAGTATTCAATTCAGTGAAGAAAAAAAAAGTCTGATGATACCTCAAAGTAGCAGACTGATATATATAGTGATGCATCCACATGACTGCAAAAGTCTTCACCGGAACACACTGAAGACCGCTGGGTAAAAGAAATAGAGACTATTTTCTGGAAATGAAGTGTTTTTATGCAGAATATTCTTCTTCTTTAGCAGATAATCTGTAGGCATGTTTTAGGCCAAAAAAATACAAAAGGGTTTATTTATAAGGCTTTATTCCTTTATATGAGTGGACTGCAGGTTTGTGCAGATTTTTTTTTCTAAATCTGCATGAAGACTGATATTTCAGTCTGTCTCTTTGCTTAAAGTAGTTTTAGAAAGAATCCGTCCTATCTACTTAACTTTTCTCTCTCAATACTATCCAACATCTAGATATTTTCTGCAATTGAGAAGGCAAATTATCCGTGGTACCATATATGCCAGATTTATTTGTCCTGCAAACAACCAAGATATTCGTAAACACTGTAATTTTGACCATGCCTTCTTAGCACAGCAGACTTGTCTATAGTGAAAAATTCTTAAAAATCAGAGAAGCAAACCACCAGGAAACCCTCAGAAGAAACTTCCAGATGTTCCAGCTTTTCTTGTGTCCCCTATCCAGAGACTCCTCTAGTCATTTTTTCATCCTCAGCTTCTTCAATTCTCCCAACCAACCCTCCATTAAACTGCTACCCCTAAAGAAAATGACCAAAAAACCTGTTGCCTCTAAATTTCTGATTCTCTTTTTATTCCAAGACTTTAAACAGATAGATTGGTACCTAGAAAAGCATTATGATAACCCGGATGAATAGAGAGAGGCTTTCCAAAGTCTTACCTGAATTTTGATTTTGCATGGCCGCATGTTGTCATTCCTAAGCCAAATCTTCAGTACTGCTGAGCAACAGGAAGCCACACAGGGA
Source organism: Pongo pygmaeus (assembly GCF_028885625.2). NCBI lineage: Eukaryota > Metazoa > Chordata > Mammalia > Primates > Hominidae > Pongo > Pongo pygmaeus. The sequence goes on along the minus strand of NC_072397.2, from coordinate 35,163,292 downwards.
ACAGAGATTCAGAGACAAACAGCATGTTTAATATAGCCAGGCAAAGAAGAAAACCAGTACAAAAAAAAAAAAAAGAAAAGTTGGAAAACAGGCTAAAGTCCCATTTTCAACTTATATATATTTGATACATGTTTTGAGAAAGCAATATATTAGAATACTGAGTACAACTATAGGAGCACTTCTTCAAATTCTTTGCTTTACTTTTATTTCTGAGGATTTTGTCCTAAGTTTATTTATCCTTTTTGTACTCAAGAGCAAACAACACTGAGCCAGTGTCAGCCAGTTCAAGTCAGTAGGATGACTTCCAGCCTTATAAGACTCAGGTGAGAGGCTGGATAGAGAGAATTTTGACAATCCCCCAACATCCTCAGTTGTTGAAAATGTTGGCTCTGTTCCAACTCATTTTTCTTCACAAAGCAGCTTATACATGCAGAGATAGACTCGATCTTGAGAAAATTGAAAGTTTCTGGCCAAGGCTACACTTCAGTGTTATCTAAAGCATTCTGGACTAAGGCCAATCAATGACAGTCCATCAGAGTGTTGGCACCAGGAATTCCAGAATTTTTTATTTTGTTTTCTCGACTTTCTGTTTATGACAATCATGTCTGTTAATCTTCTTTGTATGCAATGTTGCAACCAGGAGATATATTCTTATTGGGTGAATTCAGTTGGTGCTTTAGTAATTAGGAATATTATTCAAATGTTGCTGTTTTGGTGGCGCCTTGGAAACAAACGAAATTCAAGTTTTAGTCTAAATTATAACTTGGTAAAAACCTTTTTGGGAAACAATGATAGACATTTAGAACACTGTAAAAAAAGGTTTCTTACCCCTAATGAATACTTTGTTCTTCATTTTTTGCTTCTCCTTCTTCACTGTCCTATTAATCTAAGAGGCATCGTGTAGGGAAAGTTTATCCAAACCTAACCCTCCTTTTCTAACTTTTGACAGAAAAGTGTTTGTAATAGGAGATTTCATCTAATATTTCAGATCCTACATCACCACCTGGCAAGATAAGATTTTTCTCTGTGTAGAGCCTTGTCAGCCCTTTGCCTAAAATGTCTAGTTTCCAACTTTCTCTTCCTCTGATGTTTCGCTAATAATTATAAGACTCTATGTCCCATCTACAGGCAGAAAATCTCCACTTTCAACAGTCAAAAAGAAGCTGCCCTTGAGAGACAAATTACAACCTCATTGCTGATGTATTTATAAAAGAAGGAAAGGAATGGAATATTTTTATTTACTTTTTGAGGCAACAGTTCTGCATCCAGCTATATTATATCTAAATAAGAATAGAATGTTAAGTTTCAAAGTCAATCCATCTTATTTACGAGGATGTCAATGTTTTGCTAGGACCATAGTAAGGGAAGCCAGGGATACTATAAAGACTCAAACTCTATTAAAGACTCTTGCTTCAATCTAACTACTGCTAATCTCTCTTTGGCTTCCCACATACTTGGAAGTTCTTGGGTTGAATGGGCTTAGGAGACAAACAAGGAATTTTATACATATATATGTATGGAATTCAGAATTATATATATATACAAACGTATATACACATACATATATACATATATTACATACATATATACATATATACACATATGAGTATATATATATACCCATATATAGACAGAGCATACATCTATACTTATATATACACACACTTATGTATGTGTGTGTATACGTGTGTGTATATATACACATGTGTAATATACATACACATACGTACATGTGTGTATGTGTATATGTAAATGTATATACATACATATACGCCTACCATCTATACGCACATACCAGAGTGTATAGATATACATACATAAATTCTGGGTATTACTTATATGTGTATTACATACATGTATATACACACATACATATGTGTGTGTATGTGCATATGTAGATACACGCACATACATATATACACACATATGTGTATATGTACATATATATATACACACAAACACATATGAATGTGTGTATATACATATGTATGTAATACAAACATATATAATACCCAGAGCTTATGTAAGTATACCTATACATGCTGGTATGTGTATATAGAGGTATGTATATATACATATATCATATACATGTTTATGTATATATATGTGTGTACATACACACACGGACAATTTAAAAGTTTAAGTAGCATGAACACACGTGTAAATTTTCAGCAACATTTTAGTATATACAAATAGACTGTTTTGTCAGCAAATTGCCTCATGATTTGAGAGATATTAATGAACAGATTAAATCTATGGTGCATTACAGCAAGGTCTGCCATTCCTGGAAGCCGTTCCAAGTGGCTCACCTCTCATAGTAGTAGACCTTAAAGATTATTTCCTTACTATACCCTTATATGAGAAGGATAAGCAAAGTTTTTCCCCAATACATGCTCACTAGTCCTATGCTATTCCAACATTTTGTAGGACAGTCCTTAAAGGAGCTTCAGAATATATTTCCTACTGCCTACATCATTCATTATATGGATAAAATTCTTTTGGCTGCTCCAATGGAAGAGTTATTACACCAAATTTTGAGAGAAGCAAAACACGGGGAAATCTCAAAATAGTTCATGAAAATGTAGAAACAACCTCCCCATACCAATACTTAGGCACTATTGTTACTGAAACAAATGTTCGACCTCAGAAAGTAGTCCTCCGTACAGAGAGATTACAAACCTTCAATGATTTCCAACAACGATTAGGAGATATAAATTGGCTGTGCCCAATCCTAGGTATTGCTACCCATCAACTCAAACACTCAGACCATCCATGGAGATTCTTCATTAGGAGCAATGGGCTTAGGAAACAAACCCATTGCTCCAGCAACTTACTAAGGAGGCTGAAGCTGAGTTACAGCTTGTAGTGCAGATTCTTCAGCAAACACGTGCCCCCCAGCTACAGCCAATAAAGCCTTTGGGTCTCCTCATTTTTTCTACACCCCATTCTCCAACAGGAGTTTTAGGCCAGATCGTAGAAAAATATGAAAATGTAATAGAATGGCTTTTTTTTTTTTTGGAAATTCAATCAGAGAGTAAAATCTCTGCAACTTTATCTTTCTTTAACTACTCAATTTATAACAAGGGGTAGGGGTAGATCAAAAATGCTTAAGAGATACTGGGGTAGATAAAAAATGCTTAAGAGATACTGTCCAGACAAAATTACTCTTCTCCTTTTAGAGTCAGTCTAAAAGTATGAGGAAAAATATTGGATTCCCAAAAACAGGTTGCGGCATGGGAAATATTGACTGTGTGGCAAGTTGCTCTTTCAGATTGTGTAGGTGTGATAGATAAACATTATCCATCAGACAAAATTTTGAAATTTTAAAAGTTCAACCTTTCATCTTCCCTGTGATTGCTCCTCACAAGCCCATTTCAGGCAGCCAGACCTATTTTACTGATGGCTCTTCCAAATGTCTCCCAGCTACTTATGGTACTAAGCATGCTCATACAATAAAAAACCCCAGAGTTTTAGCTCAACGCTCGGAACTAATGGCAGTTATTCAGATTTTAGAGCTCACTGCTTCATCTATTAGTAACACTTTCTATGATTCAGCCTGTGTTGTAAATGTAGCCGGTCGCATAGGGACTGCCACTATTAAAAGCACCCTAGAACCAGAGCTGTTTAACTTGTTTCTAAGACTTCAACAAGCTGTTTGCGCTTGTGCTGCTTTTCATATTTCTCATATTTGCTCTCCCACACAACTCCCTATACCACCATTTCTGCATGATAATACAGCCAATAAATTGATTTCTTCTGCATTTCAACAAGCTCAACTTTCTCATGTATTACTGCATCAAAACTCTGCCTTTACTTGCATGTTTCATTTCCCTAACAGCCAGGCTGCAGCCTGTACAAGTCTTTCCTACTTGCCAGCATGTCACTGGAGTCACACCCATGGAAGTCTGTGACCCATGATACTTAGCTTCAAGTGAAATCTGACAGGTGGATGTTACTCACATAGCTGCCATTGACAAGCTCGCTTTTGTTCATGTGACTATCGACACTTATTCTCAAATGAGGCATGCTACATACAAACCAGGTCAGACAGCTGGTTATGTACAATGACATTGTCTGTCATCATTTGCTCATATGGGGTTCCTATGCAATTAAAATCTGAAAATGGACACGATTATTTTAGTCATGCTTTTTAAAATTTTTACAGCTATGGTCAATCACTCATGAAACAGGAATTCCTTACAACCCCCAAGGACAAGGAATTATAGAGCAAGCAAATTGAATATTACAATGCGTGATAAAAAAAAAAAAAACAGAAAGGGGAAATAGGAGACAAGTTACCACCTCAAACAAAATACATTTACTTTTTCTTTAATTTCTTTTTTTTTTTTTTTTTTTACTTATTTAGTTTAAATTTTTTGACTCCTGGTACAGATAGTAAGACTATGGCAGAATGACATCGGTAAATGTTATAGGGAAAAAGGTAAGAATACCCAAGGATATCGTGAAAATCCCCCTAAGGACAATGGAAAGGCTCAGTAGACTTACTGATGTAAGGATGAGGGAATGCTCGTGTTTTTTCAGGAGATGGATAAACTGTGTGGGTGTCCTCAATGTGTTTGTGACCATGTAAAGGGAGACTGGAGAGAGCCATGGATCCCAACTATGGACCCAGCTCCTCCATTACAAGCTACGAGTCAGCTGAAATTCCTGGAGCAACAGGGTCAGGCAAACACCCCTTACTTCACATTTATGCCAATGCTACCTGTAACATCCTGGGCAGTAGGTTTTCCTTGTGCAGAGACAAAAACATACTGGGCATATGTTCCCAATGCCCCAGTATTATGGAGTGAAATTTGGAGTGACACTGCCCCTGACATCTATCATGATCATGGAAGACGGGCACCAGGACCCCTAACACCCAATGACACAGAGTAATTAGAATCTCAGAACAATGATTATCAATTGTGCTGCTCCATTGGAGGGACTTCCTTTATACATCACCCAGGGTAAATCACTCAACTGCAGTGGCCTTGCAAATTAATCCCAAGTATGGTTCAGTTACCATGGAAAAATTATGTACTTATTAGGCCTTAGCTTTATTAACATTACTTGTGTAGCTACTAATAATTCCCAGCCCCATCCCCCAAATTATATTAATTATACAGAATGGGCTCCCTTTGATAATTCTTATCCCCTTCTTTGTACCCAGTGTCTTTGCACCCTAGCTAGAGAAAAGTTCATGCTAATGGGAAACATTAATTTCTGTGTTCCTGTGGTCATTTAGATGGGAGAGATGGGAATCCAACCTCATGGCATAAACTTCGCAGACACTGGTCAGCATCTCTTCACTACATTGCACTGGAATTCAATCCCAATCTGCAGCAAGCTTCACTTGGCATGGAACAGGATTTAGCTCACATTTGCCTCAATGGCATTATCAAGGAAAGAAGCGTTCAATTCAGATGTTGATAGGGAAGGCAGCACTCCACTCTATGAATGGCAGCATTTGTGTTGGAACTCTAATTATAGTAGTTGTGCTGAACACAGTTCTAATGTTACCTTTGTAGAAAATAGTACCACTCAATTTACATTTTGTGTTTTTAAACTTGTTTTTCTAGCAGCAAAATGGACCAACTCCAGTTAAACAATGCCCAATTGATTTGTGATTCCTGTCAACTGTTTTATTCCCTTAATCACAGCACAGTAGAAACATACAGCATATCCACCCTATTAATTCCAGGTCGCAATCCCAGATTATGGATTCCTGTAAATCTGTCTGAGCCTTGGGTGGCCACCTCTGGTTTCCATTTTGTAAACCTTTTTCTTACTCAGCTTACTTAATGTGCTTGTAGAGCCTTAGGCATGAACATTTTTGTGAAAGTCTTCTTAGGAACATTAATAATTTCTGTTGTGGTGTCCTTAGTAGCAATGTACAGCTCCATTCAAACTGCTCAATATGTAGAAAATTGGATGTGCATAGCCAACCAGGCATGGATGCTTAAAAATAAACAACACTGAGATACACACAGAAGCAGTAATGTTAAAGACTACAGTTCTGTGGCTAGGAAAACATGAACAATCTTGTAGTTGGAGAAACAATTGCATTGTCATTTTAAGCATGCTCATATTCGTGTAACCAATTTGGAAAAAAACCAAAGTGAACATCCATGGAATCTTGTAAAAGACCATTTACAGGGGGCTTTCACATCCAATGTTACTTTTGATATTAATGATTTACAAAGTAATCATAATGTAATCATAAAGTAATATTAATGATTTACAAAGTAAAATTATTAACTTGAATAAGTTAAGTATTTAACTTATTAACGTGAAATAATCAAGTATTTCAGCCATCTCTGAAAACTTGGGCAGAATTCCAGCAAGGTTTAGAGAGCTTTAACCTTTGGACCTCCACCAAACATCACCTCAATGTCTTTTTTGTGATTATCAGAGTAATGTTATTATGACTCTGTTTTATGCTCATTGTCTGTAAAAGTACCTGGACCACCAAACAGCAATTGAGAGCTGAACAGCCTGCAATTACCTTTACTCAATTAATGTAAAAACAAAATGGAGATATTGGAGGCCAAAAGAACGAGGGTTGTGACCAACTCAGTAATGACTGGAGGGTCTATGAGCAGCGAGCAATCTGTTCTCATGAAAGCAGCATGGTGGTAATCTGAAATACCATGTCTGGTGACAGAAGGAATAATGAGGGCAGTCATGCCACAAACACAGTATTTCTTGTCATTATATATATGAAAATCTGAAGTCTGCAGTATAAAGAAAGTAATCATGTGAGCCTGTGATAAATCAAGCAGCTGACCAACAATTACCTTTCCTCCCTGTTGATTCTGCCTGATAAATATGAAGGCCTGTAGAAGCTCAGGGCCTTTGCTCACTAGAAGCAATGAGCCCACTGACTCCTCTTTTAAAACAGATGTTTTTTGTCCTTGTCTTCATTTTTGCATTCAACCCCCTTCATTTCAACCCATAGAAACTGACTGCCACACTGTCTCTATTAAAAATAAAAAAAAAGAAATGTAGGCGGGCTTGTTGGCAGGCACATATAATCGAACCTACTCAGGAAACTGAGGCAGAAGAATCCTTTCAACCTATTAGACAAAAGTTACAGTGGGCCAAAATCACACATTTGCACCCTAGACTGGATGACAAGGTGTGACTCCATCACAAAAAAAAGCAAAAAGCAAAAAAGAAGAAAACAAAACAAACAAAAAATATGTTCTGGTTAAGAGAACCAAAAAAATAAAACAAGCCGCAGGCTGAGAAAAATTTAGAAAACACATCAGAAAAGTGACTTTTATGCAAAATGTAGAAAGTAAGATAACCAAATTAATGGTAGAGACCTGTGTGGATACTTTACCAAAAACGATATGAAGATGGAAAATCTGGCACACAAAATACTGTTTCCTGAGCTACTGTTACTTCTTCTGAAGGCTGAGACTCCAAGCCATTTCCTGAGGAGAAACAGTGGCTGCCAGAGTGGCAATGGCTCCAAAGATCATCCCCACCTACCCCAGCACTACCCTTCCTCCAGGTCCCAAGTATTCCCCAGACATTAAGCATGCTTGCCAGGAAAGAGACAGAAGCTGGATATTTTATTTCTTAACTTTTATTAAAATTCTGGATGCCAACTAGTATCCGTTGGTTGTAAATTTTATTTTTATCCAAAAAATCTTTTCTTTTTTTATCTTTATTATTATTATTATTATTATACTTTAGGCTCTATGGTACATGTGCACAACGTGCAGGTAAGTTACATATGTATACATGTGCCATGCAGGTGCACTGCACCCACCAACTCGTCATCTAGCATTAGGTATATCTCCTAAGGCTATCCCTCCCCACTCCGCCCACCCCACAACAGTCCCCGAAGTGTGATATTCCCCTTCCTGTGTCCATGTGTTCTCATTGTTCAATTCCCACCTATGAGTGAGAATATGCGGTGTTTGGTTTTTTGTTCTTGCGATAGTTTACTGAGAATGATGATTTCCAATTTCATCCATGTCCCTACAAAGGACGTGAACTCATCATTTTTTATGGCTGCATAGCATTCCATGGTGTATATGTGCCACATTTTCTTAATCCAGTCTATCCTTGTTGGACATGTGGGTTGGTTCCAAGTCTTTGCTATTGTGAATAATGCCTCAATAAACATACATGTACATGTGTCTTTATAGCAGCATGATTTATAGTCCTTTGGGTATATACCCAGTAATGGGATGGCTGGGTCAAATGGAATTTCTACTTCTAGATCCCTGAGGAATCGCCACACTGACTTCCACAAGGGCTGAACTAGTTGACAGTCCCACCAACAAAAAAAGGCAGGGGTTGCAATCCTAGTCTCTGATAAAACAGACTTTAAATCAACAAAGATCAAAAGAGACAAAGAAGGCCATTACATAATGGTAAAGGGATTAATTCAACAAGAAGAGCTAACTATCCTAAATATATATGCACCCAATGCAGGAGCACCCAGATTCATAAAGCAAGTCCTGAGTGACCTACAAAGAGACTTAGACTCCCACACATTAATAATGGGAGACTTTAACACCCCACTGTCAACATTAGACAGATCAATGAAACAGAAAATCAACAAGGATACCCAGGAATTGAACTCAGCTCTGCACCAAGCAGACCTAATAGACATCTACAGAACTCTCCACCCCAAATCAACAGAATATACATTTTTTTCAGCACCACACCACACCTATTCCAAAATTGACCATATACTTGGAAGTAAAGCTCTCCTCAATAAATGTAAAAGAACAGAAATTATAACAAACTATCTCTCAGATCACAGTGCAATCAAGCTAGAACTCAGGATTAAGAATCTCACTCAAAACCGCTCAACTATGTGGAAACTGAACAACCTGCTCCTGAATGACTACTGGGTACACAACGAAATGAAGGCAGAAATAAAGATGTTCTTTGAAACCAACGAGAACCAAGACACAACATACCAGAATCTCTGGGATGCATTGAAAGCAGTGTGTAGAGGGAAATTTATAGCACTAAATGCCCACAAGAGAAAGCAGGAAAGATCAAAAATTGACACCCTAACATCACAATTAAAAGAACTAGAAAAGCAAGAGCAAACACATTCAAAAGCTAGCCGAAGGCAAGAAATAACTAAAATCAGAGCAGAACTGAAGGAAATAGAGACATAAAAAACCCTTCAAAAAATAAATGCATCCAGGAGCTGGTTTTTTGAAAGGATCAACAAAATTGATAGACCGCTAACAAGATTAATAAAGAAAAAAAGAGAGAAGAATCAAATAGATGCAATAAAAAATGATAAAGGGGATATCACCACTGATCCCACAGAAATACAAACTACCATCAGAGAATATTACAAACACCTCTATGCAAATAAACTAGAAAATCTAGAAGAAATGGATAAATTCCTCAACACATACACTCTCCCAAGACTAAACCAGGAAGAAGTTGAATCTCTGAATAGACCAATAACAGGAGCTGAAATTGTGGCAATAATCAATAGCTTACCAACCAAAAAAAGTCCAGGACCAGATGGGTTCACAGCCGAATTCTACCAGAGGTACAAGGAGGAGCTGGTACCATTCCTTCTGAAACTATTCCAATCAATAGAAAAAGAGGGAATCCTCCCTAACTCATTTTATGAGGCCAGCATCATCCTGATACCAAAGCCTGGCAGAGACACAACCAAAAAAGAGAATTTTAGACCAATATCCTTGATGAACATTGATGCAAAAATCCTGAATAAAATACTGGCAAACAGAATCCAGCAGCACTTCAAAAAGCTTATCCACCATGATCAAGTGGGCTTCATCCCTGGGATGCAAGGCTGGTTCAATATACACAAATCAATAAATGTAATCCAGCATATAAACAGAACCAATGTCAAAAACCACATGGTTATCTCAATAGATGCAGAAAAGGCCTTTGACAAAATTCAACAACCCTTCATGCTAAAAACTCTCAATAAATTGTCCAAAAAATCTTGAGGAACTGACAGGTATTAGGAAAGATGGTTTTCACCCTACAATTGTCTCCATAAAGAAATAAAAGAATTGGCCTGGCCAGGCATGTTGGCTCGCACCTGTAATCCCAGCACTTTGGGAGGCAGAGCCAGGTGGATGTCCTTCGGTCAGGTGTTTGAGATCATCCTGGTCAACATGGTGAAACAAGCTCTCTACTAAAAATACAAAAATTAGCTGGGAGTGTTGGCTGGGACCTGTAATCCAGTATCCTCAGGAAGCTAAGACAGGAGAATTGAATGAACCCAGGAAGCTGAGGTTACCAGAGCTGAGACCATGTCATTGCACTCCAGCCTTGGGAACAAACCAAGACTCTGTCACAAACCAAAAAAACAAAAACAAAAAAAAATCATTCAATTACCTTTCTAGGCAGTTATTGTAGAATGCTTGATACAATGCATTACTATTTTGGTATTCTCAAGACAGAAGACACAGTAACAGTAGTAAATAAAAACCAAATAGCAAATCATTACAAATTCATAGGATTAATTTCATTTGTCATTCTTTCTGGTTTTTATTATTTAAAATGTGCAATGCTGAAATAATCAGATGTTTTACTTGTGATATCTAAATGCAAAAAGAAACAACAGTTAGTAAACCATTATTAAATGAATCTCAATCTTCAAATTTGATTCTGATGTGGTGGAATGTTTTGTGAAAGATCAAAAACTAACAGACCAAACGTATGTGATTTCAAATTTTTGGTCTACTTTTGTAGAAGCAGATTTAAGAATCAAAAGCTTCATAGTTCTAACTTTTATCAATGAGTCAGCATTGCAACATATGTAGTGAAACTGAAATCAGAGCTTTTTTTCAATTCCAACAGAAACTAGTTTGTACTCTAGACATTCCAGTTGCTCCCTTGAAATCCATAAAATAATCACTTGATTGAAAGGGACCTTTATACAGTGAAAAACCACACTAATACACCACATTTTCTTATTAGCTACAGTTCACTATTTTATTGTAGTCACCGTAAGATTAGAAAAAATAGCAGGATAAATGACTGTGTACTAGAAAAATTTTATTAGTTTTTACCAAGTAGAGCTTAGAGTACATTTTTTTAAAATTGGTTTTCTGTGGCACAACACATGTATGCTTTTTGGCAGCAGTCATAGATTAATGAACAAACAATAACAACAAAATCATGCTCCACAACACCTGCCATTTGGGGAAGGTTAATTAACATAAAAATGAGAGCACTAAACAGCTATACTATGTGTAAATTTCTTTTTAATATAATCAAAAATGCAACAGAAAATCTCATTCACTGCTGATGGAATGCATAATGGTACAGCAACTTCAAAATATGGTTGTTTTCTTCTGCCACAGTTTGGCAGTTTTTTCCAAAGTTAAACATGGTCTCATCATATAGACTAACAATTGCACACTTAAGTATGTAGACAACTGATTTGGAAACTCACATCTAACTGAAAACCACATGCATTTATGTATAACTGCTCTCTTGACAATGGCCAAATACTTTAAGGAATCGTTATGACCTTCAATGTTAACCAAGCCAGGTAAATTCATAAAATGAAATACTATTAATCAAAAGAAAAGGAATGATTTATGAAGTCATACAAAGCCATGGATGAATCTGGCATGCATAAAGCTAAGTGATAAGAGCCAGTCTGAAGAGATGACATATTGTATGATTTCATTTCTATTACATTACAGAGAAGAAATGTTTATAGAGACAGTAAACCGACCTGTAATTTACAGTTGTTTTTAGTGGGCAGGTAGTGAGTTGAAGAGGAGAATGCAATGATGGAAAGAAGCACAAATGGGGTACATGAGAAGGGACTCATTCTGCTTGATGAGATCATGCTAGGCATGTGGAAGAGCCAGGAGTGTGTATACTACCAATAATAAATAAATAGTCTTCTACTCATGATAGGAGAGGAGCATCTTCTTTCATCACACATGGAACTATTTCAGGACGATTTCTGAGGAAGCTTTTGTTGTAAGTGGAAGAACATACTTAAACAAATGTACCATTTGAAACATTTTTGAGTATATAATTTGGAAGCATTAACTATGCTCAATTGTGCAACCATCACCACCATTTCACAATCTTACCAGCAATGTACAAGGGTTCCAATTTCTCCACATACTCTCAAACTTTTTCTTAAAAAAAAATGAAAAATTCCAATGGAGATAAAGTGGTTATTTCATTCTGGTTTAGATATTCATGTATTAAGTGGCTGGCTAGTGATTTTGAATATCTTTTCATGCACTTACTGACAGTGGATTTGTAAATGATTTCTTGGCTATATCACTGAATGAACACAAAACATAAGAAAATATAGATCAATTGAACTTCATCAAAACTAAACACTTTTTTGCATTAAAGGACACTGTCAGTATAGGGGAAAGAAAACCAACAGCATGGGACACAATATTTGCAAGTCATATATATGGTATATATGAGGATCTCTTCCAAGTGCACTCTCCATTTTTTCTACTCTAAAACTTTTTAAATAAACATCCACATTTGCTGTGAAACTTTATTCAGTGTCCTTTGCTACTTTATTCCTCTCAGTCAAATTTTTCTTCTGAGAAGAGAAGAGTTTAGGTTACTGCAGACCATGATAGATTTGATGCCAGTAACTCAGGTAACTTACACTGGTAACAGGTCTAGGAGCTGCTGGACAGGGAGGTGGCAGTATGTGCCTAGTGTGTGGCTGGCTTGGCCCCAGGCAGCTCTGGACTGTGGAGGGACCAGACCTCTATGCTACAAGCACTCCATGGAAAGAGAGATCACATTGCTGAGAGAATGCTGAGGAATAAAATTTTTCTGTTTAGTGAGGTCAAATTCCCTCACATAATATAAAATTAACGGTTTTTTAATGAATTCCTTAGTGATCTTTAGTACGTTGCCCATTTGATTTTTTCCTGGTTAAATCCTGGTAAGTTGTGTGTGTCTAAGAATTAATTTCCTCTAGGTTTTATAATTTGTTGGCCTACAATTGCTCAAACTAGCCACTAATGATCCTTTGATTTTCTGAAGCATTACTTGTAATGTCTCCTTTTTTAACTCTGATTTTATTAATTTATATCTTCTCAGTTCTTCAGGTAGACTATCTAAATATTTGTCAATTCTTTTACTTTTCAAAAAAATCAACTTTTTGTTTCATTGAACTTTTGCATTGTTTTCTTCATTTTAACTTTATTTCCACTCTAATTGTTATTATTTCTTTTCTCCTAATTTTGAGTTTGGTTTGGCCTTTTTATTTTATTTAATTAAGATGTATTGTTAGGTTATTTATTTGAAGGTTTTCTGTTTTTTGTATATGCAGTTATAGTTTTAAATTTTCCTTTTATGTTAGTATCTCTTTTACTATATTCCACAGGTTTTGCTATGCTGTTTCCATTATCATTTGTTTCAAGAAATTTTACTATTTTCTTTTTAACTTTTTTATTGACCTACTGATTACTCAGGAGCATATTGTTTAATTTGCAAGTGCTTGTACAGTTTCTGAAATTCATTTTTTAATTGATTTCTAGTTTTATTCCATTGTTGACAGAGAAAATGCTTGATATTACTTCAACTTTTTGAATGTTTTTAGACATGTAACGTAACATATGGTCTATCCTTGAGAGTAACCCATGTACTGAGAAGAACAATGTGTATTCTGTAGCTGTTGGATGAAATTTTCTGTAAATATCTATTAGGTTCATTTGTTCTATAGTGCAGAGTAAGTCTGATGTTTCTTTGTTGATTTTCTCTCTGGAAAGTCTATCCAATGACTAAGGCAGGGTGTTGAACTGTCCAGGCATTATTCTAATGAGGTTTTTTTCTTTAGCTGTCTTAATATTTGCTTCTTTTATATAGGGGCTTTAGTGTTGGGTGCATATATGTTTCCAATTATTATATCCTCTTGATGAATTGATCTCTTTATTATTATATAATGACCTTCTTAATCTCTTCCTACAGTCTTTTGTTGAAATCTATTTTTGTCTGGTATAAGTATAGGTATTTCTGCTTTTTTTTTTGTTTGTTTGTTTCTATTGGCATGGTGTAAATTTTGCCATCCTTTCATTTTCAGTCTAAATATATCTTTATAGGTAAAGTATGTTTTTTTTTTTTTTTTAGTTCACAAATTACTATTGTCTTGCTTCACTATCCATTCATCCATTATTTGTCTTTTGATTGGAGTATTTAGTTCATTTACATTCAATGTTAGTATTGATTGTAAATGAATTGATGGTAATTGATTTTAAAAGCACTTACTCCTGCCATTTTGTTATTTGTTTTCTGATTGATTTTTGTCCTCTCATCCTTCTTTTCTTTCTTCTGGTCTTCCCTTTAGTGAAGGTGATTTCTCATGTAATATAATCTAATTTCTTCCTTTTTATTTTTGTACATCTGTGGTATGCTTTTTGATTTGAAATTACCATAAGGCTTGAAAATAGTAACTTATAACACATCATTTTAGACTGTGAACAATTTAACACTCATTGAATAAACAAAGAGAAAAGCAGAGCAACTAACAAAAACTCTACACTTAAATTTCATTGCCATTCTTTTAAACTTTTTGTTGTTTCTCTTCATTCCCGATTTTACTGTCCATATCTTGGAAATATGTTGTAGTTATTTTTGTAATTGGTTTATTGCTTACTGTTTCTATTTGAGATTTTTGAACACCATAATTACCATGTTATAATATTCTGTGTTTTTCCGTGTGCTATTACTAGTGAGTTTTGTATCTTCAGATGATTTCTTATTGCTCGTTTACTTTTTTTCTTTCCAGTTAAGAACTCCCTTTAGCATTTCTTCTAGGGTATGTCTGGTGTTACTGAAATCCCTCAGTTTTTGTTTGTCCAGAAAAGTTCTTATTTCTCCATCAGCTTTAAAGGACGTTTTTGCCAGATACATTATTCTAAAGTAAAAGTCTTTTTTTTTTTTTTGTCTTCAGCTTTTTTAATATGTCAAGCCATTCTCTCAGCCCGTAAATTTTTTCCTGAAAGGTCTGCTCTCAGATCTACTGAAATTCCACTGAATGTTATTTGTTTCTCTTCTCTCACTGCTTTTAGATTCATTTCTTTATCCTTAACCTTTGGGAGTTCAGTTAAGTGCCTTGAGGTAGTCTTCTTTGGGCTAAATCTACTTGATATTCTGTAGCTTTCATGTACTCAAATGTTGATAATGAATGTTGCAGAATTGTTTAATATTATTTAACACTATTTCTTTAAATAAATGTTTAACTCATCTCTTTTTCTATCTCCTCTTTAAGACCAATAACTCTCAGATTTTCGATTTTGAGGCTAAATTTTTACATTCTGCAGGCATATTTTATTTTTTATTCTCTCTTGTCTCCTCTGACTTTATATTTTCAAATAGTCTGATTTCAAGTCCACTAAATCTATCTTCTTCTTGATCAATTCTTTTACATAATTCTTCAGTATGACAATTGCATTTTAACTTCAAATTTTTTGCTTTATTCTTTTTGTTTCAATCTCATTGTTAAATTTATCTGAGAGACTTTTGAATTTTTCTCTGTTTTATATTGCATTTCTTTGAATTACCTCAACCAGCTATTTTGGATTTCCTGTATGAAAGGTCACATATCTCTGTTTTTCCAGGAATTGTCACTGGCACCTTAGTTAGCTTGTTTGGTGAGGCCGTGTTTTCCTAGATGGTCTTGATACTGTAGATGTTCATCTATATCTGGGCATTGAAGAGTTGTCTATTGTAGTCTTTAAAGTCTGGGTTTGTTTGTGCTCATTATGTTTTGAACACTTTCCAGGTATTCAAAGAGACTTGGGTCTCAACCCAATAACACAGTAGTTTATGTAATCACATAGAGGTACTGCCTTGGTGTCCTTGGGTTAACATCAGAAAAAATTCCCTTTGTTTATCAAGTAGACTCTTGTTCTCTTCCCTTACTTTGTCTCAAACCAGCACAGTCTCTCTCTCTCTGTGCTGAGGCATGTGGAGCTGGCATTGGGGTAACATAAGAACCCCTATGGCCACCAGCACTGAGACTGTGCTGGTTCACATCTCAGTTAGGCACAGAACTTGGTCTCACCCAAGGCCCACCGTAAGCACTATTTTGCTACCATATTAGTTTATTCAAAACCCTAGGGCTCTATGATTAATAGATGTCAAAACCAGCCATGTTTAAGTCTCTGCCTATAGGGTGGCAATTCCCCGTAGCCATGAGTGTGTCCATAGATGCTAGAGAGCCAGAGATTAAAGTATAGGCTCTTCAAAATTTACCTGCTCTTCTATTTTAGTGTGGCTAACCCGGTATTTAGGGCCTAAAACAAACTATTTTCTACCCTTCTTTCCTCTGTCTGCAGGCAGAGGAGCCTCTTTGATGACTGCCAACACCACCAGCCCATGAGGGGGTTCTGCCAAATCATCATCAATTTCTCACTTAAATACCAAGAACCCTTTAGTTAGCTTGTGACAAATTCTGCAATGCCTGGGACTTAACCTTAGGCCCAGGGCAAGTACAGAAATGCAAGTACAGAAATCCAAGACCCTAGGTCTGGACTCAGGGACTCTAAGAATCTGCTTGGTGCTCTACCTCACTGTGGCTGAGCTGGTATGTGAGCTGCAACACAGAGTTCCGTTTACTTTCCCCCTTGCTTTCTCAAAGAGAAGAAGTCTTTCACCATAGCTACCACAGTTGAAAATGCGCTGGTTCACACCTAAATTTAGCACTTCTCAGAGCCCAATACCCATGGTGTATTACCTGGGTATCACTGTTTTTTATTCTGGATACAGACGTTCTTTCATCAGCAGGTGATGAATTCTGCCAGGTCTTTACTGACATGGCCGCATTGAATTTAATGTTAAGTCCTTCAGTCACTGTGCTCTCCCTCTCCCAAATTCACAAGTTTCTCTGTGTTGTGTGGCTGCTGCTTTGTTGGGGGTGGGGAAGTGGTGTTGTGAGCACTCCCTTAGCTGCTCTGGCTGGTGTCTCAGTAGGCCACATTCTCCCCACCCTCCACATTCCACTCACTCCGAGCCCAGCTCGGCAGTATGACTCAACTAATATTTGAAGTCCTTGTGGTTAAGGCTGCATCTTAAGTTCTCTTAGGGTCCAATAGCTCTTCAACTCATGTGGCAAGGCTTGTAAGGACTCAAGCTCCCAAAACTGAGATGGGAGATTTTTGTCTTGCTAGGGCCAATCAAAATGCTCTCTATTGGTAGATGTCAGCTGAGTACAATCTGGACCTGCTTTTTATTGTGACAGGGCAGTACTGAGTTTATTGCAAAGCCTCACAAACTATTCTCTCCCTCTCCCAAACATACAATCTCTGTACCACGTGGCCACTACTGGTGGTTGAAAAAGAGGTGGCATCAGTGTTTCTAGATTGTCATTTTTTTGTCTTCTCCAATGTCTCTTTCAGGGATATGAAGTTAATACCAGGTACTGTGATTGCTCACCTAATTTTTGGTCCCTTTGATAGTGCTTCTTGAATATAGCAAGTTGTGAAAATTTGGTGTTTTGGTATGGGGGATGAGTGGTGTAGGCTTCTATTCTGCCTTCTTACTCTGTCTCTGCCTTAAATTTTTTGGATTCAGGGAGTATGTTTGCAGGTTTGCTACATGGATATATTGTGCAATGCTGAGCTATGTGGGATATTATTGATCCCATCACCAAGGTAATCAGCATAGTACCTATAGTTTCTCACCCGCTGACCTCCTCCTTCCCTCCTTCATCTAGTAGCCCTCAGTATCTATTGTTGACATCTTTATATCCATGTTTAGATCCAACTGATAGGCAAGAACATAGGGTACTTGGTTTTCTCTTCCTGTATTAATTTTCTTAGAATAATGGCCTCCAGATGCATCCATGTTGCTGCACAGGACATGACTGTATTCTTTTTAATGTGTGCATAGTATTTTATGGGGTTGGATATTTCTATCCAATTTATTGATTGGTGCATAAGTTAATTCCATGGCTTCCCTAATGTGAATAGCTATATGATGAATACACAAGTGCATATCGGGATTATTTTTGTAAAAATTTTAATTTTCTTTTTGACATATACTCAGTAACCGAATTGCTGCTTTAATGGTACTTCTGTTTTTAATTCTGTGAAAAAACTCCAAACTGCTTTTCACAGTGGGCAAATTAATTTACATCACAGTCTATAAGCATTTTATTTTCTCTGATGTCTAACCAGAATTTGTAATTTTTTTTTTACCTTTTAATAGTAGCCGTACTGAATAATATGAGAAGATATCTTACATTGATTTGCATTTCTCTGATTATTGGTGATGTTGAACATTAACTAAGCCATGCTATTAAAACATTGGCAAGGGATATAAGCAGACACTTCTCAAAAGAAGACATACAAGTGGGATTCTTATTCTATCACAATAAACTGTCTTTCTTTTGAAAAATACAAAATCAGGCAATTTGAAAATTCCCTTAAATTGTAGTGATTGACAGTATGTTTCCCCTTCTCTATCTCCTTTTCTTATTTGTGATTTTTTTCTGATAATTATGAATACACTTAGCTGAGTAACCTCCATTCTTAATCTGTGTGAATTGTGCTGATGAGCTAGTCAACTCTCTTAAAGTCACCAACAAGAGTCTTAAGTATCCTAGTTAGTAATTCATTTTTGGCATGCCATGGAATACTCTCAGCACATTGACTTCTGATCCAGGCATTATGGATTATGATGATTAGTTATCTGAATTTCTACAGGCTTTGAAATTAAGAGGTATAAATCTAAAATAAATTGGACTTCATACACTTTGCACATTTATTGTGTTTGTTAATTATTCCATAGGAAAACAGATGAAAGACTTTTGTAGAATTCAATTCTGTTTTACCATATTTAGAGTAAAAAGAAGTGAAGTATGTTGATATAATTGAGAGAGTGAATTGACCTGTCATCACATGTGATTTTTCTAGAGATTTTTAAAGGTAGTGACATTCTTTTCAATATATCAATTCCTAACTTGGGTTTCTGGGGGAGACATGAGTAGCTAGTACTATCCATCTAAAATATAATGATGTGTAGAGTCGAATTTCCCTTTTCTTGAATCTGTGCTGGTCACAATGACTTGCTCTACAACAAGATGCAGCAGAATCATATTCTGGGACCTCCAAGTCTAGGTCATAAGAAGCTTTGCAGCATTTCTCTGTATGTCTTGGGACCAACTACCAATTGGTGAGGACTCCAGGTAACATGGGGAGGCCAGATAAGGCACCACACACCACAGACAATAGGCACTGCCAGCTATTTGAGTAACCCATCTAGGCTCTTTAGCCTAGTTGAGATTTCGGGTAACTTCAGTAGCAGCCAACCGACAGCAGCTGCAAGAGAAACTCCAGAAAAGAACTTTGGTAGGGCCCTTCAACCCACAAAACCTTGATAATTAATGTTATTTAAAATTACTAAATGAAAATAACAATAAAAATATTAAACGATAAATAATTCCTTAGGTTTTGGAACGACTTACTATTCAGCAACAGAGAGCTAGAACAAGTACTAAATTGCATAATACTGAATAAGTATAAGTTTAGTTGTGTAATATACTTCTATAATTTAAAGCCATTGACATTTCTGGACAGAGTGTAAAAGCAAGGACTGATTAAATTGTTCCCAAGAGAAGCTGTCTATTGTATCTCAACATCATCATTTACCAATGGGATCTGTATTTTTCTTTTGCAAAATGCACTTTTTAAAGTTCATTTAAAAAATACTAACAATTGTTTACAAAGGCACATGGTATTTTGAAAAAAATATTTGAGAGAACCAGAAAAGTGTAAACTTTAAGCCTCTAATCATATTTCTATGCTATTTAACCCATGAATCCAAAGTCTGATAGCAAATATGTTTATGTTACACTGACTTTTGGATAAATGAGTTAAACAAACAGTTTTCTTTTAAAATGATAGGACTTATAATTGGTATAATGTTGAGATGGCTGTAGTGAATGGGCTAATCACCATAATAGTATTTTCTCTTTAATACTTTTTTGGAACATTAAATGACAACCAGAGAGTCTAAAACTGGATTACATAACAGTAACAAAATCACAGTGACACTTAATTTGCAGCAGCAGGATTGGAATTCTTGCTGTTGAGGTTGGTGGTAGCAAACTCAATTATGGTGGTTTCTGCTTCATGCTTAGACGGTGTGTTGAAACACTTCCTCTTTAGAACTTTCTAACATTTCCTAAATAGAGCTGTTGAAAATAGAAACAAACCCCTCCGATTTTGAATTTAGCCAATTTATTGTTAAAATTTGTTTGTATGTTTCTACTTTTTAGACTGTGGCTTTCATATAGACAGAAATTGTATCTTATACCTCCTTTTCTTCAGCAGTGGTGTGCCTGGCACCGAGTTGAATTGTCAGGTTTGTTGAATAAGTAAAGTAAAATTATACGAGAAGTAAACTATTACATTTATCAACTTTACTCAGAAAACATATTGCTAAGTATGATGTATGAATCAATTCACTCACTTATTTAACAAATATTTATTAAGTGACTACAGTATGCTATGAGCTAGGAATATGGCAGTAAACAAATCTCACCTTGCCTCCAACTTCAGTGGATCCAGGAGTCTCTAGAAGTTTAGTTCTTTCTCAATCAGCAATTCCTCTTCACTGAAGAGTTGACAAGAAGGTTTGAGAAGGCAAGAGTGTGTGAACTCAGTAGATGTTTGTGATGCACCTACTGTGTGCCAGAAGCTGTAGTGTCACAGGATCTGCCTGTCTCGCAGAAAAGGTGAACACCAAAACAACTATTTTAAGCAAAAACAAATGTCAAGTATGCCAAGTGATGGTGATGGAAAGCACTGGGTCCCAAAAGTATAATGGGCACTGAGCCTAGTGTGGGGTTCAGCCATCTCTGGCATGGTGCCCTCCTAGGTCATTGTTGTCCCTCCTTGTTGCTCCAGCTGTCCTGTTCAGTTACATCTGCTTCTCAGCATCTCTTCATTTTAGTGTGTGGGGTGGCATTATCTCTGAACAGGAATAGGGAACGGTACACCTGGTACGTGCTGCTTAGTGCTCTGCATTGATGTACACATGGCCCAGATTTCCCTGGTGGACTGCTTGGGCCATTCTTGTCATCTGGCTCTGAAGGCTTTGTTCACAGAGATGTACTTGCCAGATGGGTAAGCCAGAGATCTGGGGTCCTCTGTTGAGGCCACTCTCACCCTGCTTATCTTCCTTGACATACCTAACAGATGAAGCTCAGGTGAGCAATGAATGTCAGGCTGCAGTGTGGACCATGTACAATTCTTCAAGCCGCAGCTTCAACTCTCTTTCTTATTGCTCTCTTAGGACAGTATATTTAGATGGAAGTAAATGAAAATAATGTTATTAAGGGATACGATTAAAGTATATCCCACTTGCAGAAAAGGAAGTAGATTATTTGTGAACTGTAATAGTTTGTTTTTAGTGAGAAATCACCTTAGAAGTTGGAACCTGGATACAAGATAATTATTTCATTGTGCAAATGTTTAGTAGCAAACTATATGCCAGGACTGTGCTAGGTACTAGGGATAGGTGGTTGAATATTTAGTATAAGATGCCTTGGAGATTCATATAAATGGCTAATGCAGTATATATAGTGTTGTAAAAAGAGACTTCTGAGACACACAGAAGACAGGCAATAAAGGGTGTTTAAGTGGTGGATAAATATGTTTGCATGTTTCACTCAGGGCTGTTGAAGTTTTTCAAGGTCAATGTTCTCAGAGTTTTGGCATTTTCAGGCC
This sequence comes from Pongo pygmaeus, assembly GCF_028885625.2. Taxonomy (NCBI): domain Eukaryota; kingdom Metazoa; phylum Chordata; class Mammalia; order Primates; family Hominidae; genus Pongo; species Pongo pygmaeus. The sequence continues at coordinate 35,141,588 of NC_072397.2, read as the reverse complement.
CTGCTAAGTACTTTGTTTCTAGCTGATTATTGGCCACAAATACTGATCATCAATTGGCTCTGTCTGATCCAGCAACTCCACCACTGGGTATCTATGCAAAGGAAAATAAATAAATGTATCAGAAAGATACCCATACTTGTGTGTTTCCTGCTATGCTATTCACAGTAGCACAGATATAAATCAACCTAAATGTCCATCAGCAGATGATTGGAGAAAGAAAATGTAGAAAATATACACAATGAAATACTATTCAGGCATAAAAAAGAATAAAATCATAACTTCTGGAGACACATGGATGGAACTGGAGGCCATTATTGTAAGTGAAACAAGCCAGACACAGAGTGAACATTGTATCTTCTCACTCATAAGTGGGTGCTAAAATATGCCTAGGTATTGATGTAGAGAGTGGAATGATAATGGAGACTCAGCAGGGTGAGGGGATGGAAGGGGTGTATAGTGAGAAATTACTTAATGGTTACAATGTCTATTATTCAGGAAATGGATACCCTAAAAACCCTTACTACACCATTACACAATCCATGCTTTCAGCAAAATTGCACTTGTAACCCATCAATTTATACCCAAAATGTCTTAGACCTCTCTCTCTTCTCTTCTCTTCTCTCGTAAGTCTCAGAGCTCAGTGATCCCCTTGGATCTCCACAGCCTCCTAAGTTTTGACTTTCCTACCTAAGGTGATTTTGGGCAGACATAAGGGAGTGTTTCAAGAAGATGCTCTCAGTCACAGTGCTTCTGAAGCAACATCAGAGGCTCTTCCGGTGGCCTTTATCTATTCACTGCTTTCAGAAAGAAATAAAACATCTGTGGCTAAAATTTATAAAACTGTGTTTCCCACCTACCATTCAGACCTGACAGAAGAGATTTTAGAATTTTAACGGAACAGCTTTTTCCTGAACCAAAAGGGCACTGTAGTGCAAAGGCCAATGTCACATAAGTACGTTTTCCCCATCTGTAACATAACTCTCAGATGCTATTCCAACAGCCGGAATCAGTACAATGTTTTGACTGAGGTACTGGAAAATCTATGAGCTCGTTATCATTTGAACATAAGAATAATGTAAAATTTCGGCAGAATTTTATTTGAAAGGATTATTTATGCAATTTTTATTGAACAGATTTATATTTTGGTTATTTCAAACAATAAAAATCAGGTTGCTATGTTGTTAGCTAGAAATATTTACAATAACATATTGTCTTGATTATCTCACCTGATGAATTGAAGATTAAAGCAAAATAATTTATCTTGGGGAACTTTGTGACAGTTTCTGTTTAACTTTGCCTCATAATGACTTCAAACTGTTGTGCATATATAGAGAACTACTGACTGAAGAGACTTTTTTGGACTATTGTGCTATGTTTATTACTGTAACTTTTTAAGATCTGGAGGAACATGTATTTAGTCTCAGTTGACCCAGTAAATGTTTTGGAATCAGCTTCTGTGTTATGTGCTGAGTATTGAAGCAACAGTGGAGACAAGGCTACTGCACTCACAGAGTCTGGGGGAGAAAACCTGATAGAGTATGACAGGGAACACTCTGGAAGCATCCCAGGATTCCAAAAGTGCACACAGAAGAACACATGCCTTAGAATGGGGGAGGGTCAGACAAGGAGAGGTGTCAGGAAAAACAAGGAAAGATCTGAAGGGATAGAAACACACTTGACAAATTCATGGGGAATGAAAAGAGAATGGGTGAGCAGCAGCAGATTGTCAAGAAAGAAACCAAGAAGGACCAGCAAAAGAGGTTGATGGAGAATGAGGGGAAAGAAGGTGGCACTGAAGCCAAGGAAAGGAAAGTGTTTCAACTTTTCTGGAAAACAAAATCACGTGCTCTGTCTTAATCTTGCTGTTTTATGAGTCACATAGCCACGTTTCAGGTTCTGAGATGTCTGGCGCTAAAGATGTCTTAGTTTGCTTAACCCAGCATTTGCCAGAATAATCTGGGCTCAGTTTAAGCGTGTGTATGTGTGTTAATGTGTGTGCATGCACCTGTGTGTTCCACTATCTCACTGAGGCCAGTGTTCTATACAACATAATTTTTTACACATTTGTTTTATCCATCCTATGTTCAGCTGCAGCAATACTTACAAAGAACAACTTTGATCATGTGTCTTAATTACTAAAAAAAAAACATAACAAACTAATGAGTAAAGCCCAGTCTGAAGTGGCTCCTCACTACCTGTACAATGTTGCCCAACTGGCTTGGCCTGGGTGCCCTGTACTGACCTAGCTGTACTTCTGTCTGCCTGCTCCTTTGCCTACATTTTCCTCCTGGAGAAAGTAGGGATGCTCTGCGCTTTGGCCAGCATTGAACGTGTGTCCTTCTCCTAAAGTGGACCATGTTTTCCTGAGTCCTCTTTAATCACTCTTAAGGCTATAGATCAAACAAATTATATTTTTCTGGCCTCTCCTTTTCTCCTGTACCAATCTCCATACAGAGATTTGACCTTTCCTTAAAGCTATTTGTCAGGTCTCACTCCATGCAGGCTTCCTGCCACTTCTGCAATGTACACACTTTACTGGTACATAAATTATGCTATACCAGCATAGGTTTTTCATTTATGTATCATTTTATATCATCCGCTTTTTTTCTTAGAGCTTAATTCACTTATTTATTCAATCTTTCCACAATATAATTGTATGTCATATAATTTTATATTTATTTTCATTGGTATGTGTACACCCTTTCTGTAAAATGGAGACTTTCTAAATAGATCTTCATTAATGTTGAAAGAACAAAGTTTTAAGTCTTGGTCTCAGCCAAATGAGTTACCTGAATATCCAGGAGGGCATGAAACACTTGCATTATTGCATCAGATATTATTACAGAGAAAGAGAAACATGTGTAATGGAAAATTGCTAACTTCACCTCAGGGAGAACAGGTTGATTCACTGAGAAAGTTTGAGTTAGTTTAGAAAGCATGATTCTGAATTTTCTAGAAGAAGCAGAAAAGTTAGTGTAGGGCATAAGAAGTAATGCCTACATCAAAAAGTTAGAAAGATCTCATATTAACAACCTAACATCACAACTGAAATAATTAGAAAAGCAAGAGGAAATCAACCACAAAGCTTGCAGAGGACAAGAAATAACTAAAATCAGAGCTGAATTGAAAGAAATTGAGACTTAAAAACTGTTCAAATGATCACTTAATCAAGGTTTTTTGAAAAAATTAATAAGATAGGCACTAGCTAGACAAATAAAGAAGAAAAGAGAGAAGATTCAAATAAGCAGAATTATAAATGATGAAGGTAATATTACCACTGACCCCATAGAAATAAAAATAACAATCAAGGACTACTACAAACACCTCTACACACTCAAACTAAAAACTCTGGAAGAGATGAATAAATTCCTGGACACATACACCTTCTAAAGACTGAACCAGGAAGAAATTCAGTCTCCGAACTGACCACTAATGAGCTCCAAAAATTGAATCAGTAATAAAGAGCCTACAAACCAAGAAAAAAAAAAAAAAGCCCAGGACCTGATGGACTAACTGTCAAATTTTAGCAGATGTACAAAGAAGAACTAGTACCATTCCTACTAAAACTATTTCAAGAAATAGTGAAGGAGGGACATCTTCCCAACTTCTATGAGGCCAGCATCATCCTGATACCAAAGCCTAACAGTGACACAACAAAAAAGGAAAGCTTCAGGCCAGTATCCTTGATGAATGTCCATTCAATTGTCTACAACAAAATCCTTGCAAACTGAATCCAGCAGCATATCAAAAGGGTAATTCACCACAGTGAATTTGGCTTCTTCCCTGGAATGGAAGGTTGTTCTATCGTGGGCAAATCAATAAAATGTGAGTCATAACATAAATAAAACTAAAGACAATAACCATATGACTGTCTGAATAGATACAGAAATGGCTTTCTGTAAAATTCAACAACATTTCATGGCAAAAGCTCTCAATAAAAGAGATATTGAAGGAACATACCTCAAAATAATAAAGGCCACCTATGAAAAAGTCACAGCCAACATTATACTAAATGGGCAAAATCCTGAAGCATTCCCCTTGAAACCTGCACAAGACAAAGATGCCCTCTTTCACCACTCCTATTCATCATAGAATTAGAAGTCCTTGCTGGAGCAATCAGACAAGAGAAAGAAATAAGGGGTATTAAAAAAGAAATAAAGAGTATTGAAATAGAAAGAGAAGTCAAACTACCTCTGTTTGCAGACAACATAGTTCTCTATCTAAACCCTATACGTGAGACCCAAAACACTCCTTAAGCTGATAAACAACTTCCACATGGTTTCAGTGTACAAAATCCATGTACAAAATTTGCTAGCATTCCTATACACGAAGAAGAGCCAAACTGAGAGACAAATCAGAATGGCAATTTTATTCAGGGTTTCCACAAAAAGAATAAAATACCTAGAAATACAGCTAACCAGGGAGGTGAAAGATCTCTACAATGAAAATTACAAAACACTACTCAAAGCAGTCACAGAAGACACAAAGACACGAAAAACTTATTCCATGTTAATGGAGAGAAAGAGCTGATATCATTTAAATTGCCATACTGCCCAAAGCTATTCCTATTAAACTACCAATGACATGCTTCACAGAACTAGAAAAAGCTATTTAAAGATTTATATAGAACCAAGAAAGAACTTAAGTAGCCAAGGCAAGCCTAAGCAAAAAGAACAAAGCTTGAGACATCACATTACAGGACTTCAAACCATACTACAGCACTACAGCAACCAAAACAGCAGAGTACTGGTACAAAAGCAGATACACACACCAATGGAACAGAACAGAGAGACGTGAAATAAGACTGCACACTTACAACTATCTAATGTTTGACAAAGCTGGCAAAAAAAACCAATGCGGAAAAGTCTCCCTATTAAATAAGTGTTGTTGGGATAACTGGCTAGCCATACGTAGAAGACTGAAGCTGGACTTCTTCCTTAAACTATGTACAAAAATCAACACAAGATGGATTAAAGACTTAAATGTAAAACCCAAAACTATAAGAGACCTGGAAGACAACCTAGGCAATACCATTCTGGTCACAAAAACAGGCAAAGTTTTCATGATAAAGACACCAAAACAGTTACAACAAATGCAAGTATTCATGAGTGGGGTCTAATTAAACTTAAAAGCTTCTGCTCAGAAAAAGAAATTATCGATAGGGTGAAGAGACAACCTACAGAATAAGAAAACATATTTACAAACAGTGTATCTGACAAAGGTCTAATATTCAGCATAGAGAACTTAAATAAATTCACAAGAGTAAAACAAACAACCCTATTAGAGTGGCCAAAGAATTGTCTACTCATGTCCTTAGCCTACTGTTTTACGGGATTTTTTTTCTTGCTAATTTGTTTGAGCTCATTGTAGATTCTAGATATTAGTCTTTTGTCAGATACATAGATTGTGAAGATTTTCTCCGAGTCTGTGGATTGTCTGTTTACTCTGCTGACTGTTCCTTTTGTCCTGTAAAAGCTCTTTGATTTAATTAAATCCCACCTATTTATCTTTGTTTTTCTTGCATTTGCTTTTGGGTCCTTGGTCATGAAATCCTTGCCTAAGCCAATGTCTAGAAGGTTTTTTTCGATATCATCTTCTAGAATTTTTATAGTTTCAGGTCTTAGATTTAAGTCCTTGATCCATCTCGTGTTGATTTTTGTATAAGGTGAGACATGAAGATTCAGTTTCATTCTCCTACATGTGGCTTGCCAATTATCCCAGCACATTTGTTGTGTAGGGTGTCCTTTCCTCACTTTGTTTCTGTTTGCTTTGTGGAAGATCAGATGGCTGTAAATATTTGGGTTAATTTCTGGGTTCTCTATTATGTGTCATTTTTCTGTGTGCCTAGTTTTGTAGCAGAACCATGTTGTTTTGGTGACTATGGTCTTATGCTATAGTTTGAAATCAGGTAATGTGATGCCTTCTAATTTGTTCTTTTTACCTAGTATTGCTTTGGCTGTGTGGGCTATTTTTTGGTTCTATATGAATTCTAGAATTGTTTTTTGTAGTTCTGTGAAGAATGATGGTGTTATTTTGATGGCAATTGCATTGAATTTGTAGATTGCTTTTGGGAGTATGGTCATATACAATTCTTAGAAGATATATAAATGGCCAAGAAACATATGAAAAAATGCTCAACATCACTAATAATCAGGGAAATGCAAATTACAACCATGATGTGATACCACTTACTCCCACAAGAGTGGTCATAATCAAAAAATAAAAATATAATAGATGTTGTTGTGAATGTGGTGAAAAGGGAACACTTCTACACTGCTGGTGGGAATGTAAAGTAGTACAATCACTATGGAAAACAATGTGGAGATTCCTTAAAACCTAAAAGTAGAATACCATTTGATCCTGAAATCCCACTACTGGCTATGTAACCAGAGGAAAAAAAGAAGTTATTGTACAAAAAAGATACTTGCACACACATTTTTAAAGCAGCACAATTTGCAATTGAAAAATGTAGAACCAATCCAAATCCCCATCAGTCAATAAGTGGATAAATAAACTGTGGTATATATGTAGGATGGAATACTACTCAGCCATAAAAAGGAATGAATCAATGGCAATTACAGCAACCTGGACGGGATTGAAGACTATTAATTTAAGTAAGGTAACTCAGGAATGGAAAACCAAACATCATACATTCTCAATTATAAGAGGGAGCTAAGGTATAAAGATGCAAAGGCATAAGAATAACACAATGGACTTTAGGGACTCATGGGGAGAGGGGTAAAGGGGGCCAAGGATGAAACACTACAAATTGGGTTCAGTATATACTGATGAGGTGATGGATGTACCAAAATTTTACAAATCACCAATAAAGAACTTGCTAATGTAACCAAATACCACCTGTAGCCCCAAAACCTATGGAAATAAAAAACAATTTAAAAAGTGGGAAAAAGACCTGAACACTTTTCAAAAGAATACATACATGTGACCAACAATCATAGAATACAAAGCTCAATATCACCTATCATTAGATAAATTCAAATTAAAGGCACAATGAGACACCATCGCACACCAATCAGAATGGCCATTATTAAGAAGTAAAAAAATAACAGATTCTGGCAATGTTGTGGAGAAAAACAATACATACATTGTTGGTTGGAATGTGCTTTGGTCTCACCATTGTGGAAAGCAGTATGGCAATTCTTCAAAAGAGCTAAAAGTAGAACCATCACTTGACCCAGTCATCTCATTACTGGGAATATACCCAGAAGTATATAAATTGTTCTATCATAAAGATACAAGCATGTACATGTTTATAGCAGCACTATTCAGAAAAGTAAAGGTATGGAATCAACCTAAATGCCCATCAATGACAGATTGAATATAGATAATATAGGACATTATGGACCAAAAATTAAATATTAAATTTGAACTCAACTGAACATGGACACAAACAATGGTCATTAAGACCTGGAATGAGTTGTGTGAGCCCCTTGAGGCATTCATTCAGTGCTCTTTCAGAGAAATACTTATTGGAAAACAACAGACATTCCAAAAAAAATTGCACCACCACGCCGCGCTAATTTTTGTATTTTTATTAGAGATGGGGTCTTACCATGTTGGCCAGGCTGGTCTCAAACACCTGACCTCAAGTGATGCACCTGCCTAGGCCTCCAAAAGCGCTGGAACTACAGGCTTGTGAAAGTATGCTTTTGATGACCTTTCTGTATTCCTTGAGCCCAGTCAAGAAAGGCCCTCATGACTGAGCCTCATGCCAAACAACTTTTATGAAAAAGGGCTGGTTTCCAAGACCACACCGAAGCTTCATGGGACCTCTCTTCATCTGTGCACAGACTAGTGGCCAACTCTGGAGGCCAGATAATTGCTTCCTTATCTGGTGATGGATCCTCCATCATCTGATGAATATGTGTATTGTGTGTGTGTATATATATATATATGTGCGAGTGTGTATATATATATACACACACACACAATCACATACACATACACAGGTATATGTATATATTATATATAATATGTCTTTTCCCTTCTCCCCTTCCCATTGCAATTTGTTTATTATATCATTGGCTTATTAGATGATTTGTTATTATATCCGTATTGCCATATACTTGGGATAATGTCTGTTTACCCTTAAAAGTATTGTGTGTTTCTTTTCTTCTCTCCTCACACATTTTCCACACAGAACACACATATGCACTATGGAATACTATGCAGTTATGTGTTCTCACTTATAAGTGGGAGCTAAATAATGAGAACTTATGAATACAAAGAAGGAAACAACACACACTGGGTTCTACTTGTTGGAGGAGGGTGGAAGGAGGGAGAGGAACAGAAAAGATAACAATAGAGTATTGGGCTTAATATCTGGGTTATGAAATAGTCTGTATAACAAGCCCCTGTGATATGAGTTTATCTATGTAATAAACCTCCACATGTATCCCCGAACCCAAAATAAAAAAAAATTGAAATCCTCTATGAAAGCTATAAGATCTGTTCCTGTGTGTGTTTGTATGTCTATATGTGTTACATGTATGTAATATTTTGTAAATAAAGCTAGTTCTTACATCATTAGTAAAAAAAAGACTTTACAATTATCAGTTAAATATTATTAGGTACTTGCTTTATTTAACTGTGAGCTTATGTCTTTTGTTAAGAGTTTCTGGATTCACGGGGTCTTGATAGGTGTCCATCATGAAGTCTGGAGACATGTTCTCAGTGTCTAGGCCAGCAGTTACAAGTCAGAATCAATCCCAACGGATCTGTTCTTTCTATGCTTTTCCTATTTTGCTTCCTGGCTATTTTAGGAGGGATTGGATCCTCCAGGTATAGCCTTCACAGCTCTGTCTTTAGTCCTAATGGACTCAGGCAGACCATGATCTTCATAGTTTTCTTGGGTGCCATGGGGCTACTTGGGAGCTAGAATTACAGGGGGAGGACATTAGTGATTCTAACTGTGTCATAGTTCCAAAATTCTGTTCAGTAATTTAAAACCTTAAAGTCATGTTAAATTAAGTAATAGATAATTATAAAATGTCTTGTGTCACTTGTAAGCTAAAATAATGGAATATCCACCACTAAAAATTAGGTCTACATGCCATGACATGTTACTTGTGTATGGTATAGAAAACCTAAATATCTTTGGTTCTGTTAGTAAGCAATAATTTGAAGAACTATATTTCTTTAAAAGTATAAAATGGTTTTTATCTGAAAATACTGATATAAGACAGTTGAAAATCACTTTTTTCAGGGTTTTCACTGAAAATTGGGGTTACTGAGACTAAATTACTAGATGTGAGAGAAACAATGCTGTAATCAGTCTATATAAAATAAAATAGCAAGATACGCTTCTTTTAATTACTATTATTATTATTATTATTATTATTATTATTATTATTATTATTTTAGACTGAGTCCTGTTCTGTTGCCCAGGCTGGCATGTAGTGGCATCAGCTCACTACAAACTCTGCCTCCAAGGTTCAAGCGATTCACTGGCCTCAGCCTCCCAAGTAGCTCGTATTACAGGGTCTTACCAACATGCCATGCTAATTTTTGTATTTTTAGTTGAGAAGGGGCTTCGCCATGTTGGCAAGGCTGGTCTCAAATCCCAGACCTCAAATGATACACCCACCTTGGCCTCCCAAAGCGCTGGGATTACAGACTTATGAAGATAAACTTTTGATTAGAAAACTTATAAAGGCATAAAAATGTGTTTTTTTTTAAGTTACTTAAAGCTTGAATTGAAGAAGTAAAAAATAGATAAAACTAGATAAATAGAGAAAGTTGAGGGAAAATCCAAAGCATAGGTTCACAAAAATCTGGGATTAAAAGATGACACATTTGATAAATTTATTAATAAAATTTTATTAAATGAACTTCAGAGACTGGGTGCAGTGACTCACTCCAGTAAATAATAAAATTTTCTTGTCAGTGGTGTCTATGACAATTTAAAACCATTTCCACTGTAAATTGCTTAATTCTGAGGCAGTTTCTGAAAACTTTACAAGCTTGCAAAATTATAGAATATTGTATCTTTAAGGAGTTTCATGAAAGGATGGAAAAGGTCCTGAGAAGTATTCTTGAATCCAGATTTTTGACAACATTAGAATCATATCATTTGAACAGGGTAAGAATTCCCAGAACTTTAATGAAGAGACTGACCGGTTTACAAAACTACTACCCAAAACAGAGTAAAAATCAATTGAATACCAAGAAAATAGTTTGTCAGATTTTCATGCCAAATCAGCCAGTACTTAAATTGTCTCGATAAAGTATTCGAATGAACTCCATATTCCAAGTCAAATTATCTATGATAATCCCTGATTAGTCACTGTTATGCGCCTAAGTTGAAGAGAAACAGTCCAATATTAAACGTACAGAACCAGGACATCTTCTATGTCCTTCCTGAGTTCTGAAAGCTTTTCTTATTGAAAGTTCTGCATTCTGATTCTTGTGTATGAAGGTAAAGCAAGATGGCAGAAAGAAAGCTCCATTGATCTTCCCTCCTGCAATGGCACCAGATGAAAAACTATTATTATCTACATAGAAAATACATTCATAAGAACCAAAAATCAGGTGGGTTCTCAAAGTACCTGGCTTCAACTTCAAATTACTAAAAGAAGCACCATTTCCTCACCACCAGCAGTGATAGCATGGTAGAGAGGTCAACTCTGGGTTCTGCATGAGGGAGAACACAGCAATTGTAAGGCATTGAACTCTGTGCTGCCCTGTTAGACCAGGAAGGAAAACTAGACCAAATGCAGTTAAAGCCCATCCACAGAGGGATTATTCAAACCAGCCCTGGCCAGAGAGGAATGAGATTCCACTGGTTGGAACTTGAGCATTTGGAAATCTGGGTACTGAGGGCTCCAGAGCTCCATGTACCTAAGAAAACTTGAAAGGCAGCCTAGGCCATCAGGACTGCAACTCTTAGGTGAGGCCTAGGGCTGAACTGGGCCCAAGAACTGTCAACTGAGGTGGGAGGGCATGCAACATACTGAGACACCAGCTGGGGCAGCCAGAGGAGTTCTGGAATTATCATTCTCCTAATACCAGGCTGCACAGCTTATAGCTCCAAAAGGACCCCATCCTTCTGCTTGAGGAGAGCAGGAAAAAGAGTCAGGAGAACTTTGTATTCCATCCTGGATACCAGCTCAGCCACATCAAGATAGCACACTGGTCAGAGTCCTGAGGCCTCCTGTCCAGGCTCTGGCTCCTAGACATTCCTAGACACACCCTGGGCCAGAAGGAAACCTGCTGCCTTGAGGGAAAGAAGCCAGTGCTGGCAGCTTTTATCACCTGCAAACTTAACAACCTTTGGGCCCTGAATAACCAGCAGCCATACCCAGATACTACATCAAGAGCCTTGCATGAGCCTCATAGACTTACTAGATTTAGGTGAGACTCAGCACATTATAAGCTGTGGTGGCTAAAGAGCAAAACTCCTCTTGCTTGGAAAAAGAAAAGGGAAAAATAAAGGGGACTTTTTCTTGCCACTTAAGTACCAGCAAGGCCAGAGGTGGGTGGAGCACAAAGAAAGCTTTTGGAATCCCTGATTCTAGGACTTGATTCTTGGTTGGTATGTATGAACCTGCCCAGGTCCAGTGGCGAGCCCACTGGCCTGAAAATGGCAAGTCCCAGTCCAGGCAACATTCATCAGAAGCTGAAAAGAGGATTTGGGCCTTAAAGGAACAAAGGTGGTACTCCTTGTGGCCTGGGGTGCTGGAGCTACTCTGCCTTTGGAAAAGGAAAGGAGGTAATTCAGAAAATTCTCCTGGAATTGTCCAAGACTGTCAAGGTGGTACATCTATGAGTCTGCAAAAATTACAACACTAATGGGTATATGGTGCCCCCTAAAGCAGATATGGCTTAGATCACAACACCTGCCTTTTCAAGTATGTGGAAATCCTTCCCAAGAAAGATGGCTACAAATAACCCCAGACAGTGAAGACTACAATAAATATTCACTTTTTTAAAAAATAATTTTTAACCTCTTGTATGGTGCCGCATGCCATAGTTTTAATGTCCAGACACTGAATAACATCTGCTAGCATCAACACCATCCAGGAAAACATGACCTCACAAAGTGAACTAAATAAGGCACCAGCGACAAATCATGGAGAAAAAGAGATACGTAATCTTTCAGACAGAGAATTCAAAATAGCTGTATTTTTAAAAAACTCACAGAAATTGAAGATAACAAAGTAAAGAAATTCCAAATGTTATCAGCTAAACTCAACAAAGAGATTGAAATAGTTACAACAAATTAAGCAAAAATTCAGGAGCTGGAAAATGCAATTGGCATGCTGAAGAATGCATTCGAACCATTTAATAGCAGAATGGATCAAGCAGAAGAAATGGTGAACTTGAAGACAGGCTGTTTGAAAATATCTAGTTAAAAGAGAGAAAAGAAAAAGAATAAAAACAACAAATAGTGTCTACATGATCTGGAAAACAGCCTTACAAAGACAGGCCTAAGAGTTATTGGTTTTAAAGAAGACATATAGAAAGAGACAGGGGTAGGAAAATTTATTCAAAGGGATAATAACAGAAAACTTTCTAAACCTAGAGAAAGATATCCAAATCCACTACAAAAAAGTTATAGAACATTAAACAGATTAAACTCAGAAAAGACTACTTCAAAACATTCAATAACCAGTCTTCAAAATGTCAAAGAAAAACAAAAGCTCTGCAAAAGAAAGAGAAAAGAAACAGATAATACACAGAGGAGCTCCAAAACATCTGGCAGCAGACTTTACAGAGGAAACCCTACTGACCGGGAGAAAGAAGCAATAAATATTTAAAGCACTAAAGGAAAAGAACTTTACCTTAGAACAGCATATACAGCGAAAATTTCCTTCAAATGAAAAGATGAAATGCTGACTTTTCCAGGCGAAAAAAAGCTGAAAGATTTCATCAATACCATGCCTGTCCTACAAGGAATGCTAAAGGGAGTACTTCCGTAAAGAAGAAAAGGACATTAATGAGCAAGAAATAATCAACTGAAGGTAAAAAAAAAAAAAAAAAAAAAAAATCCCCATTGGTAATAGTAACTATACAAAACAAAGCAGAATATTATAACACTATAGCTGTGGTGTGTAAACTACTCATTCCAAGTAGGAAGACTAAATAATAAACCAAACATAAGTAACAACTACAAGAACGTTTAGGCCACGCGCGGTGGCTCACGCCTGTTATCCCAGCACTTTGGGAGGCCGAGGCAGGCAGATCACGAGGTCAGGAGATCTAGACAGTCCTGGCTAACAAGATGAAACCCCATTTCTACTAAAAATACAAAAAAAAAAAAAAAAATAGCCGGGCGTGGTGGCGGGCGCCTGTAGTCCCCGCTACTCGGGAGGCTGAGGCAGGAGAATGGTGTGAACCCGGGAGGCGGAGCTTGCTGTGAGCCGAGATCGCACCAATGCACTCCAACCTGGGCGACAGAGAGAGACTCCATCTCAAGAAAGAAAAAAAGAACGTTTCAAAACATGGCACAAAAAAAATGTAAATAGAAAAAACAAAAAGTCAAAAAGTGAAGGGACAAGCACACCCGTCCTGAGCGTGCCTGATGTGGTGGAAGCTCGGAAGCCGTGTGAAGGCCTGAAGCGTGGGCAGAAGGGAGGCCGTCCGGAGAGCCCAAAGCCTGGGCAGGGGACCGAGGCCTCTGGCGCCCCCGAGCAAGAGCAGCACGGCGCCTCGGCGGTCCTGCGGGAGGCCAGGTCGCCAGCGACGGCAGGAGGCCGGATGAAGGCACAGAGCCGTGGCCAGCCGTGCTCGGAAAAATAGAGGAGGAGAGCAGCCCTGCCACTGGCGAGCGGCTCCCGGACCCCGGATCCAAGTCCTACAGCTCCCAGGTGGCAGTGGCGCCTGGAGTCGAGCGGGGCATGGCTGTGCCGGGCCCTTGCAGCATCCAGGCCCCACTGCCAGCCCCTACAGCCATATCACCCTGTCCATTCTCATCTGACCTCGGAAGCTAAGTAGGGTGGGTCCCGGTTAGTACTTGGATGGGAGGCAGCCCAGGAATGTTGGGTGCTGTACGCTTTTGGCCTCCCCCTCCCTCCCTCTTTCCCCGTTTTGTCGCCGTGCTTCACAACCTTCCACTAACTCTGCTCCCACTTTTCCCCTCGCCTGCAGCCCCAAAGCAGCCCGGGACTTCCTCCTGGGGGTCCACCGCTGCAGCACCGCCAGGCAATAGCATCCCACACCTTCCCCCATGCTGCAGCCCCACCAGGTGCCTGGCTCCAGCCGGGGCGGGGCGGTACATGTTCCCTAAGCTGCCCTGTGTCTTCACGCTCCCGGGACGCCCAGGCAATTCAATTTACTCATCCGGCGCCATGCAATAGTTCCAGCCAGTGGGGGAAGTGGCGGCCAGGGGCAGAGGTCCCACAGACGCCAGCCAAAACCTCTGCTCCAGGACCTATGGGCTACTTTCCCCAGCGGAAGGACATTACCTTCGCCAGTCACGAGGAAATCCGTCTCTGTGCACCCAGATTCCCACTGGCACAGTCTTCGTGTAAACTCCAGCCCCGAGGACACGAGAGAGACCCAGGCCTCGGTCCAGTCGGCACGCTCTGCACCACCACTCCCACCAGAGGGACAGACGCACTCTACAAATCTCGGTGCCCACTCCACCAAGAAGACAGGGAGTAGCCAACAAAAGGACTCTATGAAACGCAGCCCAAAAGCAACCAACCACGAAAAAATACTTCTCAGGGTTCTGTTGGTCCTCTTGCATGGGCGGCTCTACCCCCCTGTTCTGGCCAGGTTCAAGCACCCTCCACCCTACCCTTGCTTGAAGGAGCCCTGTCTACCAGAGCAGGGAGCTCCCTCTCCCAGGCTCTTAGGCTCTGGCTCTCTAGCTCTCTCACCCTCTCTCTATTTCTCCTCCCCGCTCCATCTCATGCTCTTTCTGTCGCCTTCTCTCTCTTTCTCTCTCTCTCTCATTCCTGTCTCTATCTAGGTCTCTCTCCCTCAGTTTCTATCTCTCCATCCCTCTTTCCCTTGCTCTCCTTCAAGCTGTCTATCTCTATCTTTGTGTATCTGTGTGTGTCTGTATGCCCGCGCGCGTGCATCCATATGTGTCTGTGGGAGTGGGAGTGGGTTTCTTCGTGGTACTGGGTTGGTGTGTCTGGCTGTCCATTAGCCTCTCTCTCCCAGGATCAGTCGGCCAGCTCTAGTGGCAGCGCGGGGCAAAGCAGCTCCACCCACTCACTTGACCATGGGCCACGTCCTTGTCGGGACAAGTGACTCTGTTAGGGACATTGTAAGAGAAAGTGCCCGTGGGGCTAGGCCGGCTGTTCACCCCTGAGCAGCCCTGGCAGCAGCCCTTAGCAGCCCTCAGGCTGGGTGAGGCAAGAGGGGGCCTTGCAGGAGGAGAGGCAAGGGAACCAAAACAATCCCTCCGCGGCAAGGACAGGAGGGTATCCCAGGAACATGGACCCAGGGCCCTGACTCCTGGGAGCACAAACTCAGCAAGCCCGATGTCGTGGAAGCTTGGGAGCTCAGGAGCCTGGGGAAGCCCTGAAGCGTCGGAGAAATGGAGACCGCCCAGAGAGCCCGAAGTTTCGGCAGCGGATGGAAACCTCTAGCATCCTCACTCAACAGCAGGGCGGAGCCGAGACAGTCCAGTGCGTGGCCCTGTCGGCTATGGCCGGAGGCCCTTGGAGGCCGGCGGAAGGTGCAGCACGGCGGCCGACAGTGCACCTGCGTGGAGAGGGAGAGCAGAGAGCAGCCCAGCAGCAGGCGAGGAGTGGCTCAGGGGTGTCCCGATCTGAGTCGCGCGGCCTTGGAGTGGCAGTGACGCCTGGAGTCCGGCGGGCATGGTGGGCCAGGCTCTTGTGTCAGGTGTCAGCCAGGTATCACTGAGGGTGTCTAAGGCCTTACCGCCCTGAAGACACCTGATCTCTTCTGGCCTGTGAAGCCAAGCAGGGTGCGGCCTGATTCAGTACTTGGAAAGGAGGCCGCCTGGGAATACCAGGTGCTGTAGGCTTTTGGCTTCCCGCTCCCTCTTTTTCCCTTTTGTCGCCCTGCTTCCCCAACCACCTCCTGATTCTGCTACCCCTTTTCTACTTGCCTGCGTCCCCACCGCACACCAGGACCTCCTCGTGCACTGCCAGGCAGCAGTATCCCACCTCTTCTACCTTGCTGCAGCTCCACCAGGTCCCCAGCTCTAGGCAGGGAGGGACAGGACAGCACCAGACCCCAAAGGCGCAGGCCCATGTTCCCTGCCACCCTGGTTGTCTTCCTGCTCCAGGAAGGCAGAGGTAATTTAATGCACTCATCTGGTGCCGCCAAAAACGTCCAAGCCTGGGGAAACAGAGGGCAGGGGCAGAAGGTCCCACAGGCGGCAGCCAAGACCTCCTCCAGAACGCACCGGCTGCTTTATCCAGGGAAGGACATTGCCTTTGCCAGCTACCAGGAAAACGTCCTTGTGAAGCCGGATTCCCATGGCCACCGATTTAGTGTAAACTCCCGTCGCGAGGACACGAGAGAGACCCAGGCCTCTGGTGAGGATTCCCTAGCTTGCACCCAGGGTGCGTGTCTCGCTCACGGGGGCACCCCAAAGCGGCAAGAAGGCACTGGGGTATGGGAACTGGCTTTAAAGGGGACGTCGAGGCAGTCCGTGGAAAAACTTCCCAGGGAAGACGGTGCCTTCTGGGCAGCCCCTGCGGCGGGCTGGGGGGCTCCTGGAGTCCCTGTCTTGCACACAGGTTGTGTGTCTCGCCCTCAGGGGGCACCCCACGGCAACAATAATTCCCCCGGCGAAAAGTAACAGGACACCGCACTTGAAAGACACGCACCCTGGGTGCAAGCCAGGGACTCCAGGACCACCGCGAGCCCGGCACAGAGACTGCCGGGGAGGCACTGTTCTCCAAGGGATTTTTTTTCCCCGGACTGCATCAACGTCTCCTTTCAAGCCTGCCGTCCTGTTCCCTTCCCCCGGAGGTATTCATGCTGCTTTCGGGTGCCCCCCATGGGCGAGACTTGCACCCTGGGTTCAAGGAGGGACTCCATGAAACCCTCGACCCAGCCCAGGGGCTGCCAGGAAGGCACTGTCGTCCGTGGGAGAATCCCAGCCTCGAGGTTGTTTTCCGGGTGCTTCCTCAATGTCCCCCTTGAAGCTTGAGGTGCTCTCCCCTTCCCCCAGGGGCCTACTTGCCGCTTTGGGGTGCACATCATGGGAGACACACGCACCCTGGGAGCAAGCAAGGGACTCCACGTCGCCCCGGGCGTAGCGCAGGGGCTGCCGGGAAGGCACTGTCATCATAGTAGGACGCCCGCTCGCCGCTTTTTTCGCCGTGCTGCCTCAGCGTCCCCTTTAAAGACTGGCGTCCTGTTCCCTTCCCTTGGAGGCCTTCTTACCACTTTGGGGTGTCCCTGTGGGCACGACACGCACCAGGGGTGCAAGCCAGGGACTCCACGATCACTCCGGGCCTGGAGCAGGGGTTGCCGGGAAGTCAATGTCTTCCGTGGGAAGACACCATCCCTCCGCTTTTTTTCCCGTACTGCCTCAACTATCCCTTTCAACCCTGATGTTCTGTATCCTTCCCCCGGTGGCCTTCTTGCCTCTTTGTGGTGCCCCCCGTGGGTGAGACACGCACGCTGGGTGCAAGCCAGAAACTACACAAAGCTCCCGGGCCCAACGCAGAGTCTGCCAGGAAGGCAGTGTCATCCATGACAGGAACCCAGTATCCTCTCTTTTTTCCCCGGGGCTGCCTGAACGTCCCCCTTCAAGCCTGATGTGCTGTCCCCTTCCCCGAGAACATTCTTGCCTCTTTGGGATGGCCCTCGTGGGGGAGGCACTCACCCTGGGTGCAAGCCAGGGAATCAACAAAAAATTGAAGATAATTAGCGGGGCGTTGTGCTGTGTTGTGGCTCGCTCGCATGCCTGTAGGCCCAGTTGCTCCAGAGGCTGAGGCAGAGGAAGATCACTTTGAGCCCAGCAGTTCAAGGTCACAGTGAGCTATGATCCTACCAGTGCACTCCAGCTTCGGAGACACAGGAAGGCCACGTTTCTGAAAAATACATGAATAAATGAATAGATGAATGTAAACAAATGCAAGGAGGTGGCAGAGCACGGGAAGGCTCCACTCATTCATAAAGACTAGAGCAGAAAAACAGGACCAACCATTTGAGACAGAGCTATTCCAAATCACAATGGAGGTCTTGAGGATTTTGGAGCAAGGCCCTGCTATTATCTGCAGATAACCATTCTTTCTAGCCACAGGCTCTCTCAGCTAGCCTCTGGTTTTTAGTAGAAACCAAATGCCTAACCATGGAGCCACGAAGCTACCATGTAAGCTGAGCCGCTCATCACACACAGGGCATAAGTGGGTGTGCACAGCAGAACTCCAGCATGACACAGAAGTGTTGTGTACCTGACTGGGTGCGAACAGATACTGAAGCACAAGTAAGTTCCATGAGAATGTGGCCCAAATGCCCATGGTACCCAGTCAAGAAATGAGCTGAGTTAAGAAATTACACATAGCCAGACACAGTGGCTCATGCCTGTAACCTCAGCACTTTGTGTTGGGGATACCAGCCCCACAGCAGCCGGTGGGTACCCCGAGTCTGGCAGAGACAACGGAATTGGAAAGAGATAAAATAAATGTTTAAATAGCGGGTCCAGGAGACCGGAGCACCGGAGGCTTGCTCACAGCCCAGAGCTCTGGAGCTCTGCCGAATTCGTTGGTTTACAAGTTGTTTGTTCTTAGGGCAGATGGGATGGGTAGAAAGGGATGAGGAAAAGTATTAATCAGTGACATTCAGTAAGATATATAGCAGCAGAGATTTTTGTGAATTTCCTTGAGCAAAGGCGTGTGTCTAAACTACTCAAGATCTTTAACTTACCAGGACTGAAATGGGTGGGAGTGGGTTTCAGGAGGAGCCAACATGTTTGACTATACTCCACTGCTTCAAGGGAGTGGTATATCCCTTATCAACCTGTGGAATGCCTCTGAGCTGCTATGCTTTCAGGGCATAAACACCTGAAGGCAATAAGGAGGCATTTCTCCTCAGAGGCACCCATGGCTCCAAATGAATGCCTCACACAGGGGAGACTAACCCATCTGGCACCCCAGAAACTCTTTCTCACACTTTGAGAGGCTGAGATGGGTGGATCACTTGAGGTCAGGAGTTCGAGATCAGCCTGGTGCCCATGGCAAAACCATGTCTCTATTAAAAATACAAAAATTAGTCAGGTGCAGTGGCACCTGCTAATAGTCTCAGCTACTCAGGAGGCTAAGGCAGGAAAACCACTTGAGCCTGGTAGGTGGGTGTTGCAGTGAGCCATGAGCATGCCACTGTGCTCCAGCCTGGGTGATACAGTGAGACTTTGTCTCAAAACAAACACAAATTAAATTAAATTAAATTAAATTAAAAAAGAAAGTACACATAGAAATTACACATAGCTGAGTGCAGTGTCTTACACCTGTAACCTCTGCACTTTGGGAAGCTGAGACATATGGATCCCTTTGTAACATCATTGCAGCCTTGAAAAGACAGAGGAATACGTTTATGTCGCTGTTGGTTTTATTTTTTTATTTTTTTCCTGGAAAGTCACTTATTTTTTATACCATTATTATTATTATTATCATTATTATTACTATTATTTTGGATATGGAGTTTTGCCCTTGTTGCCCAGGCTGGAGAGTAATGGTGCAATCTTGGCTCACTGCAACTTCTGTCTCCCCGGTTCAAGTAATTCTCTTTCCTTGGCCTCCCGAGTAGCTGGGATTACAGGCAAGTGCCAAGAAACCCAGCTAACTTGGTATTATTGGTAAAGAAAGGGTTTTTCCCTGTTGGTCAGGCTGGTCTCAAACTCCCAGTTTCAAGTGATTCATCCGCATCAACCTCCGTAAGTGCTAGGTTTACAGGCGTCAGCCACTGTGCCTGGACTCTTTATTTATTTTCTTTTTTGAGATGGAGTCTCACTCTGTTGCCCAGGCTGGAGTGCAGTGGTGCTATCTCGGCTCACTGCAACCTTCACCTCTCAGGTTTAAGCAATTCTCCTTCCTCAGTCTCCCAAGTAGCTGGGATTACAGGCACACACCACCATGCCTGGCTATTTTTTGTGTGTGTTTTTAGTAGAGATATGTTTTCACCATACTGGCCAGGCTGGACTTGAACTCCTGACCTGGTGATCCACCTGCCTCTGCCTCCCAAAGTGCTAGGATTACAGGTGTGAGCCACCGTGCCTGGCATGTTTTTTTTTTAACTAATCAAAGAACAATCAGACCCACTCATCAGGGTGGCAATTCCGTAAGCAACAAGGGAGGGAGAAACTTGGAGGTGGGGGCGGGGGCAGTGGAGAAGACACAGTTGCCCTGGGCTTTGCCCGGGAGCCATGAGCTTTATTCCTCCTTAAGGCCTCCATTTTCAGAGTAACAACGGCCGCTAGGTGATGCCCAACTTCTGCCAATGAGAGTGTCAGCCTGCAATGAATTGGCATCACCCAGAGGGGGGAAAGGAGGCGAAAGATGGAAGCCCCCACAGTACAGTGGGTCATGAAACCGTCACAGGCAATCCCCATAACTAATCGACCAGGGTCCCTGGGGGGACACAGCCTAAGTCCACACCCATTGGATCATCTGGAACTTCCGTCCAGAGACCGACTGGAAATTCTGTCAGTCAAGCTCCAAACCTAAAATAATCACTTCCACACTCACCAGAACTAAGACAACTTTTAAAAGAATCATTTCTGTGTTTTGAGCGCATCTGTATATTTCTGTACAACAAAAATATTTATTTTAAGTGTTTAGAGTTTTTTGCTTCTTACGTGTACAGTCCCGTGATAGACAGACCAGGGGACTCCTCAGCCTAGAGTCCATGAGGCCAGAAGCTGACATCCTCAGTTCTTATTTAGAATTAATTTAAACAAGCCAACCAAACACCTTGCCATTAAGCTCCTGGAAAGACAAGCAATTAAGAAAAGAAAAAAACAAACAAACAAACAAACAAAAAAAACAATCCTGTCAGGAGCAGTAGCTCACCTCTTTAATCCCCACACTTTGGGAGCCTGAGAGCGGGTGGATTCCTTGAATCCAGGCAATCAAGACTAGCCTTGGCAACATGGTGAAACCTCATCTCTACAAAAATACAAAAATTAGCTGGCTTCATAATCTGGACTCAAAATAAATAAATAGTTTGAAACTTACAATGTAAAAAAATCGTATTAAGTGCTGTATTCTGTTAGTTTTTCATCCTACCCTGAGAAGGACATAATATAGATGTTGTCTGTCTGTCTTTCCATTTGTGACAGGGTCTCACTCTATCTGTAGCCCAGGATGGAGTGCAGTGACACCATCACAGCTCACTGCAGCCTCAACCACCCCAGGGTTAGGTGATTCTCCCACTTCAGCCTCCTGAATAGCTGAGACCACAGGCATGCACTTCAGGTTTTGGCTATGTCGTCCAAGGCTGGTTTCAAGCTCTGCGCTCAAGCGATCCTGCTGCTTCAGCTTCCCAAAGTGTTAGAGTTGCAAGCGTGAGTCACCACACCCACACTGACTTAATACATCTGGTCTCACTATGTCCTGACCACATGCCCTTGAAGAACACGAGTCAAGAGAGAGTCAGCAAGAGACTTTCAGCATTCTCTCCACAAACCAGTGAAGTGGATGGTCGTCGAGTGTCCTGTGCTTCTGTGGTTTTAGGTGGCCATGCATAGAGGATAGATTTCAAATGTTTCCAGAGAGGTGTGAGCCACAGTCATTCAGGGCATCCAATCTTGGGATATGGTTTCTGACAGCATCTTAAGGGCCAGGAAGGGCCAGGATCTGCCAAGGCTGGTGTTCCAGGGTGGGGACAATGGAACCCAAGGTAGAGGGAGCCATCCATCCACACTGAGCTCCAGCACTAGGCCCCAACGTGCAGACTAAGTCAGAAGGAACAGTCCCTCCTCCTACATGCCACATCCATCCACTGAACTTGGGAGCAGATCTGTTTTCCAAACAAGAAATGACTCTCGGTTTGAAATAAATCACAGGGGGACTGGCTTTCTTGGGCTGGGAGGATAAAGAAGTTATTCTGTGGCATAGAATGAGATATGCCTCAAGTCTAGAATCTCCAGTTAAAACTAATGATGGTGGCCAGGCATAGTGGCTCACAACTGTCATCCCAGCACTTCGGGAGGCCAAGGCTGTCGGATCACAAAGTCAGGATTGTGAGATCAGCCTGGTCTATATGGTGAAACCCAGTCTCTACTAAAAAAACAAAAGTTAGCTGGATAGGGTGGCACGCACCTGTAATTTCTGCTACTTGGGAGGCTGAGGGGGGAGAATCGCTGGAAGCAAGGAGGTGGAGAGAGATCACAGCCAACCGAGACCATGCCACCACCTTGGTGAGATAATGAGACACACTTTACTTACAGAGATACAAGAACAACAGGGTCCCCACAAGGATGGAGTTTCCCTAGGCAATGAGGGAGAGAGGGAGGGGCCTCCTGAAGGGAAGGGGAGAAAGCAGTTGCCCCAGACTCTGTGAAGTTGGCCAGGCCTCCCTCAGTGCCACCTTTCAATAACAATGGCCACTTTCAATAACAGTGGCCTTTCAATAACAGTGGTCACTAGCTGATGACCTATTTATTTGAAAAAAATATTTATTTAAAAAAATTGCAATTTAGGCTGGGCGCGGTGACTCACACCTGTTTTCCCAGCACTTTGGGAGGCTGAAGTGCGCAGATCCCTGAAGGTCAGGAGTTCAAGAACAGCCTCGGCAACATGGTGAAACACTATCTCTAATAAAAATCAAAAGTTAGGTGGGTAGGGTAGCATATGCCTAATCCCAGCTACTCAGGAGGCTGAGGCAGGAAAATCGCTGGAACCAGGGAAGTGGAGATTGCAGCCAGCCAACAAAACACCACAGCCTGGGCTACAGAACCAGACTCTATTTAAAATAAATTAATAAATAAATAAGTGAATGAATGTATGTTAAAAAAAAAAAAAAATGCAAGGAAATGGCGGAACACAGGAAGGCTCCACTCATTCCTAAAGACCAGAGCAGAAAAATAAGACCATCAAGTTCAGACACAGGCCATTTTAAATCTGTTGTCACCATGCTCAATTCTTGTCAAAGAAGGGTCGGTTTCTGTGCCACCTGTCTTTCATCACCACTCTTTTCAAGTATTATTGCCGGGTCATGGCTACACAGAGATCTCTCAACCCACTGAATGCATCCATATTTTTATGAGCCCGATTGGGAGAATAAACAGGATATTCAGAAAAGTACTCATCATGCATTCTTCGGTCTCCCATGTCTCTTGTGAAACCAATCAAATTTATGGTCATTTCTTTCTTTTCAGCCCTCGACCATCCATAGAATACCTAAATAAAAGAAGAGTGAGTGTATTTTATGGAGCAAGGAGGAAAAACAACCAAGTGAAAGTCTCAGAGGCTTGTGATACACAGGGGGATACAGAATGAGGAGACTCTTCCAGAATCCAAACAAAGACAGACAGATGGAGGGATGGGAAGAAATGAATTGAGAAAAGAGAGACAGCAAAAAAGATGAAGAAAAATAATTGTAAAGAAAAAGGACAGAGATGTAAAGGGAAGAAAGATAAAGAAAATGGAAAGACAGAGAAACAGAAAAAGAGAATAAGAAATGATAGAAAGAAGGAAGGAAGAAAAAGAGAAGAAAGAAAAAGACAAGAAAGAAAAAGACAAGAAAGAAAGAAAAGGAAAGAAAGAAAGAGGAAGAAAAAAAATGAAGGAATTAAAAAAGAGGGAAATGCATCACAGCTTACACCTGTAATGCCAACACTTTGGGAGGTTGAGGTGGAAGAATTGTTTGAGCCCAGCAGTTTGAGACCAACCCTGGCAACACAGTGAGACCACGTCTCTACATTTAAAAAAATAATAATAAAATGTTAGCAGGGCGTGATGGCAGGCGCCTGTAGTTTCAGCTCCTTTGTAGCCTGAGGTGGGAGCATCACCTGGGCTCGGGAGGTGGACACTGTGTTGGGCCTTGGTCAGGCAAATGTACTGCAGCCTGTTGTCTAGGCTGGTCTCGAACTCTGGAACTCTAGCCAAGTGCCTGCCTCAGCCTCCGAAATTTCATCTGCCATATTCAACGGCCCTGGGGATATCAGTGACAGATTTTAGTAGACATGGTTGTTATGCCATACTGCCCAGGTTGGTCCCGAACTTGAACCTGGGAATTTGAGGCTATGGTGAGCCAAGATCATGCCACTGCACTGCAGTCTGGGTGATAGAACAAGACTCCATCTCTAAATAACTAAATAATAAAAACAATAACAATAATAACAAACAATAACACAAAGAAATAATAACAAACAACAGCAATAATAATAAACATATTAGAGTGAAAAATATAAAAATAAAAAAGGTAATTTAGATCACAATCAATTGTAGTAATTTCAACGAGTTATTTCTTTAACCTGTCTCTCTTGCTTTCTGAAACAGGGTCTTTCTCTGTCATTCAGGCTGGAGGGCATTGGCGTGAGCATGGCTCACTGAAGCTTCCACACCCCAGAATCAAGGCATTCCTGCAATCTCAGGCACTTGGAAGGCTGAGATGGAAAGATCACCTGAGGGAGCCCAGGAAGGTTGAGGCTGAGATGAGCCGAGATTGCATTCTCACACTCCAACTTTTCAAAAAAAAAAAAAGAAGAAGTAAACGTAAAACAACAGCAACTTCAGTGTGTAGAAAGAGAAGTAAGAAAAGTAAAAGGAAAAAGAAAAACAAAATGAAGAGCAACTGAAAATACTGTGGAAACAACTGGACAGGAAAAAACGACTTAGTGAAAGAGTGACATCTAGTAGATGCAGGTGGTAGTGCTGCTGACCAGAGTTATCCGTTCTACCTTAGAAATCCCAAGTTGATGGTCAAGTCCAACGCTCCCCGCCGACATCTTATGGACCCAGGGCTCGCGGACTGACCCAGTTGGAAGCTTATCACAGCAAGCCGGCCCACCTTTGATGCCATCTAACTCCGCCGACCTGCCCGCAGTTCCCCACTGTTTGCTGGTTGACCAGGAGAGCGGAGAGAGGAGGAAAGCAAAAGAGTGACTGGTTCATATCCCATCCCCGCGCGCCTGGGGTAGGGAAAGAGGCCGTGACCCCAACGGCCACCACTGGGCACGCGTGAACACTACTCGAACAGGAACCGCAGGGGCACATCCTCCGACAACCACTCCTCAGTCATTCTCACCAGGCTCGATGAATCCAAGCTCAGCCCCTGGAGGAGTTCCCAGCTGGGTGCGGAGAGGAGGTGGAATCGGAGAGGTGGAAAGACGAGCAGGGGCGCCACCCCTACCTCAGCAATCCCTGGTGCGGCACCTTAGAAAGCCCGAGGGTGGGGACCCGCACCTCCTGAATGCATAGCGGGCTCCGATGGTCTCTCGCGAGAGACACCCACTGCGTGCTCCAGGGCTCTGGGGTGGGTGCGCAGGCATGAGCGGGCCAGGGAAGGAGGTTCTCGGGAACAGCATGAAGAAGGGAAGGTATATGTCAAGGGCTGAATTACACAGGACATGCCACATCAATAGGTCCCCGGCACACGGGTGCAGAGAACCTTGTGTGGAGCTGTGACTTTCAATAGACAGCAGCAAGGGAGCTGCTCTGCTCCACAGAAAACCCTGACCCAGAAGCAAGACATCTACGAATAGTTTAGCACCAAGTTCCCCACAAACAGGTTATGTGATAGGTCAGGGGGGTGACCGCCTTTCTAGCAGCAGCCGGTTTCCCAGGATGAGGGTCTCTCTGCTCCGGTTCCCAGAGGTCAGCGGGACATGCCATGGCGGGGCTGAGCGGCCCCCCGGAGGGAACTGCAGAAGACCGCCTACCCCAGGCCAACAAAGGTTCCGCAGTGTTGCCGTATCGGTCCTCCTGGGCGGGATTCTAACTTGTAGTCCTTCAGTCCTAATGCCGCATATGGTAGCTTTAACCCATTGGCTCCTCAGCCAAGGACATACACCAAATGTCTGCACCTGTGATTTCTCTCCTACTGAGGAGGATTACCATGGGAGCAACACATGGGCAACAACACATGGGGAACACATACAGTAAAACTAACCTGTCTCCCATGAGTCTAACCATAATGCTTTCTAGCGCATGCGCACTGCTCTACGATGAATCCATTGCAGTTTTCCTTGCCCTTCACAAAGAAAAGAGAACTCTCCAGAGGCAGTAGCTCATGCCTGCAATCCTAGCAATTTGGGAGGTTGAGGAGGGCCAATCATCTGAGATCAGGAGTTCAAGATCAGCTTGGCCAACCTAGTGAAACCCTGTCTGTATGAAAATACAAAAATTAGCCGGCATGATGGCGGATGCCTATAATCCCAGCTACACAGGAGTCTGAAGTGGGAGAATCGCTTGAACCCGGGAGGCGGATGCCTCCCGCTTGAACCCGGCAGGTATGCCACCATGTTGTGCTAATTTTTGTATTTTTAGTAGAAACGGGGTTCACCATGTTGGCCAGGGTGGTTTCTAAATCCTGACCTCAAGCGATCTGCCTGCCTTAGCCTCCCAAAGTTTTGTGATTACAGGCGTGAGCCATCGCAACCAGCCTATGTGTATAGAGCTCCTCGAGAGAAAAGCCTCTATTAATGTCATTGTAACGGTAAAAAAAAAGTAAAGCTTTTTTTTTTTTCCTTTTCAGTAAGAGTTTCACTCTTGTTGCCCAGAATGCAGTGCAATGGCCCGATCTCAGCTTACTGAAACCTCTGCCTCCAAGGTTCAAGCTATTCTCCTGCCTTGGCCTCTCAAGTAGCTGACATTACAGGCATGTGCGACCACGTCTGGCCAATTTTGTATTTTTCGTTGAGACAGGGTTTCACCATGTTGGTGAGGCTATTCTCGAACTCCTGACGTCGGGTGATCCACCTGCCTTGGCCTCCCAAAATGCTGGGATCAGAGGCATGAGCCACTCTGTCTAGTTTTTTCTTTTCTTTTCTTTTCTTTTTTTGAAATAGTGTCTCCTTCTATTTCCCAGGCTGGGACAGAGTGACATAATCCTAGCTCACTTGCACCATCAAACTCCTGGAGCTCAAGCAATCCTCCAGTCTCCGCCTCCCAAGAGCTAGGATTACAGGTGCACACCACCATGCCCAGGTGATTTTTCTTTTCTTTTTCTCCACAAAAATGTCTCAACATGGATTTTTTTCTTTTTTGGCAAAGATGATGTCTCACTATGTTGCCCAGGGTGGTCTCAAACTCCTTGCCTCAAACCATCCTTCCACCTTGGCCTCCCTAAGTGCAAGGATTACAGGCATGAGCCACTGCACCCAGCCCCAATAATTTTTATTTTATTTATTTATTTTTTTGAGGCAGAGTCTTGCTCTGTCAACCAGGCTGGTGTGCGGTGGTGTACTCTCAGCTCACTGCCTCCCAGGTTCAAACAGCCCTCCTGCCTCAGCCTCCTGAGTAACTAGAATTACAAGCGCATGCCACCATGCCCGGTTAATTTTTGTATTTTTGGTTGAGACGGGGTTTCACCATGGTGGCCAGGATGGTCTCAAACTCCTGACCTCAAGTGATTCACGTGCCCTGGCCTCTCACAGTGCTGGGATTACAGGTGTGAGCCACCGCCCGCGGCTCCCAAGAACTCTCTAAATGCACCTAGTGTCACAAGAACAGACAGCTAAACTATATCTGAAAAAGTGGCTCAAGTGGGAAAATTTTTGGCGGATTTGGGGAAACTTAGGGCAAATTTTAAACATGAGGCCTTTTGTCAGATCACTTACTTTCTTTGGATTCAATGTGGGTTTGTCACAGATGCATCATGTGACAAATTACATGGATTCTACCACTTCATTTGATCAGCCTCCCATTGACTTTCAGCTAAGTCCTGCAGAATTGCTTCTCAGATTGTATCTTTCCGCAAGACAATGCTATTTCATAGTCTCTAACTTCTCCCTTTTGTGGCTGTTAATTTATACTTACATGTTTTCAACTCCTTATTTTGGTTTTCTTTTTAAGAAAGTTTTAACCTGTGCTGTTTTCAGGGAAATACTGATGCATATCTAAAATTAAGAGTGTTTTTCACCCTGGCTACAGAGACTTGGTGAATAATTTTTCAGGTGATAGGAAAACCCATCATCATGAGAATGTAGCAACTTTTGTTTTGCAGTAACTGTTAAAATTGCAGCCATGGTGCTCATTAAAAGAGACCTTCCCCCTGTAGGTGTTCAGGGAAGAGTGAAATCCTGCCCTTCAGTTTGTTAGTAACCTGCTTATGGATGGGGCATTCTCACCCAGAAAGGAAAGAGATATCATGGTATGTAGTAACACGGAGCTGGAGCAAGAGCAAGAAAAAAAAATTCCCTCATGTCTTCAACGCAGAGCCAGCATTTAGACCTCTACCCAAGGCAGGGCCCACAAATCTCTGGCAGCTATGAGCACCGTGAGTACCTCTTTTGTTTGTTTCTGCCTTCTTCTTGTTGACAATTTTGGGTTTTGGGTTTTTTTTTTTTTTTTTTTTTGATACGGAATCTCACTCTGTTACCCAGGCTGCAGTGCAGTGGCCCGATCTGGACTCACTTTAACCTCCACTTCCCAGGTTAACGCCATTCTTCTGCCTCAGCATCCTGAGTAGCTGGGACTACAGGTGCTCACCACCATGCCCAGCTAATTTTTTTTTTTTTTTGTATTTTTAGTAGAGATGGGGTTTCACCATATTAGCCAGGATGGTCTCGATCTTCTGACCTGGTGATCCACCTGCCTCAGACTCCCAAAGTGTTGGGATTACAGGCGTGAGCCACCATGCCCAGCATTTTTCTTTGCTTTTTTTGTTTTGTTTTATTTTGTTTTGTTTTGTTTTCCGACAGACTTTCACTTCGTCACCGGGCTGGAGTGCAGTGGTGCGATCTTGGCTCACTGCAGCCTCTGCCTCCCGGGTTCAGGTGATCATCTTGTTTCAGCCTCCCAATTAGCTGGGACTACAGGTGCGCACCACCGCAGACAGCTGATTTTTGTATTTTTAGTAGAGATGGGGTTTTGCCATGCTGCCCAGGCTAATCTCGACCTCGTGATCTCAAGTGATTCACCCACTTCAGCCTTTCAAAGTGCTGTGATTACAGGTGTCAGTCACCTTGCCTGGTCTGTTGAAAATATGGGGGGCATGTAAAATAAATGCACCCCTTTTAGCCAGTAAAACACAGAAGACTGTAGTATGTGGCTTCTCCATTCTCCCTCTTTCTCTGCTCTCCTAAATATTAAAGGGTCCTCCTCTTCCCAAGCCCAGCTGCAAAGCCTCAGGAAGCGTGGGAGTATCACAAACATCCAAAGGGATCCCATCAAGTAACTCCAAGTCACTCTCATTCACCCCATTGGAAGATCCTGCCATCCTGTATGCCCTGGAATCTTCCTAATGCAGGCAGATAATATCCTTGGGGTATAGTTAGGATGGAGACTCCCTCATCTTTGTTCTTCTGCTTGAGAAAAAAAATGACTAGTTACGGTGGCTCACACCTGTAATCTCAACACTTTGGGAGGCCGAGGCAGGTGGATCACTTAAGGTCAGGAGTTCGAGACCAGCCTGACCAACATGGTGAAACCCCTTCTCTGCTAAAATAGAAAGGTTAGCCAGGCATGGTGGCAGATGCCTGTAATCCCAGCAACTCAAGAGGCTGAGGCAGAAGAATCACTCGAACCCAGGAGGCAGAGGTTGCCGTGACACAAGATGACACCACTACACTCCAGCGTAGGCAACAGAGCAAGACTCTGCCTAAAAATATATAAAAATATAACATATAAATATATTATATTTATATATATAAATTTTTAAATAAATGAATATAATTCATCACCTACCTTCTAACGTTACTTCTCTGGATGAAATTCTGGGCACTTAGGAGTCAGCAGTGGTATACTGAGTGTATGGCTCTTACTTACAGGTGCTTCCTTTCTGTCCAATGGCAGGTGGCATAAACAGAAGGCTTCTGCAAAGCTGAGAGCTCCTTTTACCCACATATTAGGAGCAGAGTTTGCTGCTACACTGTCAGGCTGTGTTATGATGTTAGCAGTTAGTTTAGAGTTGCATCTTCAGAACAATTGTTCTTAGCTACTTAAAAAAAAAAGAAAAAAGAAAAATAAAAAAAACAAAAGAAAAGGAAACTTAAAATATTCTTCATCAATCATTCAGGAGCATACTATTTAATTTCCATGTATTTGTACAATTTCAAAAGTTCACCTTGTTGTTGACTTCTAGTTTTATTCCATTGTGGTCAGGAAAGATACTCGACATAATTTCAATAATTTTAAATTTGTTAAGACTTGTTTTCTGGCCTAACATGTGGTAGAATAGACCAGAATAGGGAGAATGTTTCTTGTGCTGATGAAAGAATGTGTTTTCTGCAACTGTTGGATGAAATGTTTTGTAAATATCTCTTTATTAGTTTAAAATGCAGTTGCTTTTTTGTTTTTTTGAGACAGAGTCTCTGCTGCCCAGGCTGGAGAGCGGTAGCATGATCTTGACTCATTGCAACCTCCAGCTCCCATGTTCAAGCAATTCTCATGCCTCACCCTCCCAAGTAGCTGGGATTACAGATGCCCGCCACTACACCCAGCTAATTTTTGTATTTTTAGTAGTGACAGCATTTTACTATGTTAGCCAGGCTGGTCTCAAACTCCTGGCCTCAAGGGATCTGCCTTCCTTGGCCTCACAGGGTGCTTGGGCTATAGGTGTGAGCCACTGTGTCCAGCCTAAAGTGCAGTATAAATCGTGTTTTGTTGTAGATTTTCTATCTAGACGATCAGTTCAGTGTGAGAATGGGGTGGTAAATTCCCCAGCTATTGTATTGGCCTCTATGTCTCCCTTTAGATCAAATAATATTTGGTTTATATTATATATATGAGTGTTACAGTGTTGGGGGCATATATATTTAGAATTGTTATGTCCTTTTGCTGAATTGATCTCTTTATCATTATATTATAACCTTTGTCTTTTTAAAATCATTTTTGACTTCAAGTCTGTTTCATTTGATACAGGTACAGCCACCCAGCTTGCTTTTGGTTTCTGTTAGCATGGAATATCTTTTTCCACCCTTTCAGTCTATGTGTGTCTTTACAGATGAAGTGAGTTTCTTGTAGGCAGCCTATAGTTGGGCCATGTTTTTCAATCCATTCAGCCAGTCTATATATTCCAAGGGGGGAAATTTAATCAGTTTACATTCAAGATTATTATTGATATGTGAGGACTTCTCTCATTTTGTTAATTATTTTCTATGTATGTATATATATATATATATATATATATATATAAAATGTACCCTTTGTTCCTTTCTTCCCCTCTTAATTGTTCATCCTTGTAATTTGGTGGTTTTCTGTATTGACAAAGTTTGATTCTTTTCTCTTTCTCCTTTGTGTATGTGTTCTACCAGTGAGTTTTAAACTTTTTTTGTGTTTTCTTGATAGTAATTATCATTTCACTTGCAAATGTGGGACTCCTTTGAGAATTTCTTGTAAGTCTCTTCTAATGGTGATGAATTCTGTCAGTTTTTGCTTGTCTGAGACATTTCAGGCATTTAGCTTCAGGAACTGATTCTAGTTCCCTGCCCAGTGGCGACAAGTAGAAACGGATCCCTGGTACCTTTCTTAGGTAAAAAGCCAGCTAGATATGAGCAGATGAGAAAATCAAATCCTTCTATTTTGACAGGGATTAATTCATTCCCAGGATTGTAAATATGACATTTCACTTTTCATCTCACAGAACGGTGAGATTGGAAGTTGAGCTGGGCAGCCTGCCCAACAAGACATTATGATGTATACAACACAATGAACTACTAAGGAAGTGTCTTTAAAGGCCTTTATAGCACACAGCTTTTTTTTTCTTTTAATTTTGCTGCTCTTTATTTGTACTAGCAGGTAAGGAATTAAGAAAGCAAAAATAAGTGCTTTGACTAGGTCTTTTGCCTTTGAAAGTAGCACTCGTAAAATTCCCTCTTCTTTTGTATTTGTATAAACTTTACCCAATTCACTCTGCCCCCCAGCATATCTGTGTTCACATGCTGTTCTTGCTGCTCTCAGTTTTTAAGTGCTTATTCCAAAATTACTTGAAAGCAATGACAGAATCAGAATTCTGGTAGGAATGGCTTACCATGAGGCTGTTGAAAGAGGCCCAGCAAGACTTTAGTACTTTTTATTTCAACCTCTCTTGGTTAAACCTACAATTTGGTAGTTGATATTATTACCTCCCTTTGGCAGGCCTGTATCTCTGTCTTGTAGAAATAACAAAGTCCAAAGTAGTCTCCTCATTCAAAGATGTTGCAAATGAAGGCTCTTTTGATCTTTATGTATTAGTATTTAGGCTTTAATCTTTCTGAGGCTCCTTACAGATAATTGCTTTAAATTTATTATATAATTCTAAAATATTGGACATATTTGTTTCAAGCATCTGTCAATATCCTTACTCCTTTCATTCCACTTCCCACGGCCCTCATTAGTTATCAGGTCCTACTGATTTTTATCTCCTAAGTATTTCTCAAATCTGTCTTCTCTGTATGTGTTGTTGGTTATATAACTCCATGTCCATTGTCACTCTGCTGTTTTGGACTATATTTTCTTGTCTAGATCTGTGCCTGACTTGTGAGCTTCACAAAATTGTATCAGTGAATGAATGATTCATAATCTTGGCACCTGCATTTTAACACTTAACTGAAAAAAAAAAATATTAGATCTACCATCCATGTAAAAGCATCTATGTAAAATGCAAATCTTAATTTGATAATCTGCAGCTCAATAAACCTTTTAGATGGCTCCCAGACATCACCAAAACCGTCTCTCATTTCACTGATCAAATAAATAAAATTTTAATATTTTAAAACTAAAAAATATCGAACACATTATTGGTCAAAAAACAAAATCAAAAATGATCTCTGAGCATACTTCACTCATACCCCGCCCTGCTGTGCAACCCTCTCCCACCCCCGGCCTACAGGGACCATCCAATAACCCCTTCCTTGCTACATAACCCTTACCCTCCTTCTTCAATACTCATACTTTCTCCTTAGAAACTTTTCCCCCCACTTCCTGGAAACAGTAGATTCTTTCTTGCTTATGGTTTTTGTAATGACATCAGCCATTTAGAACTCATGATGTGCCTAGGCCCCACTATCCGTCTCTCCACAGATCTTGCTCACACAATCCATCAGGGTTTAGTCACAGATCCAAAGTAAGGATCTAGAAGGGAGCTTCAGGCTTGGTTTTTCTTTTGGGTTGAAGCTAGAAAACTAACCTATGTTGAACACAAAACAAACCAAGTAATAGCCAACATATACATCCTAGGAATAATTATTGCTTTTTATTTTTGCCCCCAGCCATTCTCTCCACAGGACTCTCTCCTTCTTTACATTTGTTTTAAACACAGTATATTAACACAACACTGTGTGAGAACTGGGATTCAGAAAACCAAGATACAGGTCTCCTCCAGCTATGCTGTGAGTCAGCCATGAAAACTTTCTGGGCCTCACTGACTGAATTATAATGTCTGACTTAGTAAGGATTATATTCATTGAACTCTGAGGTCCTGTCCATCTCTTTCACCTTGACTCAAAGACTGCAGAGAACCTCTAACCCTGATGTTTTTAACTAGGCTCCTTGTATGTCTGGGAAGATGGTGAAAGAACTTCAAAGGGACCATGAGCTCTTTAAATTCTATCTAAAATCCAAGGTCGGGTGCTGTGCCCCACGCCTGTAATCCCAGCACTTTGGGAGGCCGAGATTGGTGGATTGCCTGAGCTCAGGAGTTCAAGACCAGCCTGAGAAACATGGTGAAACCCCATATCTATTAAAATACAAAATAATCAGCTTGGTGTAGTGGTGCATGCCTGTAATCCCAGCTACTCAGGAGGTTGAGACACAAGAATTGCTTGAATCCTGGAGGCAGAGGAAGTAGCAGTGAGCTGAGATCATGCCGCTGCACTCCAGCCTGGGAGACAAAGAGAAACTCTGTCCCAAAAAATAAATAAATAAATAAACAAACAAACAAACAAATAAAATAAAATTATATTTAAAATTCTATGTCAGCTGGCTGCATCAGCTTGGCCCACAGAGGGGGTTTTCTTATCTTTTTCTCTCTTACAAGGAAATGATAGTCTATATCTCACTGCTGCCTTGGCCTCCTGGGCTCAAGCAGTCATCCCACCTCAGCCTCTTAAGTAGCTAGGATCAGAGGCAAACCCCACCCTGCTCAGCAAATTAAAAAAAAAAAAAAAATTGAGGCTGGGCACAGCAGTTCATGCTGTGAATACCAGAACTTCGATAGGCCAAGGCAAGAGGACTGATTGGGTCCAGGAGTTCAAGAAGCTGAGAAATATGGGGACCCCATTTCTACTATGAAACAAATAAAAAATAAAAACATTAGTTGGTCCCAGTGGCATTCACCTGTAGTGCCAGCCAATTATGAGGCTGAGGTGGAGAATTTCTTGAACCCAGGATCTCAAGGCTGCATTGAGTTATGATTTTGCCTTTGGACTCAGCCTTGGTGACACGGCAAGACTGTCAAAAAAAAAAAGAAGCTACAGGTAAGAAAGTACTTGGATTACAGTAAAGAAGTTAAACTCATGATATTGGACCTTATGAAATGTGTTTCCCCAGAGCTGTTTATTGTATGGTAGGTCCCTCCTAGATAGTATTCAAGGTTTAATACAGAAACAGAGCAAGACTGTGTTTCAAAAATAAAATAAAATAAAATAGCTGGCCATGGTGGCTTGCACCTGTAGTACCAGCTACTCAGGAGGTTGAGGCAGGAGGATGTCTTGAGCACAGAGATTTAGGGTCTGCAGTGATCTATGATCATGCCACTGCACTCCAGCCTAGGTGACAGAGAAAGAGGCTGTCTCTAAAAAAAAAATCATAACAAAAGTAAATAAAAAGGAGCCCTGGGCCCCACCTGAAAGATTCAAATTCATTTGCTTCATCACAGGGCCATGGAACCTGTTCCAGTATCTTAAAAAGCTGCCTCAGTGAGTTAACAAAAGTACTGGTATTGAAAGAGCTGTCAACATGCTGTGACAAAGAGAAGTCTCCTCTGTGAGGCCGGGAAGTGGGGCCAAATGACAGGTTTTTTTTTTTTTTTTTTTTTTTTTTTGAGGAGCTGATTTAGGACAACTAAAATGGTTGTCAGAGAGCACAAGAATCTAAGGAAGGCTGGAAACCATGAAACAGTGGTGGCCTCAGCTGGTGCTTCTGTGTGCTTCCTCCTCTTTCAGCAGGGTGGAGTCAGAAGCAGAGAAGGCAGACAGTGGAATGACTCGAAGTTTGGGTTTTATCAGAAAGGAGGATTAGGAGGAGAATGTGGAAGGCAGATCAAGGAGTGTTACTAAGGTGCTCAGGTCCTAGACCATGGGCCGAGCAGGTAGGCAATGAGGGTCATGAGGGATGGGGAAGATGCATGGCAAAGGGCCCTGAAAACCAGGGGAATATGGCCAAACCAGGGTCCTGGCAGTTCCAGGAAGGGAGAAGATTTAACAAGAATGCCCTTGCACCTGTGAAGGAGAGCAGCAAGGCTAGGAGGCTGCAGAGAGTGGATAATTCGAAGGTGAACTTTCTACTGGACAACAAATCCCTGGATGCCATCCCGATGGAGATCTAAGAAAAAAAATACTCCGCCATGAAAATGCCTTACATGGTCGTAACTAGGAGTCGTAAAATTGCCTTTTCAGCTGAAAGCGGCCTGCAGTTTCATTTACCATTTTATGCTTCGGATGTCATGTAACATCTAGAAGCAACACCCTCTCCCATTGCAAGTCAAAGTAAAATCAGAAAATGTTCAATGGAAAGAAAAAAAAAAAAAGAAGACAAAAAAACAGCAGTAGAATAAAGCTTCAAACCCTAAGCATCAGGAAATGGAAGGGAAAAAAACCTTCAATATAGACAAGCTTTGATGTT
The DNA here is from genome assembly GCF_028885625.2 of Pongo pygmaeus. Classification (NCBI taxonomy): domain Eukaryota; kingdom Metazoa; phylum Chordata; class Mammalia; order Primates; family Hominidae; genus Pongo; species Pongo pygmaeus. The sequence goes on along the minus strand of NC_072397.2, from coordinate 35,105,766 downwards.
GTGTGATCTGTGAAAATGTATAGAAATGTTACCTTACCAAAAAATTCCTAAAGTGCTTTACTTTCCAACCACTGGAAGGAGTTAGAAATTCCCACTCAGGGTGTTACTTTTAATTATCATTCCCTTTATGTTGTTTCCTAAAATAACAACAGGCATTCTAGAGATGGTTTACCAAGGTGGCTTAATGAGGTGTCAGATGAGTACCTGTACCCACGAGCCCCTTTTCCTCAGGTCTCCTTATGCAAATTTGATGGACTCTTCTGAGCCCCACTAGATTAAAAAAAGACATAATTGGAGCAGCTTGGCTGGAAGCACAGCTGGGCCGCCCCCATAGAGACCAGACTCTAGAACTACTTGCTCTTCCTCGCCCCAGCGTTTCTCCCCTCTATTGCTTTTCATAGCTGCAGTTCGCCTGGATCTGGTTCTTTTTCAGATGATCTCCACATCAGTGCTTTTCAGCATTCATGTGCACACAGATCACCTGTGCAACTTGTGAAAATGCACATTCAGACTTCGTGTCTGGGGTGGAGACTCTGGATCACTGTGTCTAATAAGCCCCCGGGTGATGCATGTGGTCATCAGATGGTCCTAGTTCCACACTAAGAGGAGCTATTTAGAGCCTATAAAATAGCTACTCCCCTATCCAGTGTTTGAGTCCTAGACTTCTGGATTCTGCAAGCACGCAGATGCTTCTGGGACACGAGGCTTCCTGTTCATCTTGGGTCAACACGTCTGAAAGGACTTCCTATATTGAGCTGAGATCTGTCTACCTAGGACTCACATTCACCTGGCCTGCTTCTGGACCTTGGATTTTATGTAGCAGGCTTAAGGCCTTAGAAAGTGGATGGAATGTCCCTCAAGTATTTTCTTCAGGCAAAACATGCCAGGTCCTCTGGCTATTATTTTTTAATTTTTTTTAGAGACAGGGGCTCACCATGTTTCCAGGGTGATCTCAAACTCCTGGGCTTAAGTGATCCTCCTGCCTCAGGCTCCCAAATTGCTGAGATTAGAGGCATAAGCCACCATAACTGGTCTTCGCTAATCTTCTTCTGCAGTGGTTTGGTCATTCTGGTCATTTCTTTCTTTTCACTTAATTAACAAATTAATTAATTTGTTTATTTATGTATTTATTTATTTTTTGAGATGGAGTTTCACTGTTGTTACCCAGGCTGAAGTGCAATGGCGTAATCTGGGCTCACTGCAACCTCTGCCTCCCAGATTCAAGCAATTCCCCTGCTTCAGCCTCCTGAGTAGCTGGGATTACAGATGCCCAGCACCACCATTTTGTATTTTGGTAGAGACAGTGATTCACCGTGTTGACCAGGTTGGTCTCGAACTTCTGACTTCAGGTGATCCACCTCCCTCAGCCTCCCAAAGTGCTGGCATTACAAGCGTGAGCCACCATACCCAGAAATAGTCATTTCCCTCTGATCCTGCTCTATGTGTCTTTAGGCCTCTCCTCTTGTGATACTCATGCTGCAAAAGTAGCTTGGGACTTTCACCACCTCATTACAGATAGTCTTTACTTGACTCAGGTTGTACTTGCTGTCAGCCGTCATCTTTAAATTCATTTTTGCACATGCTGTGGATCAGCCACATTTCTTCCTAGTCAGTATAAATATAATAATTATACTTAACACTTATGAAAATTAGTATAGCAAGATGGTTAAGAACATAGGCTCTGGAATCAGACTGCCTTGTGGGAAGCACTATGATTCGCACCATATGTTATATATCACCATCACTATCATCTTCATCATCTTCCATCACTATCACCACCATCGTCATCACCATCACCATCATCTCCATCACCATCATCACACCACCACCACCATCACTATCACTACCATTTTCACCATCACCATCATTACCATTGCTATCATCAGTATCATATCACCACCATCTCCCCCATCATCACCATCATAATCATCACCATCACTGCCATCAAGATCATCACACCATCAATATCACTATCACTACCAGTATTACCATCACCATCATTACCATCGCTATCACCATCACGCAACCATCACTATCACCACCATCGCTATCACCACCGTCATCACCAACATCATCACCATCACCAATCACCATCACTTCCACCACCATCATTGCCATAATGACCATCACTATCACCACCATCACTACCATCATCACTGTCACCACCATCACCATCACTGTCACCACCACATCATCATACCATCACCATCATCACTATCACCACCATCAACACCACCATCATCACCATCACCATAATCACCAGCACCATCACCCATCACCATCACCACCATCATCTTCACCACCACCATCATCATACCATCCCCATTATCACCACCACCACCACCATCATCACCATCATCATCACCATGATAAGTATGCACTTTGCCTACATTAACTGATTTAATTCTCATAATAATCTCATAATGCAGGGGCTATTATCCCAGCTTTACAAGTGAGAAAGTGGGACTTCACAAGATTATGTTTTGTGCCGAGGGTAAGAGTGACAAGAATCTAAACCTCGGCAGGGTCCTTTGGTTGGTTTTGTTTATGTTGTTGGCAGAAGTGAAAGGCTGCATCTCTTCCTGCTATTCATAAATTTCATCTTTTAGTCAGCACTTTACCCTCATTTTGCACTATCTTTTTGATTCCTTGTTCTGTCATCTCAAGTGTATCTGCTTCTAGCTTCATGCTGTCTGTCATATTGTGAGAAAAATATGTATCTTCACCTAGATCATACACAAGGTCAGAGGCCATGTGGCAACTCCCTAAAGACTCTGCTCACTGAGACTGAATGGTACACATCTTCTGAAGCTCCCTGAGCCTATAGTCTTGTAACCAACTCAGAGAAGTCTAGGGAGTGGTCAGGAATGATTTGTATTTGAACATTGTTTGTATTTGGTTCCTGGGAAACATGTTTCCTCCTCGCTTTCAGGTCTCCTTTCCAGAATCTTTTCCAAGATGGGCAGCTCCCTCCAAATTTATGGTTGCTGTAACCAATCCTCTGGGTAGGGCCAGATGTGAGGTATAAACAGAAAGCAGGGTCTGCAGAACACGAATACCAGAGGAGATAATGACCAGTCAATCCCTGCAAATACTTAAATCTAGGAAACTACCTCTGCCCTTCAGGGCTCTCTGCCTCTGAATGCAGCACTGCAAATCCAAGTCTCTATGGTCCCACTAAACCATAGGTGGCTTAGTAGCCATGGTGTTGCCAGCATTTCTACAAAGGAAGTGCTCAGGGCAGCAATCTCATCAGAGGGGAGGCTGGGGCTGGCCTTGAATTTAAGTTGTATGTATATTTGGGACAATTTGCAAAGAGGGGGTGACCTGATAGATATTACGTGAGCTAAATCACCCACATAAACCCATTTTATGCCACTGCTTCTGTGCCAACTGACCAGAAAGCCTGGACTGATTTCTCCCCTTTCTCCTTTCCTGGTTGTGTTCTCTGACCCTGGGTGATTAAGGTAACCTAGCTATGTTCAATTACCCATCTTTTTCATGATGTCAGGATATCTGCCACCTGTCCCTGATGCTCTTCTTGACTTCCTGTGAGATGTGACAATGAAAGCCTTGTGAATTTGGAGGAGAGTAGTGGGCCTTGGGTCTGCCATCAGTCTGGGCTCCCTAATCACATGATTGTCACTGGAGTCTGCCTGAGCTGTGAAGTTGCAAAACAAGCATGTAGGGAACATTTTTGTACCCCAATATATTCCCCTCATGAAATCATCAAGCAAACCCTGAATGCTTTCTGTTGGTGCGGTGAGGGAGAAGCGCTGTCCCTCTCATACTAGAGCAGTCAGTGGCCATTTGCTGACTGAGACTAACAGTAGATCTAGAAGGATTTGGAGAAGGCTGTCTTTATTCTCTTAGAACAGCTTGCGGCCCTAGCGGTGCACGTGTTTTTGGGACTTTGGTTCCCCTGCAAGCCATGAAAACAGAAGGGGCAGGTGGCGGAACTCCAACCAGAAATGGGAAGTGTCTCAAATATTAGTGAAGTTGTTGTGGGAAGTCAGGGACCCCAAATGGAGGGACTGGCCGAAGCCATAGCAGAGGAACATAGATTGTGAAGATTTCATTAACATTTATTAGTTCCCCAAATTAATACTTTTGTAATTTCTTATGCCTGTCTTTATGGCAATCGCTAAACATAAATTGTAAAGATTTCACGGACACGTATCACTTCCCCAATCAATACCCTTGTGATTTCCTATGCCTGTCTTTACTTTAATCTCTTAATCTTGTCAGCTGAGGAGGATCTATATCACCTCAGGACCCTGCAATAATTGCATTAACTGCACAAATTGTACAGCATATGTGTTTGAGCAATATGAAATTTAGGCACCTTGAAAAAAAAGAACAGGAAAACAGCAATGTTTAGGAAACAAGAGAGATAACCTTAAAACTCTGACTGCCAGTGAGCTGGGCAGAACAGAGCCATATTTCTCTTCTTTCAAAAGCAAATGGGAGAAATATTACTGAATTCTTTTTCTCAGCAAGGAATATCCCTGAGAAAGAGAATGTGAACCTGGGTGTGGGTCTCTGAACTGGCCCCCCGGGCATAGCAGTCTCTTATGGTCGAGACTGCAGGGGTGAAATAGACCCCAGTCTCCCACAGCACTCCCAGGCTTATTAGGAAGAGGAAATCGCCACCTAATAAATATTGGTCAGACAGGTTGATCTCAAAACCCTGTCTCCTGATAAGATGTTATCAATGACAATGGTGCCCAAAACTTCATTAGCAATTTTAATTTTGCCCCAGTCCTGTGGTCCTGTGATCTCGCCATGCCTCCACTTGCCTTGTGATATTCTATTACCTTGTAAAGTACTTGATGTCTGTGACCAACACCTATTCGCACACTCCCTCCCCTTTTGAAACTCCCTAATAAAAACTTGCTGGTTTTTGCAGCTTGTGGGGCATCGTGGAACCTACCGACATGTAATGTCTCCCCCGGATGCCCAGGTTTAAAATTTCTCTCTTTTGTACTCTGCCCATTTATTTCTCAAGCTGGCTGATGCTTAAGAAAAATAGAAAAGAACCTACAAGAATATCGGAGCAGATTCCCCAATATCTGGTGCCCACGTGGTCTTTTTTTTCCTAAGTGCATGAGGGAACCGTATTCCCTTCAGTAGGTGCGGTGAAATGTCAATCGGCTTGGTCCACAGATATGCATGTTAGACTCTCTTACGAGTGGTGAGCAGTCTGTGTAAGGTCTGTTTTAACTATGGGTCATGAGGAGTCTAAGTATCATGCTTCTCTCTGACATATTAGACTCCTGTTAAAACAGGGTGGTGTCTGAGTAACTATGAAAAACATGGTCACTCTATTTGGATAAACAATGTCGATAAACAATGTCGAGTAACTATGAAACATATGGTCACTCTGTTCGGATAAACAATGTTGATAAACAATTGTGATAAACAAGGTATTCAAGCTCAAAAAGTTCAAATTAGGAGGGATTCTTTAAAAACTCTAAATGACTTCCAAAAACGTTTGGGTAACATTAATTACTTAAGACCTACTTTAGGCATTCCAACCTATGCACTGTCTAACTTTTTCTCTAGGCTGCAGGGAAATTCTGATCTCTGTAGTGGCAGGACTTTGACCCCTGAGGCTTTACTAGAACAGGAATTGGTAGAAGAAAGAATTCAGACCACCCAGTTACCTAGAATACAGCCATTTCAGCCTCTTCAGCTTCTGATTTTTGGTTCATTACACTCCCCTACTGGACTAATATTTCAACATAATGATTTAGTGGAGTGGTGTTTTCTTCCTCATTCTGTGTCAAAAACTTTGTTTATCTAGACCAAATAGCCATATTAATTGGACAGGCTTGGTGCAGAATACTTCAAATTTCTGGATTTGATCCAAATATAATTGTAGTTCCTTTAAATTGGCTCGAAGTTCAAGCTGCCTTTCAACATTCTGTACTGTGGCAAATGCATTTGGCTGATTTTATTGGCATTGACCAACACTATCCAAAAAACAAATTGTTTGATTTTATAAAAATGACGTCTTTGGTGGTTCCTCGATTAACCAAAGATCAACCCATTCCTTAGGCTCTTACAGTGTTCACTGATGGCTCCAGTAATGGCAATGCTGGCTATATAGGTCCTACAGACAAACTTATTTCTACCTCTTATACTTCTGCTCAAAAGGCGGAGTTAATTGCTATGACTACTGCCTCAGAGGATTTTCCCAAATTTTAAATATTATCTCAGATTCTACTTATGTTGTACATGCCACTAAAATTATAGAAACTGCTACTATCAAACATACTGATAATCCTGAATTAGCTTCTTTATTTTCAAGGTTACAAAGGCGGTTCACCAATGTAGACACCCTTTCTATATTGCACATATTAGGTCTCAAACCACTTCACCAGGACCCATGTCTGCCGGTAACCATAAAGTCTACTGTTTGGTTTCTTTTACAACCCAAGAAGCTCAGGAATTCCCTAATCTTACTCATGTCAATGCCGCTGGATTAAAAGATAAATTTGGCTTTACCTGAAACAGGCTAAGTTTATTTTTCACAGCTGTCCTCGCTGCCAGTTCTTCATAATTCCAAATCAGGAACCTGCTGTTAATCCTAGAGGCCTAACTCCTAATGCTTTGTAGCAAATGGATGTGACTCATGTTAGCTCCTTTGGCAGACTGTCACATGTGCATGTCTCTGTATATACCTTCTCAGGTTTTATCTGGGCTACTTGTCAAACAGGGGAAGGCACGGCTCATGTTAAAAAACATCTGTATTCTTGCCTTGCAGTTATGGGGATTCCATATCAAATAAAGACAGACAATGTCCCTGGATATGTTAGCAAGGCTTTTGGTTCATTTATGCAACAGTGGGGAATTTCCCATATTACTGGAATCCCTAACAATCCTAAGGGAAAAGCTGTGGTGGAATGTGCCAATCACACTTTAAAAACCCAATTGTCCAAACAGTCTGAACAACCAAAATATGATTTAACTACTCCACACTCCCAATTACATTTGACATTGTTTACTTTAAGTTTTTTCAATGTTCCTAAAGATAATACTCTAACTGCAGCCGAACGTGATTATACAGGCAAAAAAATTTCCTTAAAAGGAGGCAAGCCAGTGTTATGGCAAAACTCCCAAACCAATACCTGGGAACCTGGAAAAATTATAACGTGGGGAAGACGATATGATTGTGTTTCACCAGAAGATCATCAATTCCCTGTCTGGGTAGCCACCAGAAGACTCAAGCTTTGGGTGAATACTGATAACAAAAATCTCAGAGAAAAGATGACTTTGTCAGAGACTGCCATCAGACATGGTGAGATCTGTGCGACGCCTCAGAAACAGTTACACCAAATCACAATGGGTGTAAATCAATCCTCCCTGATGGCAATAGAGACCCATCTAACTAATCACACATCTCCTGAGTACCTCTTTTTCTTCTTACAAACCTAAAAATCTCATTTCTATTAGCCTGAAAATAACATCCCTCTGTTCTTCTCTTCATTGTTCAGCACTAAATCTTGCTTGCACTAGGTTTTATTTAATGATTCTCCTCATTATACTTTCTGTCTCACCAGTTTCCTCTCACACTGATTTACCTGCAATGCATAATTATTCTTATTGGGCTTATGTGACTGTTCCTCCACTTATTCGACCTCTCAGCTGGATAGACCCTCCTACAGAAATCTACACTAAAGATAGTGTGTGGATGCCTGGAACCACAGATGACCATTGCCCTGCTCAACCAGGAGAAGAAGGCACCACATTCAATGTAATCATGAGTTATAAATACCCACATCTGTGCCTCGGACATGCACCTGATTGCATCCATCTAGAAACTGAATTCTGGGCTGCCTATCTCCCGGAAAGATGAGCTAAAGATAAAATGGGACATTTGATCTCTGGCCTCTCCCTTTCTCCTTTAAAACAAATGAAAGGAGGAGTAATGGGAGATACCCATATATTCAATATGAAACTGCAGGAAAACCATGCACTAAACATTTTGAGGGCCCATCTAAAACTTTAATTTGGAAAGACTTTGTTAACTCACATGCAGTAATATTAAAAAATGACTCATATGGTTTAGTAATAGACTGGGCACCAAAGGGCTATTTAAAAAACAATTGCTCCTCTGGTAGAAGGGAATGCCTGGAGGCTACTTGTTTTATTTCTTATCAGGAGAATGAGGATCATCATTCTACTTTGCATAGGAGGATCAACTCATTCTTTCACTTAAAATGGGAAGATAAAACTTTACCCTCCCTAGGCCTCGTATGATACTCCCCATTCTGAGTTCAGAACACCCAGAACTTTGGAAATTGGCTATTGCCATGTCTGGACTGTGAGTATGGGAAAAGAAGACTATTCTGACTGTTGTTCCCACTACCGTCCCACTCTCTCAGTATCAACGTACACTCAGACATTCTGCTTTACTTACCTCCAACCTGAGTGTTCCCATACAGAATTGTGTTAAGCCTTCTTACATGCTGTTAGTAGGAAATATTAAAATTTGGACGAGTAATAAAACTGTCCAATGCATTAACTGTTATCTGTACACTTGTATTAACTCCATTTTGACTCCAGGAAAAGTGTAATGTTGGCTCAAGCTCGAGAAGGAATCTGGATTCTGGTAACTTTACCTAGACTTTTGGAATCCTCCGCCTCAATACATTTAATTAATGAAGTGCTACAGCGAATTCTAAAAAGATCTAAGAGATTTGTTTTCATTTTAATCGCTGTTATCATGGGCCTAATTACAGTCACTACAATGGCCACCACTGCTGGAACAGCATTACACGAATCCATTCAAACGGCTCATTTTGTTAATGATTGACAAGCCAATTCCACCCAAATGTGGAATTCTCAACAACGCCTCGATCAAAAGTTGGCAAATCAAATTAATGATTTAAGACAGTCTGTTATTTGGCTTGGAGACTGGGCAGTAAGTCTCGAGCATCACATGCAAATGCAGTTCAATTGGAATACTTCAGATTTCTGCATCACCCGGTATTCCTATAACAGTCATTCATGGGAAATGGTCAAAGGACACCTTCTGGGTAGGAAAGATAATTTATCATTGGACATAACTTTCATGCACATCCATGTAAAGAGACCACCAGACAGGCTTTGTGTGGGCAATAAAGGTTTTAATCACCTAGGTGCAGGCGGGCTGAGTCCGAAAAGAGAGTCAGCGAAGGGAGATGGGGTGGGGCCGTTTTATAGGACTTCGGTAGCTAAATGACAAAGTGAGGTTGTTCTCTGGCGGGCAGGCGTGGGGGTCACAAGGTACTCAGTGGGAGAGCTTTTGAACCAGGATGAGCCAGAAGGAATTTCACAAGGCAATGTTATCAGTTAAGGCAGGAACAGGCCATTTTCACTTCCTTTGTTGTGGAATGTCATCAGTTAAGGCAGGAACCGGCCATCTGGATGTGTATGTGCAGGTCACAGGGGATATGATTGCTTAGCTTGGGCTCAGAGGCCTGATATTCATGTCTTCTTATATTAATAAGAAAAAATAAAATGAAATAGTGGTAAGGTGTTGGGACGGTGAAAATTTTTTTGGGGTGGTATGGAGAGATAATGGGCGATGTTTCTCAGAGCTGCTTCAAGTGGGATTAGGAGCAGTGTGGGAACCTAGAGTGGGAGAGATTAATCTCAAGGAGGATTTTGTGGTAAGGGGTGATGTTGTGGGGTTGTTAGAAGAAACATTTGTCATTTAGAATTATTGGTGATGGCCTGGATACAGTTTTGTATGAATTGAAAAACTAAACGGAATAAGAGAAGGAGAAAAACGGGTATTAAGGGACTAAGAATTGGGAGGACCTAGGACATCTAATTAGAGAATGCCTAAGGAGGTTCATCATATCCTTGCCAGTAAAGATTATTTATTTACTTTAAGAGTTAAGAGTGGCAGTTTGGGGATAGCACCAGGAGATATCAGCTGTGCTGGCTTGGAGAAAGAGTGTAAACTGGCAGTGTAAACAAGAGCAGGACATGTATGAGTAGTTGAGAATGGTGAATAGGAGTATGACTAGACAGAAGATAGCAAGGATGACAAGTTTTTTGGGGCACAGTCCAAGTTGGTCTGGTGTCTGGAATGAGACTGGGGCCTAATAAAAAGGAGCTCAAATGGGCTGTACCTTGTAGCATTCCGAGGTCAGGCCTGAATTCTGAGAAGTGAAAGTGATAAAAGTATTGTCCAGTCCTTTTTAAGTTGGTGGCTGAGCTTGGTGAGGTGTGTTTTTAAAAGACTTCTAGTCCATTCTACTTTTCCTGATGATGGAGGACCTTAAGGGATATAAAGGTTTCACTGAATACTAAGAGCCAGAAAAAGTGCTTGGCTGATTTGACTAATAAAGGCTGGTCTCTTATCAGACTGTATAGAGGTGAGAAGGCTAAACTGAGGAATTATGTCTGACAGAAGGGAAGAAATGACTGTGGTGGCCTTCTCAGACCCTGTAGGAAAGGCTTGTACCTATCCAGTGAAAGTGTCTACCTAGACTAATTGGTATTTTAGTTATCTGACTTGGGGTATGTTGAGTAAAACTAATTTGCCAGTCCTGGGAGGGGGCAAATCCTCGAACTTGATATGTAGGGAAGGCAGCAGGCCTGAATAATCCCTGAGGAGTAGTAGAATAGCAGATGGAAGACTGAGAATTTATTTCCTTGAGGATAGATTTCCATGATGGAAAGAAAATGAGAGGTTCTAAAAGGCAGGCTAGTGGCTTGTACTATAGAATAGCCTGCCTTTGCTGGTGTGTGGCAATTAGGCCTGGTGGAACTGCCATCAATAAATCAAGCGTCATCAGGGTGAGGAACAGGAAAGAAGGAAATGTGGGAAATGGGGTGAATGTCAGGGGAATCAGAGAGATACAATCATGGGGGTCAGGTGGGGTATCAGGAATAATGTGGGAGGCTGGATTAAAGTCCGGGCCAGGAACAGTGGTAACGTGGGACTTAACAAAGAGTGAGTACAGCTAAAGGAGCTGAGGAGCAGAAAGTATATGTATCAGGTATGAGGAAGAAAATAGATTATGGAGTTATGAGAAATGTAGAGTGAGTTGAGCATAGTTTGTGATTTTTAGGGCCTCTAGAAGTATTAGAGCAGCAGCAGCTGCTGCACGCAGACATGAGGGCTAGGCTAAAACAGTAAGGTCAAGTTGTTTGGACAGAAAGGCTACAGAGTGCTGTCCTGTCTCTTGTGTAAGAATTCTGACAGCATGAACCATGCCTAGGAAAGACAGGAGTTGTTGTTTTGTAAGGGATTGAGGTTTGGGAGATTACTCACACACGATCAGCCGGGAAAGCACGTGCATTTTTATGAGAATTATGCCGAGATAGGTTGAAATTTTGGCTTGACTGAAGTAATGGGGTTTACCTGTGAAGACTTGTAGCAGTATATCCCAGGTAATTTGCTGGGCCTAATGGGTGTCAGGGTCAGTCTAAGTGAAAACGAAAAGTGTCTGGGATGAAGGGTGCAAAGGAATAGGAAAGAAAGCATGTTTGAGATCTAGAACAGAATAATGGGTTGTAGAGGGAGGTACTGAGGATAGAAGGGCATGTGGGTTTGGCACCATGGGGTGGATAGGCAAAACAATTTGGTTGAAAAGGCGCAGATCCTGAACTAATCTGAAAGACTTGTCTGCTTTTTGGACAGGTAAAATTGGGGAATTGTAAGGAGAGTTTATAGGTTTTAGAAGCCCATGCTGTAGCAGGCCAGTGATAACAGGCTTTAACCCTTTTAAAGCGTGCTGTGGGATGGGATGTTGGCATTGAGTGGGGTAAGGGTGATTAGGTTTTAATGGGATGGTAACGGGTGCATGATCAGTCACTAAGGAGGGAGTAGAGGTGTCTTATACTTGGGTTAAGTTGGGGAGATACAAGGGGAGGATTTGAAGGAGGCTTTGAACTGGGGGAAAAGGTGGCAATGAGGTGTGGCTGTAGCCTAGGAATAGTCAGGAAGCAGATAATTTAGTTAAAATATCTTGGCCTAATAAGGGAACTGGGCATGTGGGGATAACTGAAAAGGAGTGCATAAAGAGTATTGTCTAAGTTGGCATCAGAGTTGGGGAGCTTTAAGAGGTTTAGAAGCCTGGCTGTTAGTATCCACAACAGTTATAGAGGCAAGGGAAACAGGTCCTTGAAAAGAAGGTAATGTGGAGTGGGTAGCCTCCGTATTGATTAAGAAGGGGGCAGACTTACCCTCTACTGTGAGAGTTTCCTAGAGCATCTGTGATGGTCCTGTAGGCTTCCGAGGCAATCAGGCAGTGTCAGTCTTCAGCTGCTAAGCTGAGAAGACCTGAGTAGGAGTCAGTCAGAGAGCCTTGTCCCACAGTTCCAGGGGCTCTGGGGGTGGTTGCCAAGTTAGTAGAACAGTTCGATTTCCAGTGGGGTCTCACACAGAAGGGACGCAGCTTACAAGGAATCCTGGACTTCAGGCATTCCTTGGTTGGGTGGTCAGATTTCTGGCACTTGTAGCAAGCTCCTGGTGGAGGAGGTTCTGGAAGAACGCCTGGCCACTGCGATTCAGGCGTTTGGAAGTTCTTGTGTGCTGGATATGTGGCTGGGGTTTGTCACACAGTGGAGGCAAGAAATTGCAACTTTTTTCTATTATTGTACACCTTGAAGGTGAGGTTAATTAAGTCCTGTTGTGGAGTTTGAGGGCTAGAATTTAATTTTTGGAGTTTTATTTGATGTCGGGAGCAGATTGTGTAATAAAACGTATATTGAGAATAAGACAGGATTTTGACCTTTCAGGGTCTAGGGCTGTAAAGCATCTCAGGTTTGCTGCCAAATGAGCCATGAACTGGGCTGGGTTTTTATATTTGAAAATGAGCCTAAACACTATCTGATTTGGAAGAGGTCAGATAAAGAAAAAGGAGCGCTGACTTTGACTATGCCTTAGCTCCAGCCACATTTTTAAGAGGAAATTGCTGGGCAGGTGGGGGAGGGCTACTCATGGAATGAAACTGTAAACTGGACCAGGTATGAGGAGGGGAGGTGATAAAAAGATTATAGGGTGAAGGAGCAGAGTTTGAGGAATAATTAGGACCTAGCTCAGCCTGGTGAGGAGCAGAAAGATCAGATTAGTGTGTAGAAAAGGAAGATTAGAAAGAATCAGCAATGCTTGGGGTTGGGACTGAGGGGACAGGCGGGAGGGAAAGAAGGAAGATTTGGGACAAGTTGTACTGGGCATAGAGTCTAGTGAGGGAAAGATTTGTAAAAGAATGCCTGGATGCCAGACACCTCAGACCGTTTGCCCATTTTACAACAAGAATTATTTAGATCTTACAGGATGGAAAAATTCTAAGTGCCGTTTTCTGGCTATTTGGAACAACTCTAGAGTTAGTATTGGGGTCAAGCAGCATTGCAGAAGAAAATAAGATGCTTAGATTTTAGGTCAGGTGAGAGTTGAAGAGGTTTTAAGTTCTTAAGAACACAGGCTAAGGGAGAAGAAGGAGGAATGGTGGGTGGAATGTTGCCAGTGAAGGAGGCCAGCCGAGAGAAAAGAGAGAGCAGAGACATGGAGGGAAGGGGTTAGGGGGTTCTTACCATCCAGAAAAATGGGAAAGGGGTTGGGGCACAGAGATACGAGGTCAGGGTGCAGAAATAAGGGATTGGGGTGCAGAGATATAAGAGGTTGGAGCACGAAAATAACAGATCAGGGCACAGAGATATGAGGTTGGGTCATGGAAATAAGGGATCAGGTACAGAGATATAAGGGGTTGGGGCATTTGCCCCTCCTGCAGAAAAGTGGGACTTGCCCCTAAGGATGAAGGAGAAGGGGTCGGGGTTTTCTTGCCCCCCAGAAAGGTGGAGAAGTGGTAGAGACATGGAGAGAAAGGGTTGGGCTACTTGCCCCTCCCCCAGAAAAGTGGGACTGCCGCTAAGGGTGAAGCACAAAAGCAGGTATACTTTCATGGTCTGACACCTCTGAAACCTGGGTGAATAATCAGAGAGGCATCCTTGCAAAGATTAAACACCAAGGGAAGGCTGCCTTCCCTAGTCCGTGACCGGCGCCGGAGTCTTGGGTCCACGGATAAAACATGTCTCATCTCTACCAGAAAATGAAAGGAATTGAAATTAAGAGAAAGGAGAGACTGAAGTGTGGCACTGAGATTGAAAGGAGATAGAGGTCGAGGGATACTGAGGGAGGTTGGAGAAGAGAGTAAAAAGAGGCCACTTACCAGATTTGAAATTGGTGAGATGTTTCTTGGGCTGGTCAGTCTGAGGACCTGAGGTCTTAGGTGGTTCTTTCTCATGGAGCAAAGAGCAGGAAGACAGGGGATTGATCTCCCAAGAGAGGTCCCCTGATCTGAGTCACAGCACCAAATTTCATGTGCATCCATATGAAGAGACCACCAATCAGGCTTTGTGTGAGCAATAAAGTTTTAATCACCTGGGTGCAGGTGGGCTGAGTCCGAAAAGAGAGTCAGTGAAAGGAGATGGGGTGGGGCCGTTTTATAGGATTTGGGTAGGTAAAAGTAAAAGGGGGGTTGTTCTCTGGTGGGCAGAAGTGGGGGGTCACAAAGTACTCAGTGGGGGAGATTTTCAGCCAGAATGAGCCAGGAGAAGGAATTTCACAAGACAATGTCATCAGTTAGGGCAGGAACAGGCCATTTTCACTTCTTTTGTGGTGGAATATCATCAGTTAAGGCAGGAACCAGCCAGCTGGATGTGTATGTGCAGGTCACGGGGGCTATGATGGCTTAGCTTGGGCTCAGATGCCTGACAATAACTAAATTAAAAAAAACCAAATTTTTGAAGCCTCTCAAGCTCAGTTATTCATTGTGCCTGGAGCTGAGGTGTTAGATCAGGTGGCAGAAAATATTTATGGATTAAACCCCATGACTTGGATTAATCCATAAATCCACAAATCTATTGGGGGCTGCACTGTAGCAAATTTTAGAATTATGTTTCTGTGTTTAATCTGCTTGTTTTTAGTGTGTCAGACGAGTCAAAGAATCCTGTGTCAAAATGAAGAGAATGAACAAGACTTCATTGCCATGACACATTTGTATAAAAAGAAAGGGAGAGATGCTGTGGGAAGTCAGGGACCCCAAATGGAGGGACTTGCTGAAGCCATGGCAGAAGAACACAGATTGTGAAGATTTCATGGACATTTATTAGTTCCCCAAATTAATGCTTTTGTAATTTCTTACGCCTGTCTTTACTGCAATCTCTAAACCTAAATTGTAAAGATTTCATGGACACTTATCAATTCCCTAGTCAATACCCTTGTGAGTTCCTTGCC
This sequence comes from Pongo pygmaeus, assembly GCF_028885625.2. Lineage (NCBI taxonomy): Eukaryota > Metazoa > Chordata > Mammalia > Primates > Hominidae > Pongo > Pongo pygmaeus. The sequence continues at coordinate 35,090,525 of NC_072397.2, read as the reverse complement.
TGTCTTTAATCTCTTAATCCTGTCAGCTGAGGAGGATGTATATCACCTCAGGACCCTGCAATAATTGCATTAACTGCACAAATTGTACAGCATGTGTTTTTGAGCAATATGAAATTTGGGCACCTTGAAAACAAGAACAGGATAAGAGCAATGTTCGGTGAGCCTGGTGGAACAGAGCCATAGTTCTCTTCTTTCAAAGGCAAATAGGAGAAGTATCGCTGAATTCTTTTCCTCAGCAAGGAATATCCCTGAGAAAGAGAATGTGAACCTGGGGGTGGGTCTCTGAACTGACCCCCAGGCATGGCCATATCTTATGGTCGAGACTGCAGGGTGAGATAGACCCCAGTCTCCCACAGCACTCCCAGGCTTATTAGGAAGAGGAAATTACCACCTAATACATTTTGTTCAGACCGGTTGATCTCCAAACCCTGTCTCCTGATAAGATGTTATCAATGACAATGGTGCCCAAAACTTCATTAGCAATTTTAATTTTGCCCCAGTTCTGTGGTCCTGTGATCTCACCCTGCCTCCAATTGCCTTGTGATATTCTTCTATTACCTTGTAAAGTAGTTGATGTCTGTGACCCACACCTATTCGCACACTCCCTCCCCTTTTGATACTCCCTAATAAAAACTTACTGGTTTTTGCGGCTTGTGGGACATCCTGGAACCTACGGACATGTGATGTCTCCCCTGGAAGCCCTGATTTAAATTTTTTTTTTTTGTACTCTGTCCCTTTATTTCTCAAGCTGGCTGATGCTTAAGGAAAATAGAAAAGAACCTACATGAATATCAGGGCAGATTCCTCGATATGAAGTGATCTTGAATCTCTGATATACAGGGCTGATGTTGACACATTATTCTCAAGAAAACAGTGGTTTAGGGCATGGCCTCAAGCTCTATCTAGGTTGAAATTTTGTCTGGCATGTTGGCTCACATTTGTAATCCCAGCACTTTGGGAGGCCAATGAAGGAGGATTGCTTGAGCTCAGAATTTTGAGACCAGTCTGAGCAACATAGCAAGACACCATCTCTACAAAAAATTTAAAAATTAGCTGGGCATAGCTGCATGTACGTGTAGTCCCAGCTACTGAGGAGGCTGAGGTAGAAGGATCAAATGATCCCAGGAGGTTGAGGTTGTGATGAGCTGTGATCATGCTACAGCCCTGCAGCTTGGGTAACAGAGCAAGACCATGCCTCAAAAAAAAAAAAAAAAAAAAAAAAAAAAACTTTACCAGCTCTATGATCTAGCACAATTTATTTGAGTTTTGCAGGCCTCATCCAAAGACAACAATTGGACTTACCTTATTGGTTATGAGAAGTAAATAAAAAATAAGACATGAAAAGTGCTTAAAACTGTTCCTGGCATTTAGTAAGAGCTTTGTGAGCATTAACTATAGTTAGTATCATCAGCATCTTTATTGCCACTGCTTACTTGGTGTTTAGTATGTTCCAGACATGTTTAAGCACATATAGTACGTGCATTATTAGCTCATTGAACTTCACTTTGTTTGTTTGTTTTTGAAGGGGGGTTGTTGTTTTTTGAGATGGAATCGCATTCTGTCATTCAGACAGGTGTGCAGTGGTATGATGTCAGCTCACTGCAACCCAGGTTCAAGCAATTTTCCTAGTTCAGCCTCCCAAGTAGCAGGGACTACATGTGTGTGCCACCACACCAGGCTAATTTGTATATTTTTAGTAGTGACAGGGTTTCACCATGTTGAACTGGCTGGTGTTTAACTCCTGACCTCAAGTGATCAGCCCACCTCGACCTCCCAAAGTGCTGGGATTACAGGCTTGAGCCATTGTGCCTGGCTGAACTACACTTTGAAGTCAGCGGTTAACTCTTTGCTTCAGTCGAGGAAACTAAAAATGGGAGAGTTTAGTAACCTGCACAAAGTTAACCTGCAAGTATTGGAGTCAAAATGTAGAATCAAGGGTTTTTTGTTTATTTTTTGCTTTGGAGACAGGACCTTGCCATGTTTCCCAGGCTGGAACGCAGTGGTGCAATCACAGCTCCCTTTAGCTTCAACCTTCTGGGCTCAAGCGATCCTTCTACCTCAGACTCCTGAGTAGCTAGGACAAGAAGCATGTATAGCCACACCTGGCTATTTTTTTTATTATTTTTTATAGAGACAGGGTTTCACTATGTTGTCCTGGCTGGTATAGAACTCTTGGATTCAAGTGATCTGCTACCCTCTTTGGCCTCCCAAAAAGTTCTGGGATTACAGGCATGTGCCACCGTGTCTGACCTGGAATCAAGTTTTCCTAATTATGGAGTTATGTTGTTATTGCCCTCTGCTACTGTCTATAGCAACAGCCATATTAATTCCCACTTGCTGAGTAGGGTGCTGAGCACTTTACATGTCTTATTTCATTTAATGTTCACAATAATCCTACGAGGTAGATTCTCTTGTTAGTCCCATTTTACAGTGAGGTAACCAAGGTTCAGAGAAGCTAAGCAGCCTCCACAAATTTATAGAGTAAAGAAAGCTAGCATTTAAATCCAGGCCTGCGGGACCATAAAATCTGTTCTACTGAGTTTGGCTGGCAAACAGGTAAGCAGGATGCTCCTAGGAGGATGATAACAGTGATTGGTGATCCATGGCATCTGGGATCCACTGAAACTCGAGGCTACAGTTTGCCTAATCAGCCCTATTTTCTGAGCTATCGTTAAAGACAATTTTCATTTTCTCTGATGTTTCATTTCCTTGCAGCTTCTGAAAGCTGCTGATTTGCTCAGATTAAGACCAGCTTCTGTGCATTTCACATCTCAGATTGTTGTGTACGTGCTCAAGTGTATGGAGGAACCATAAACAGCCCAGAAGGGGGCCCTGGCATACTATGTAAAGTTTTTGCCACATTGCTGTGGGAGGAATCTGTCTTTCTTGAGCGAACACTTGAGGTTATGTGACTGCAAGATTCCACATGTGCATTTCAACATCAGGTCATGACTGGCAACTTGTTTTGTGATGAATAGCACTATAAGTAGAATATATTCTATAGACAAGAGATTCTTAGCCATGGTTGCATGGCAGGGCTTCAGAGGCTCTGGGAAAATTCTGTATGTGTCTGTGCATTTTCCTGGAGAAAGAGCTCCTAATTTTTATAATATTCTCAAAGGATTTCGTGACTCAAAAAAATCATTAAAAAGCCATTATTCCCTGGACGGGTGCAGTGGCTCATGCCTGTAATCCCAGCACTTTGCAAGGCCGAGTAGGTCCATTGACTTGAGACCAGACTGGCCAAAATAGTGAAACCCCATCTCTACTAAAAATACAGTTGCTGGATGTGGTGGCACCTGCATGTAATCCCAGCTACTCGCGGGCATGAGGCAGGAGAATAGCTGGAACCCGGGAGGTGGAGGTTGCAGTGAGCAAAGGTCAGGGCTCCCATCTGCTTTTGCAGAATCAGAAAATGTGATCACTGCAAGGGTTGAGGGGAGGTCACAGGGGACTGAAAGGGGAGGGCCAAAGGCCGGAGGGACAATAGCTCCCCCTGGAATGTCTCCAAATTTGGTGGAGATGACTCAGGAAACAAGTTGACTCTGAAAATGTCACAGGATTCAGTGTTATTGCTTCTTTGAAAGGTGGGTGGTTTGTGGTTTTTCCTCAACACTCATTCGTATACTTCTAGGAAGTGCCATTTAGTTTCATACAATTTACATATACCTGGTTTCACTGCATCTGGAGAGATTCAGGACAGTTCTTGTTAACGAGGAGTCACAGGGTGGAACTATAATGCACTCTCCATTGTGAACCCTAATAACTTGAAACAGGTCTCAGTGAATTTATAAAGTATATTTGACCAAGTTTGAGGACACATGCCCATGACACAGATTCAGGAGGTTCTGAGGACATGTGCTGAATGTCATCAGAACAGTTTGGTTTTATACATTCTAGGAACACAATAGACATCAATCAATGTGTGCAAGATGAACATTGGTTCGGTCTGCAAAGGCAGAACAACTTGAAGCAAAAGCGGGAATTCTCAAAGCGAGGAGGGGACTTCCAGGTCATAGGTAGTTGAGAAACAAATGGTTTCAATGACAAAAATACTTATGATTGACTGCAGAACTGGAGGCAAAATCTTCATATTTGTATTAGTTCTCCTTGTTCATACTACAATTTTTGGAGGGATTTCAAAAGCCTCAGATGCACATTGCATATGTGGAAGATTTGTATCAGAGCTGAGCAAACTCAAGTTAAGAAACCTCAATCTTTTAAAAGTAGGTTATATGCAAACCTGTCCAACATTTGCTTCACAGAGAAAAACTGTCTTTTTTATATTGGTTGAGTAATTTATCTGCCATTCAACTGAAAAGAAAAATTACTACCCTTTTCCCAGGCTATTTCTGTACAAAAATATTTGAAAAATAACCTGGAAAAGGAGAGATATGTGACATAAAAAATAACAAAACAACAAATGCTAAAAGACTTTTGGAGACTTATTTCTCAGCAGCGTGCATTCTTTCCATTAAATATTACACTAAGCAATCTTCTGATGTAAAAGATCCAATGAAGATTTTCAACTTGAAGACTAACTTTGGTGGTTTTGTGCTGCGAGATTGTTAAAGACTGTAAGAGACAGGAATAAATACAATTACCAAGGACTATAGGGACATTAGAGAAATGCAAGTTGTTGGATTTTTTTTTTCCTTTTTTTTTTTTTGAGATGGAATTTCTCTGTCTTGTAGGCTGGAGTACAATGGCGTGATCTCAGCTCACTGCAACTTCTGCCTCCCAGGTTCAATTGATTCTCCTGCATCATAGCTGGGACTACAGGCTCCTGCCACCCTGCCCAGCTAATTTTTAGTAAAGACAGAGTTTTACCATATTGGCGAGCCTGGTCTCAAACTCCTGATATCAGGTGATCCACCCACATTGGCCTCCCAAAATGCTGGGATTACTGGCATAAACCACTGCACCAAGTACCAGAAATAAAAGATCTATGTGTGAACTGATGTAATTCTGGCTGGGTGAATGACAGGTGAGAGGAAATGAAAATAAAACACAATTGAACATATTTAGAACACAGTGAAATTAGTTGGCTTATTGGAAATACTTAAATGACTACCAATGTAAATAGCATATTTATTCTGAATGAATTGCTAATCTAGATTTGAGAGATAAAATCATCATTTTTGCAACAGAGAAACATAAACTGCATTTCCATATACCAACAATAAATTTGAGAGTAAATTGAGAAAACAATTATTTGCAACAACATTGAAATGATATAATGCTTAGCAATACATTTAATAAGGAAGTACAAAACTTGTACAATGAAAACTGCAAGATAAGAATATTTATGAAATAAACTAAAAAATACTTAAATAAGTGGCAAAGAATTCCATGTTCATGGACTGGAAGCCTTAATAAAGTTAAAATGAAAATATTAGCCAAAGTAGTGTTACAGAGGTACTGTAATCCCAATTTTTTATTTTTCCCAACTTTTCTTCTGCCAAAACCAAATAGCCCATTCTAAAATTCATATGAAATTTGAAGGTGCTCTGAATATCCAAAATAATCTTGAAGAAAAGAACAAAGCTAGGTGGCTCACATTTTAAACCCGAACATAAAAAGCTGCTATAATTAAGTTTGATACTGGCATAAAAGCAATGATAGAGAGAAAATTAATAAAATAGAAAACTCCAAAAAAAAATACCTTGCATAAATTGTTGATTGTCTTTTGACAAGGGTGCCTAAACCATTATGTAAAGGAAATGACAGTTTGTTCAACAAGTGGTGCTGGTAAAACATGTCCAAATTTAAACCAGTAAGTTTAAATCTTCATCATATTTCATGTAAAAAATTAAATAAAAATCGATTCAAGACATAAAAATGACTGTTAAAACTTTAGTGGTTTCTGATGGCTGTTTTTATTTATGTGGGGTCAGTACTACTATGAACAACTTTATACACACAATGTACAAAACTTAGAAGAGATAAATGCATTCCTAGACACACACACCCTCCCAAGACTAAGCTAGGAAGACATTGATTTTCTAAATAGACCAATAACTTGTTCTGAAATTGAATCAGTAATACATAGCTTGTAAATCAAAAAGAGACCTCAACCTTATGAATTTACAGCCAAATTCTACCAAATGTACAAAGAACAGCTGGTACAATTCCTACAGAAACTATCCTCAAAAAGTGAGGAGAATTTCCCCCCAACTCATTCTATGAGAGCAGCATTATCTTGACATGAAAACCTGGCAGAGACACAACAAGTGTAAAAAAATTTAGGCCAATGTTCTTGATGAACATCAACACAAAAGTTCTGAACAAAATATTTGTAAACTGAATCCAGCAGCACATCAAAAAGATAGTTATCATGGTCAAGTAAGCTGCCTCCTTAAGATGCAAGTTTGGCTCAGCATATGCAAATCAGTCAATGTAATTCATCACATAGACAGAATTAAAAAGAAAACATGATTATCTCAATAGATGCAAAAAATAATAGGAGCCATCTATATCAAACCCACAGCCAACATTCTGCTGAATGATCAAAAGCTGGGAACATTCCCTTTGAAAACCAGTACAAGGCAAGAATGCCCTCTCTCACCATTTCTATTCAACATGGTATTGGATGTCCTGACCAGAGCAATCAGGCAACAGAAAAAAAATAAAGAGCATCCAAATAGGAAAAGAGAAAGTCAAACTATCTCTGTTGGTAGATAACAGGATTCTATATCTAGAAAACCCTGTAGTTACAACTCTAAAACTTCTTTAGTCAATGAACAACTTCAGCAAAGTTTCAAGATACAAAATCAATGTGCAAAAATCCCTAGCATTTCTCTCCACCAAAGATAGCAACACTGACAACCAAATCAGATAGGCCATCTCATTCACAATTGCCACAAAAATCATAAAATATCAAGTAATACAACTAACCAGGGAGGTGAAAGAGCTGTACAATGAGAATTGCAAAACACTGCTTACAGAAATCAGAGAAGACACAAACAAATGGAAAGACATCCCATGCTCATGGATAGGAAGATCCAATATATCTAAAATGGCTATACTGGACAAAGTAATTTACAGATTTGATGCTATTCCTTTCAATTACCAATGAAATTATTTACAGAACTAGATAAAACTATTTTAAAGTTCATATAAAACCAAAATGCTGGGAGTGGTGGCTCATGCCTGTAATCCCAACACTTTGGGAGGCCAAGGCAGGTGGATCATGAGGTCAGATTAAGACCATCCTGGCTAACATGGTGAAACACCGTCTCTACTAAAAATACAAAATGTTACCAGGTATAGTGGCAGGCACCTGTAGTTCCAGTGACTTGGGAGGCTGAGGCAGGAGAATGGTGTGAACCCAGGAGGTGGAGCTTGCAGTGAACTGAGATCCTGAAACTCCATTCCAGCCTTGGTGACAGAGTAAGACTCTGTGGAAAAAAAAAAAAGCACAAATAGATGAGGCAATTTTAAGCAAAAAGAGCAAAGCTGGAGGTATCACATTACCTGACTTCAAACTATTCTACAAGGCCACAGTAACCAAAACAGCATGATACTGACACAAATACAGGCACATAGAGAAATGGAGCAGAATAGAGAACCCAGAAATAAGGCTGCACATCTGTGACCATATGATAATCGACAAAGCTGACAAAAACAAGCAATAAGAAAAAGATTTCTTATTCAATAAATTGTGCTTGGATAACTGCTTAGCCAAATGTGGAAAACTGAAACCAGATCGCATCTTTACACCATATACAATAAATAAATAAATAAATAAATAAATAAATAAATAAATAAATAAATTCAATATTGATTGAAGACTTAAATATAAAACCAAAAAGTATAAAACCCTAGAGGACAATCCAGACAATACAATCCTGGACATAGGAACATGCAAAGATTTCATGACAAAAACATCAAAAGCAATAGTAAGAAAAGCAAACATTGACAAGTAAGATCTAATTAAACTAAAGAGCTTTTGCATAGCAGAAAATAAAACTATCAGTGGAGTAAACAGAGAATCTAGTGAGTGGAAGAAAACATTTGCAAATTATGCATCTGAAAAAGATCTACTATCCCAGCATCTGTAAGGAACTTAAATTTACAATAAAAGAAACCTTATTAAAAATGCACAAACGACATGAATAGACACTTGTCAAAAGAAGACATACATAGCGCCAACAATTGTGTGAAAAAAATCTCAGCATCACTGATCATTAGAGAAATGAAAATTTAAATCACAATGAGATGGCCAGGTTCGGTGGCTCAAGCCTGTAATCCCAGCATTTTGGAAGACTGAGGCAGGCAGATGATGATGTCAAGAGATCGAGACCATCTTGGCCAACATGGTGAATCCCTGTTTCTACTAAAAATACACAAATTAGTTGGGTGTGGTGGCATGCACCTGTTGTCACAGCTGTTCAGAAGGCTGAGGCAAAAGAATCGCTTGAACCTAGGAAATGGAGATGGCAGTGAGCTGAGATCATGCCACTGCACTACAGCCTGGTCACAGAGTGAGACGCCATGTCAAAAAAGAGAGAAAAAAAAGAAGACAGAATGAAACCACAATGAGATGTCATCTCACACTAGTCAGAATGGCTATAGTTAAAGAGTCAAACAATAAATGTGGGTGAGATTGTAGAGAAAAGGGAACTTATACACTGTTGGTGCAAGTGTAAATTAGTTCAACCATTATGGAAAGCAGTTTGGCAATTCCTCAAAGAGCTAACAGCAGAACTACCATTCAATAGTTCTGCTTGCAATTCCACTACTGCGTGTAATCCCAGAGAAATAGAAATTATTCTAACATAAAAACACATACATGCAAATGTTCATTGCAGCCCTATTCACAATAGCAAAGACATGGAATCAATCTAAATACTATCAGTAACAGATTAGATTAAGACAAGGTGCCACATACACATTATGGAATACTATGCAGCCATAAAATAAACAGATTATGTCTTTTGTGGCAACATGTATGTAGCTGGGGAGTATTATCCTTAGCAAACTAACACAGGAACAGAAAACCAAATACCGCATGTTCACTTAGGAACTAAATAAGAATTTAGGAACTCAAAGAGGAAAACAACAGACATTGGGGTCCATTTGAAATTAGAGGGTGGGAGGAGGGACAGAAGCAGAAAAGATAGCTATCAGGTACTGTTCTTAAAATCTGGTTGATGAAATCATATGTACAGTGAACCCCTGTGACATATGTTTACTATGTAACAAACCTTCACATGTACCCCCAAATCTACTGTAAAAGTTTTAAAAAGTTAAACTTTAAAAACTCTTAGGAAAAAGCATATAGAAAAATCTTATAACATTAAATTTGCTGATTGTTTCTTGACTGTTATGCCAAAAGCACAGGCTACAAAATGAAAAACAGATAAATTGGACTTGACTAAAATGTGAATCTTTTTTTCATATGAAAAACACACTGTTGTTCATGTTTTTTGATACCAAAAAAAAAAAAAAAAACTCACTTCTACTAAAATTTGGGACAAAAAGCCTGAACAACAGAGTGAAAAGACAACCAGCAAATGGGAGAAAAGATTTGCAAATCATGTATCTGACTAGGTACATAAGGTGTAATATAATAAGCAGAATATATAAAGAACTTCTCAGACTGAAAAACAAAACAACAGTATTTATAAAAAGGAAGAGGACTTGAATCTATATTGGGTCAATAAGCCTACAGAAAAATGCTCAGCATCATCAGTCACGAGGGACATGCACATCAAAACCACAATAAAGTACCATGTTACATCTATTAGGGTGGCTATATAAAAACCAAAACAACAAAAATGAAAAAGACAGGTACTGGTTAGGATGTGGGTGAAGTGGAACCCTGGTGAATGGCTGGTGAGAATGGTTTATCAAGTGTGAACAATGGTTTATCAACTGTGATCAATAATTTGGCAGTATATCAGAAAGTTCTACATAGAATTACTGTATGTTTCAGCAACAGGTGGAACACTTCCATATGTTTCAACTTCAGGTGTATACAAAATAAATAAATGCAAGGACTTAATCTGCAACCTCTGCCTCTGGGGCTTAAGTGATTCTCGTCCCTCGGTTTCCCGAATAGCTGGGACTACAAGGATGTACCACCATGTCCAGCTAATTTTTCAATTTTTAGTAGAGACAAGGTTTTGCCATGTTGCCCAGGCTGGTCTTGAACTCCTGAGCTTAAGTGATGTGCCCATCTCAGCCTCCCAAACTTTCGGGATTACAGGTGTGAGCCACCATGCCTGGCTTCTGTTATTCAATTTAAGAACGCATGCACAGGTGTGTTCGGGTTTTTACATTACATTCACTTATGCACCGATACTTTCACACCTATATTTATAGCAGCATCATTTACAGTACAAAATGTAAAAACAAACCCAGATATCTTCTAACAGATAAACAGATGAAGAAAATGTGGTATAGATACACAATGGAATATTATTTAGCCTAAACATGAATGCAATGCTGCTGGGCATGGTGGCTCATGCTTATAATCTCAGGAATTTGGGAGGCAAAGATGAGAGGATGTCTTGAGCCTGGGAATTTGGGAACAGCCTGAGCAACATAGAAAAATTCCATCTCTACAAATAGTACAAAAATTTGTTGGCCTTGGTGGTGTGTACCTACATTCCCAGCCACAGGGGAGGTCCATGTGAGTCAGAAGGATCACTTGAGGCCAGGGAGGTTGAGGCAGCAGTGAGTCATGATTTCATTGCTGTGCACTCCAGTCTGGGTGAAAAAAGAGACTCCATCTCAAAAAAAAAAAAAAAAAATGCAATGCTCATATATGCTACAACATGGATCAAACTTGAAAACATTACACTATGTAAAACAAGCCAAATACAAAAGGATAAATATTTAATGTCAAATTTTGTGTGTAGGGGAATGTCATATGAGGCTGGCCCATTCTGAGGAGGAGCAGATTGTTGGGATGTTAGAATACTGATGGCTCATGTTTACAAACCAGGTCATGGTTGACAAAGCAGGAAGGCAAATGCTGCTGTGGTGCCCATCCACCTGAATTGATTGTTCTAAGCTCTGGAGCTCTTATCTGGTGCCTTCCAAGGCTGAAGGTCTGTGCAGACATAATTCTATGCCTCATCTGGGGAGCAGAAAGTTGCATGGGGTATAAAAAGCAGCAGTGATGGCCAGAAATAGCTCTTAGTCTTCCAATTCTGGCTGCCAGTTACTGTTTTTGCAGAGCTCCACACAGGAGATTGACAAAAAGGTTTTAATCGGATCACACTCTGTTTCCTCTGGGGCAGTGCAGAAGCTTGCTGTTGCCAACAAGGGCCAGCATTGAAATGAGGTGAGTAGAAGAACAGAGGGTTCTCTAAACCCACCCAGAGATGGCTGAGAAAGGCCCCATGCACAGACACCGCCATGACAACCCAAAAGGGCTCTGTCCCATATATTAACACAGACACATAGATATTGACATAGAGGTAGATATTTGTTCTATTGCTTCTATTTCTCTGTATAAGTCTAATACAAACTGTAACTAGCAAAAGACTGCATAAATTATCAATATCATACTAACAAGAAAAGTCAAGAATCAGATGGCTTCACTGATGAATTGTTTTAAACATTAAAAGATGTATATCCAATTTTTCTCACTCTAACAATTGCAATTAGTCAATGCAATATACCAAGTCAGTAGAACGATTTGTGGAAAAAAAAAAAATGATCATCTCAACTGATGGAGAAAAAATTAGAAATAATCCAAAACATTTTTATAAGAGCACCTAGTAAACTAGATACAGACTAAAACCTCCTCAACATAAAAAAGGTACCTATATGTGAGGAAAAGCAAGAGAGATCAGATTGTTATTATGTCTGTGTGGAAATAAGTAGACATAAGAGACTCCATTTTGTTCTGTACTAAGAAAAATTCTTCTGCCTTGAGATGCTGTTAATCTGTGACCTTACCCCCAACCCCCGTGCTCTCTGAAACATGTGCTGTCTCAAACTCAGGGTTAAGTGGATTAAGGGTTGTGCAAGATGTGCTTTGTTAAACAAACGCTTGAAGGCAGCATGCTCCTTAAGAGTCATCACCACTCCCTAATCTCAAGTGCCCAGGGACACAAAAACTGCGGAAGGCCACAGGGACTTCTGCCTAGGAAAGCCAGGTATTGTCCAAGGTTTCTCCCCATGTGACAGTCTGAAATATAGCCTCATGGGAAGGGAAAGAACTGACCGTCCCCCAGCCTGACACTCGTAAAGGGTCTGTGCTGAGGAGGATTAGTATAAGAGGAAAGCATGCCTCTTGCAGTTGAGACAAGAGGAAGGCATCTGTCTCCTTCCCGTCCCTGGGCAATGGAATGTCTCGGTATAAAACCCAATTGTACACTCCATCTACTGAGTTAAGGAAAAACTGCCTTAGGGCTAGAGGTAAGACATGTGGGCAGCAATACTGCTTAGCAAAGCATTGAGTTGTTTATGTGTATGCATATCTAAAGCACAGCACTTGATTCTTTACCTTGTCTATGATGCAAAGACCTTTGTTCACGTGCTTGTCTGCTGACCCTCTCCCCACTATTATCTTGTGACCATGACACATCCCCCTCTCTGAAAAACACGGACAAATAATCCATAAATACTAAGAGAACTCAGAAGCCAAGGGAATCCTCCATATGCTGAACGTTGGTACCCTGGATCCCCTTATTTCTTTCTCTATACTTTGTCTCTGTGTCTTTTTCTTTTCCAAGTCTCTCCTTCCACCTAACGAGAAACACCCATAGGTGTGGAGGGGCGACCCACCCATTCACCTATAAAAACTCAAAACTACCGTTACATGCAATGGGGAAAGACTAAAAACTTCCTCCTTAAGATCACGAACAGGACAAGGATAGTTGCGTTCATCACTTCTGATCAAAATTGCAATACAAATCAGGTCAAAATAATTGAGCGATACAAGAAAAGAAACATTCCAATTGGAAAAGAAATAGGCTTATTTCTACATATAGATGTTATAATTATATATATATAATTAAAATCCTAAGTAATAATAAAACTGTTAACACTCATAATCATATTCTGGAACATTGTAGAAGAAGAGGTCAATATATACAAATTAATGGAATAGAATTAAGGGTCAGGAAATATATCCATACACACACACACACAGACACACACACACACACACACATATATATAGATATACATATATATTTTTGTTGTTGTTGTTTTTTTTTTTTTTTTTGAGATGGAGTCTCGCTCTGTCTCCCACGCTGGAGTGCTGTGGTGCGATCTCGGCTTATTGCAAACTCTGCATCCTGGGTTCACATCATTCTTCTGCCTCAGTCTCCCTAGTAGCTGTGGCTACAGGTGCCTGACACCATGCCTGGCTAATTTTTTGTGTTTTTAGTGGAGACGGGGTTTCACCATGTTAGCCAGGATGGGCTCGATCTCCTGACCTTGTTATACGCCTGCCTCAGCCCTCCAAAGTGCCGAGGTTACAGGCGTGAGCCACCGTGACAGGCCCCATACATGTAATTTTTTTAACATGGACTTAGCAAAACTGCAGGAACTATTGGAAGCCATTTAGTTCATGTATTTTAGCCCTGTGGTTTTTTTTGTTTGTTTGTGTTTTTTTCAGATGGAGTTTTGCTTTTGTCCGGGCTGGAGTGCAATGGCGAAATATCGGCTAACCGCAACCTCTACCTTCTGGGCTCAAGTGATTCTCTCGCCTCAGCCTCCCGGGTAGCTGGGATTACAGACATGCACCACCATGCACGGTTAATTTTCTATTTTTAGTAGAGACAGTATTTCACAATGTTGGTCAGGCTGGTCTGAACTCCCGACCTCAGGTGGTCTGGAAGCCTCTGCCTCCCAAAGTGCTGGGATTACAGGTATGAGCCACCGTGCCCAGCCAACTCTAACCAATTCTTCAACTTGACTTGCTTTCTTATGTACCTTATAAAAGCCTTTCCTGCATGCTCCTTCTGTGGACTACAAATCATGTCTGGGTGCTTTCCATTTCACTAATCACTGTTTGCTCAAATAAACTGGTTAACGTTTTAACATGGACTCCCTTTATTTTTATTTATTATTATTATTTTGAGACGGAGTCTTGCTCTGTTGCCCAGGCTGGAGTGCAGTAGCTTGATCTCGGCTCACTGCAAGCTTCGCCTCCCGGGTTCACGTCATTCTCATGACTCAGCTTCCGGAGTAGCTGGGACTACAGGCTCACGCCCGGGTAATTGTCTTCTATTTTTACTAGAGAAGGGGTTTCACCGTGTTACCCAGCATGGTCTAGATCTCCTGACCTCGTGATCCGCCGGCCTCATTCCCCCAAAGTGCTGGGATTACAGGCTTGACCCACCACGCCCTGCTGGACTCCCTTTAATTTTTAACAAGAGAATGGGGACCCCTGGGGCCGTAGCTTCTACCACGCACACTCCGAGTCGCGTTTCTGCCCTGATGACCCACTGGCATCCCTGAACAATCTGGAAAGTACTCGGGGCTGTGGGCGCACAGCAGAACGCCGCACAGGGAGAGGATAGGACTGCACGAGGTGGGACACGAGGTGGGACGCGGGGATCCCCGCTGCTGGCCCAGCCACCATCTTGCGGCCTCAGGGGACTGAACGCCAAGCTGCACAGGAGACTCGGAGATGACCATGGAGAGGCGGGTCCTGCCGGTTTCACAGACTGCTCTGTTCTCTCGGGATGCCGAACCCCGTACTCACCATTTCCCAGCTTGCAGGATGTCCTGGTGTCTTAGCTATGTATCGGCAAGTACCTGCAGATTACAGGGCTATTAACAGAGGCTGTGAGGAAGTCTCCTGGAGCTCCCAACATGGAAAAGGCGGAAGAGGAGAGACCGTTCCCAAGTTCCGGCGCAAGGGAGAGAAAAAGTTCCCGCCAAACTCTGGAAGCCACGCCCTCCGTTCCTCTACAACTGCGTGCCTGATTGGGCGGTTCCCAGGCCACTGCCACTGATTGGATAAAGTTCCAGGGCCCACCCACTCCCGCCCCTACCCCCACTCTTTCCCCTACCCCTACTCCCCCTCAGCCTTAGTGCCTTTTTTTTTTTTAAATTAAGTTCCGGGATACATGTGCAAAACGTGCAGGTTTATTCCATAAGTTTACATGTGCCATGGTGGTTTGCTGCACCTATCTCAAACTCCCTACCTCAGGCGATCCACCCACCTCCGCCTCCCAAATTGCTGGGATTGCAGGCATAAGCCACCATGCCCCTCTGCTGCACCTATCAATCCGCCATCTATGTTTTAAGCCCCACATGTTTTAGCTGTTTCTCCTAATGCTGTCCCTCTTCTTGACCATTCTCAAACAGGCCCCAGTGTGTGATGTTTCCCTCCTTGTGTCCATGTGTTTTCATTGTTCAGCTTCCACTTATGAATGAGAACATGTACTATTGGATTTCCTGTTCCTGTGTTAGTTTGCTAAGGATGATGATTTCCAGTTTCATCCATGACCCAGCAAAGGACATGAACTCATCTTTTTATGGCCACATAATATTCTATGGTGTACATGTGCCTAATTGTCTTTCTCCAGTCTATCATTGATGGGCATTTGGGTTGGTTCCAAGTCTTTGCTAGTTGTAAACAATTCTGCAGTAAACACACTTGTGCATCTGTCTTTATAGTAGAACGATTTATAATGCTTTGGGTATATACCCAGTAATGGGATTGCTGGGTCAAACGATATTTCTGTTTTTAGATCCTTGAGGAATTGTCGCAATGTCTTCCACAATGGTTGAACTAATTTATACTCCCATCAACAGTGTAAAAGTTTGTCTATTTCTCCACAGCCTCACCAGCATCTGTTGGTTCCTGACGTTTTAATAATTGCCATTCTAACTGGCATGAGATGGTATCTCATTGTGGTTTTGATTTGAATTTCTCTAAGGACCAGTGAAAATAACGTTTATGTTTTTGGTCACATAAATGTCTTTCTTATTATATTTATTTATTGAGATGAAGTCTTGCTCTGTTACCCAGGCTGCAGGGCAGGGGCAGGATCTCAGCTCACTGGAATGTACGCTTCCCAGCTTCAAGTGATTCCCCTGCCTCATCCTCCTGAGAAACTGGGATTACAGGGGCCCACCCAAACGCCCAGCTAATTTTTTGTATTTCTAGTAGAGACAAGGTTTCTCCACGTTGGCCAGGCTGGTCTCATGATCCTCCCGCTTCAGCCTCCCGGAGTGCTGGGACTGCATGTCAGAGACACCTCGCCCAGCCAAACGTCTTCCTTTGAGAAGAGTCTGTTAATATCCCTTGCCCACTTTCTCATGGTGTTGTTTGTTTGTTTTTTTCTTGTGAATTTGTTTATGTTCTTTCTAGATTCTGGATATTAGACCATTGTCAGATGGACAGATTGCAAAAAGTTTCTCCCATTCTGTAGGCTGCCTGTTCACTCTGATGACAGCTTCTTTTGCAGTGCAGAAGCTCTTTAGTTTAATTAGATCGAATATGTCAATTTTTCTTTGTTGCAATTGCTTTCAGTGTTTTAGTCATGAAGTCATTGTCCATGCCTATGTCCTCAATGGTATTACCTAGGTTTTCTTCTAGGGTTTTTATGGTTTGGGTTTTTACATTTAAGACTTTAATCCAGGCAGGTACAGTGGTTCATGCCTGTAACCTGAGCTCTTTAGGAGGCTGAGGCAAGCTAATCACAAGGTCAGGAGTTCGAGACCAGCCTGGCCAACATGTGAAACTCCGTTTCTACTAAAAATACAAAAAATTACCTGGATGTAGTGGTGGGTGCCTGTAATCTGAGCTAATTAGGAGGCTGAGGCAGGAGAATTGCTAGAAAGGTGTTTGCCTTTCTATTTGAAAACGGAGGTTGCAGTGAGCCCAGATCAATCCACTGTACTCCAGCCTGGACAACAAAGTGAGACTTCATCTCAGAAAGAAAAAACCACAAAACAAAACAAACTTTAATCCATTTTGAGTTAATGTTTGTATACGATGTAAGGAAGGGGTCCAGTTTCTGTTTTCTGCATATGGCTAGCCAGTTTTTTCAGCAACATTTGTTAAATAGGGATTTTTTTTCCCCTTTGCTTGTTTTGGTCAGGATTAATAAAGATCAGATGGTGGTAGATGTGTGGTGTTATTTCTGAGGTGTGTGTTCTGTTCCATTGGTCTGTATATTTATTTTGTATTGGCACCAAGTTGTTTTGGCTGCTATAGCTTTGTAATGTAGTTTGAAATTGAGTAGCATGATGACTCAAGCTTTGTTATTTTTCCTTAGGATAATCTTGGGTGAACAGGCAAACAGGCTCAAATATTTGGAGTCATATGCCCAGAGTATCACAGCTAATAAAGAAGTGAGCTGAGACTTGAAATGCACTTGTTCTTTCCCTTTCCTGAGTCTGTTGTATAATGCATCTTAACAGCTATTTAAAGGTAGGAAGTAGAACATTTGAACACCGTTTTCACAACTTTTATGCATTTTGATAATGCAGGAAAGACTCTCATGCCATCCCTGAGCCCCTCTCTCACCACACTACACCCCACTGCTGACCACATCGTGAGGTGGCCATTAGGAATCAGGCGGGAAGCAAGGGCTGGGAATAAATAAGCATGAATTATATTGCCCAAATTTGCTCATCTAAGAAAGTCTCCTCAACCATTCTGTGTGAGAAGGTTATTCCAGGGTAGTTGTGCCCTGACTGTGCTGCATCTCAGTCTGACTTCTGCTTTTGAAAATCACTGTATTAGTCTTATTAACGGGGGTAATTCTCTTTCTATTTGAAAACGACCAACTATCCTCTGCAGGTGCCCTGATTTGATTTGCTAGTTTAGATTCTGAAAGTAGTGGTGGGAAAATACTTGGGTCACATTTAGAAAACCTCGTTCTTAGTTGAAGGACATACGGAAATTTCTTGGCTGGGCGCAGTGGCTCATGCCTGTAATACCAGCACTTTGGGAGGCCGAGGTGGGTGGATCATGAGGTCAGGAGATCGAGACCACCCTGGCTAACACAGTGAAACCCCGTCTCTACTAAAAAGTATAAAGAATTAGCCTGGCATGCTGGTGGGCGCCTGTAGTCCCAGCTACGGGGGGAGGCTGAGGCAGGAGAATAGTGTGAACCTGGGGGGCGGAGCTTGCAGTGAGCGGAGATCGCGCCACTGCACTCCTGCCTGGGCGACAGAGCGAGACTCCATTTAAAAAAAAAAAAAAATTTTCTTAATAATATCTAACCATTTTCTCAGTAACCATTGTATTTAACTGTGATAGCTTGGAGGGCAGGGATGGACACAGATGACACAATCTTCAAAGTTTAATTTGGTTTTAAGTATTTTTTTGTTTCACTTTGCTTTGTTTTTGGATACAAGGTCTTGCTCTGGTGCCCAAGCTGGAGAGCAGTGGTGCAATCATAACTCATAATTTGGTTGTAACGGTTCTTTAAAAAACATATTTTTGGCTAAGTTTGGTAGCTCACACCTGCAATCTAAACACTGGGAGGTCAAGGTGGAATGATTGCTTGATCCCAGAAGTTCAAGACCAGTCTGGGCAACATAAGTAGGCTCAGTCTCTAGAAAAAGGTTTACAAATTGTCTGGGTGTAGCGTTGCTTGCCTATAGTCCTAGCTACTTGAGAGGCTGAGGTGGAAGCATCACTTGAGCCAAAGAGTTTGAGGCTGCAGTGTCCCATGATTCAGCCACTGCACTGCAGCCTGGGTGACAGTGAGACCTGTATATGTATGTATGTGTGTGTATATATATATACACACACATATATGTATATATATATATACACACATATATGTATATATATATACACACATATATGTATATATATATATACACACATATATGTATATATATATATAAATGTATGTTAAAAAATTCAAGCACGGGAGCTAAGTGAAAGCCTATGGTGTGGGATGTGGAGAAAGGCGAGTATGGCTTCAGCAACTCAGTGAGACTTGGTTTTCCATCTTGAAGAATTGCCCATCCACACTGAAACCATAGCCTAACACAACCCAGTTCTCATACTACACCTGCTGGGATACCACTATGTACCCTTTTAAAAAAAATTAAATCTTCCACCTATGAGAAGGAGAGGAGAAAAGGAGGGTTTCACATTCAAAGCCTTCTTTTTTTCTTTTTTTTTTTTTTATGAAACAACAGCCACTTGTCATTTGGGTTGTCAAAAGGTGACTGACAGCACTAATACACTTAAGGAATGAACCTAAGAAAATAGGCCTCTCAGGTGAGGAGGAGGCACAATGGTAACTAAACCCAATCCATTTTCATCTTTGCATGGTGAAGGCATCTCAAAAAGTGGTGTTAGCTGTGTGAACAGTGTTCACTGGACAAGGACAGGGGAAATGCATTTCTAAGACATAGAGCACTCTCTAAACCCTTCAAAAGACATTCAGCTATACATGCGGTTGATGACCTGCCTGCTCTGCAGAGGGATTGCTGGGCAGCAGCCACCAGCTGTAAAAGCTGTAAGCTCTTCCTCTCATAGGGACAGGCCACCCCCACAACCACCCTCCGCCCCAAGCACCATAGACTCCGGTCGTCAGGTGCACCTGGCGGACTGCCTTCCTCTCATCTCATTAGCTCTCCAAGAGTGTCCAGATAACTCTGAAACCTACCCTAGGATGGCGAGTTGTACATTCCCCTCCATTCTCCCAGCACAATGTGACTTCCGAAGAGTGCTGCTCAATCCTCTTATGTCAACTCATGTGTCAAGGGCCGGTGTCCAGGCAGTTAGATGTCCAGTGACCTAACAGTCTCAGCATGCCCAGGGACAAGCCCCAGAGCCTGGCACCCTCCCCCACTTAGACTTCACACTGGCCTTTTCTCTTCTGTCACCAATGTCTGGTGATGTTCACCAGAGCTACACCCATGAGCCTGGTAAGTGACAGGTGGGAATACTCCAACTGAGTGCCTGTTACTCCACCCTCTTATCTCCCACACAAATGACATTATAAGCATAATTTTAGATTTGATCTAATTTATACATACTCTTCTTTTCATAACATTTCTGACAACAGCCCTCAGATCCAAATGAATCTGGGTCACAGAACACATGGGCGAGGCTGGTGTAGCAGGTTTCATTTACTTTATTCCAATGTGAAATGAAAATGTGATGGTTTAAAGACAAGAAAAAGTTATTGATCAAGTGTGGGGTTGCTGCACTTGCTAGTTCATGCTCACTTCCTTTGAAACAAGGTATCTGGGCAGACCATATACATAAGTAGCATTTGCAAAACCCCAGACAGAAGCCCCAGTCAGACACAGCTCCCTCAGGCTCAGAGGATGGCAACCTCCTCCATGTTGAGCTCTGCCAGCAGGAAAGGTAAGGAGCACAGACAGGGGGTGACAGGGAACAGCTCAGGGCCTTAGGGATCCCCAAACTTGCCAGAGCTGGTCTTTGTAGACAGGGCTGTGTGACAAGGATCTGGTAGGGAGCTGGGCTCCACAGAGAGGTGACAACCACTCCTGTATCTAAATTTCCACCGGGATCCATGACCCAGCCCTGCTTTCCACCAGGCCTTTCACCCACCCACACCCAGTGTGTGTTAGCTAGCTCAGGTCAAAATGGGAGAATAATACATTCAGACTGTAGGTTCCAGGTGCTCCCATCTGGCATGCAGGGAGTAGGGAGGAAAGTCGGGCCTGTGGTGGGGCCTCTTGATATGTCTGAGGGCAGGCAGGCCAGGATTGGGCACGTGGATGTCTACATGACCACCACTGCTGTCTCCCTCCCCATCACTCAGAGCTAAAACCAGGCCAGGCCTATCATGATTAAAAAAACCACTGCAACTCTCATCCTGTCGCAAAACTAATGTGCACCCAGTGCCAGCCCTACACAGATCTCTGGCTTCCTATTCCAGGGCACAGAAAAGCCTCTTATCTTTTCTATTTAAAATCCAGATTTTAAGCAAGATTGAGCCTGGGGATAGTGGCAGCAAAAGCAGCAGCCAGATATATACACTCTAGGTGTATACACTCATGGCTTGGGCATGTTCCACAGTTGCTGAAGGATGAGGCCTGGGAGGCACCTGTTTCCCAGCTGCTAACTGATGTCCACACACTCCATTCATGTGTCTTCATTTAGGCCTCTGCATCAAATATTCATTGAGCCATTGCAAACACATCTTTTGGGAGGCATTGCTAATTGCAGCACCAGCCCCCACTTGTTGTAGAGGCAGTCAGGAGGTATCTGGCCAGCTCCTAATCCCCCAGGACAAAGGTGCTGTCCTCTTGCCAACACTCACGTCCAGCAGCACCATCTCAGGATGTTTTTTTCAGATGAAAGCAGTGTGAGGTAGCAGGCGTGGCATGACAGGCTCAGGACCATGGGCAGCTGACTGCTGGAGAAGCAGCACAGGGCAGATGCATCTGTGGGTGGTGCCATAACAAGCTAAGGCAGCCACAGCCCCTGCCCCCCACAGCCCTATCCCAGATGGCATTCAAACACTCCCAGATGGTATTGGGGTACCCGATGCCCATCACTCACCTGCTAATTAGCACTGCCTTCTGTTGGTTACTCAGGAGAGGGGGTGGGGGGTGTAGATCCAGGGTAGGCACTGCCTCACAGCCAGAGTCCTCCTGACTGCAAACCAGTAAGCAAGCCCAGGAGGCTCTGCTCTAGACACTTGGCCTCATCACCTGTGGCTTGACTTTCTGTGTATACTTTCTGTGCACTTTCTGTGTGCACAAATGTAGCAAAAAGAGGTCAACAGCACCTGTTGTCACATGAAAGTCTATGCCCACTTAAGACCTTCTAAAATATTGTTGTCTTAAGCCCTCTTTCTTCTAATAAAATTTTTACAAATACAAGCCTTAAACTACTATAAATGAAATATTAGGGTATTTTAAACCCATAAATAAACAGACAAACATGAAAACAGTCACTGTTTGGTTGCAGAGCACACCCTCAGGAAGCAATGGCCAGATGAGCAGACAGTCCCCAGATCCCCCACCCCATGATGTTCCATCCCACTTTAAAGAGCTTCTGCATTGGCCAGTCTCCACTGCTTTCTGGTGAGATGTCCAAGGTGAAGTGAGTATTGAAGGCTGTACAGCTGATAGAGC
Organism: Pongo pygmaeus; assembly: GCF_028885625.2. NCBI lineage: Eukaryota > Metazoa > Chordata > Mammalia > Primates > Hominidae > Pongo > Pongo pygmaeus. The sequence goes on along the minus strand of NC_072397.2, from coordinate 35,068,514 downwards.
TGACTGCCTTGCACACACTGAAAATCACTCTCTGGCTCCAAGGGTCAGCTGTGGTGACACCTCTTGATGGGAGGTAGTGCCAAGCCACAATCAGTGTGCCTGGGATGCCCTGATCTATACACTCCAGCTCTTTGCTGGGATGTCTGCCTGCTTCTCTCAGGGGCTGGGTCATGAACCACCTCTGGCAAGGACCAGCTGGCTGGACAGGCTGGGTACTCTCCCCCAGCATCCTCAGCAGCCCTGCCTATGCTGTCACCTGTGCTGATGATCTCTAAGGTAAGAATAGAGGAAATTTTTTAAGGCAACACTTTCCCCCTAATTTCTGTATCTTAATAAAAGCACTGATAACTTTTAAGTCCTACCAAGCTGAACCTGTAAGACAAATGAGCTCCTGCCTTAGAAGGGCCAAGGTTGGGCAATGTGTGCCCAGGTGAGAGCCCATAGGTTGTTACCGAAGGGGGAGAGCTGGATGGCCCTGGCCTCTTAGCCTAGTGAAAAGTAGGACCTTCTCCTTCCAGATAATCAAAGTCTCAAAGGCCAGAAAAAGATGCTTGGGTAGTCTGTCAAGAAGCAGAAGGCTAGAAGGCCTTGCAGGGAACCCCAGACAGCCTTCAGGGTGACTGAGAGGGCTGGGCTCCTTCCTGCTTTCCTTGCTTTCACTCTGTCATCAAGAAAACCTGCCTGCAGATTGTAAGTGGGCCTGAGGCTGCCAGTCAGTCACTACGGGCTGTAGGCACTTTGACTGTGGTTCTTTCCTGAAGAAGCCACTTGCGCCAGTTCTTGCAGAGCAGTTCCCTCATTGTATTCAGCCCCTTGTTTCAGTCCTGGGACCATAGAGGGACCAGGGAGGGAGGCAAGGTCTCAGCCTGTGCCCCACAATGTGCTCTGAGAAGTCTCCTCTTTCTTTCGTTCTTCTTCTTTTTTTTTTTTTTTTTTTTTCCAGATGGAGGAGAAATCTCTTTTGTTACCTCCCTATGGACAGCCTCAAACTTCCAAATGAACAGACCCAGCATGGAGCCTTCAGGAAAGTGCACAAAATTCTGTCTAGTACCCAGAAGGAAGGGGGTTCCCACTGAGGGCAGGACCAATCTGCATGACCCTGTTCAGGAATGTTCTCCTCATAGTACAGCCTCAAGGTGTAGGCATTCTCTGTATGCATACAGTCCATGGCATCCTCTGCCAGGGGAGCCATCCAGCTGCACACCTGGAATGCAGCAGTGACCTGGGTGAGTGTGTGGTGCTGGACCTCATGACAAGTAGGGGAGAGGGAGATACAGAGACCACTGAGCACAGAACCCTGCCATAGGTTTCTTCTCTGAGACTTCCATCTGCTCTAGGATCTTCTTGCCCTGAGAAACTGCCCTGAGGTCAGATAGAAGCAAATGGCCACCACTCCCAGGGATGCCCCCTGTCACACTGTCAGCTCCCTAGAGGGGACTCAAGCAGTGGGGGCAGATTGTTTGGGCGGAAGCTCTGGAGATTTGGCCGGCTGGTTCATTCCATAAGCTCCTGTAATATGACACAAGTCAGGGGGAGATGCAACAGTGACATTACATTTTATTGTATTGTATTGTATTGTATTGTATTGTATTGTATTGTATTGTATTGTATTATATTGTATTGTATTGTATTGTATTGTATTGTATTGTATTGTATTGTATTGTATTGTATTGTATTGTGTTTGTATTGTATTATTTTATTTTATTTTACTACTTTTTGAGAAGAAGTCTCATTCTGTCACCTGGACTAGAGTGAATCAACATGATCTCAGCTCACTGCAATCTTCCCCTCCCGGGTTCAAGGAATTCTCCTGCCTCAGCCTCCAAGCAGCTGGGACTACAGCCATGCATCACCACGACCAGAAAATTTTTGCATTTTTAGTAGAGATAGAGTTTCACCATATTGGCCAGACTGGTCTCAAACTCCTGACCTCGTGATCTGCCCGTCTTGGCCTTCCAAAGTGTTGGGATTACAGGCATGAGCCACCATGCACGGCAGCCCTACCTTTTCTTTCATGGTATGACAAAGAGTTTTGTGAAGTTCAGACTGTGGTACTTGAGCAGCTCCAGTGAGGAATGGCTTAGGAAGCAAGGGCTGGTGGGCTTGGGGTTGAGCAATAGGCTGCAGGCCTACAAGGAGGAAGTGGGCACTGAGGAAGTGCCCTAGTTGTCTGTTCACAGACCCAGAAGAAGTGACATCCCAGGAGTCTTTGGGGAGCCAGCAGAGACTTACTGGATCCAGTAAAAGCTCCATGAGGATGCAGTGATGGGGCCCTTCTTGTCCTTGTCTGTAATTACAAAGAGGTAAATGAAGTCCACTTGCATCTTGCAGTTTCCAGGAAGTGGATTCCAGCTGTTCATGCTAGGCACTTTTAGGCACTGAAAGCACTTCAGGAATGGTCAAGTAAAAATAAGCTCTTCATCTCACTGAGGACCCTCTTCTTTACTCCCTTTGGGAGTTCCACCTTCCAATCATGGCTCTGGAGACACCATGGTCCCTCCTGGGTCCTGGCAAGATGTACTCAGGTGGCACACAGTCAGTGAGGCTCATCTCCAAGTCATTCTTTCACTTTCTACTGTTTAAGGGACTCGAGGCTTGTCGTCAGCACAAGGCCACCCAAGGTCAGTTGTCTCCACTTAAATTTGACCCTGGTTTGAGTGCCTCTAGGCCAGACCCCTCCAGGTGAGAAAACCTGGTCCTCAGACTCTGGTCTCCATGCACCCCTTCCCTCTTTTCAATCCTGGCCCCAATGTCTCTTCCACCTCTCAGGTCATTGGAGAAGATGTTCGAGAAGAACAAGCAGCTTCAGTCAGCCCTGCTGAAGGCAGCAGATGGGTCCAGGCTCTTAAGCTGCTCTTGGATGTGGTTCATGTGGAAGCAGGCCTTGAATAGTGTGTGTAGCTCTTTCAGGGAGAGGGATGTAGGATGTTACCAGGGACCTGTACCCTAAAACATCGCATATAGAACAGAAAATAGTTTGCAAGATGCTTTCATGGGTGATTTTAATTTTCAACTTTAGGTTTCCATTTTCAAATTCCATAATGAACACAGAGGTTTATAATTTCAACACACACACACTCACACAAACACACATGGGCAGAGATCCTTTCTTATGAAAAATTTTCTGCGAAATGCCTCTGAAGCACACAGTGGTCTTGAGGAGCCGACAAGTCTAACTGCTTTTTTTGCACTAGTGTCTTGGGTAGATGGAGCACTTACAGCTGCCTTTTTGGGCAGCCCTCATGCAGGGGTGTGCTGAAGACTCCCCAGGGCCTCCAACTTCAGGACCATCTTCCAGTGTGTGTTTCATTGAATGTTAATGGTGGCTGTTTTGGGAAAGAGGAAAGGTTCTGTGATCAACTATGGGCACCATTGAGCTACAAATCTTTTCCATAATTGCTCTTAGCAAGCAGGTAGACCCTGGGAACATGAGTGGCTTTTTCCCAGGGAACATGAGTACATGAGAGATTTTGCTTTACAACCAGGTGAATCTCACCACAGCAGTTGGTGCTGCACAGGGCAGATTTCCCCACTCAAATACTGTGAATCTTTTTAAGTTTTTTTTTTTTTTCCAAGACATCATTTAGCTTTATAGAGTTTGATTGGGGTGATATCAAGCCTGGCTTTGTACTGCCTGATATTTTAGAATCAAAACTCTGTTCTTTAACTTGTGGGCTGTGAAGTTATAAAGTGTTGGTGTGACAGGCTAGAGAAGGAAGCCTGTGGTCCAATCCTACATGCACATTCTTATCTGTGACACAAAGATCTCCGAGGAGTAGGGAAGTGCTGCCTGGCCCTTCTTTTGGGGTCCCTCCCCAAGACAGTCAACCCAACTTCCAAATCAGCATTCCCTCATACATAGCCCTGAGCCCCCTGCAGCTCCTTACTGTTTTGCAGCCCAGGGAAGTTGTTTGGCATGTTGCTGTCCAGGTGCAGTGAGACGCAGGCACAGTAACACATTTCTTCATGGACCATCAGCACCGGCTAAATCTCCTGCAACATCTCCTTAAGGGACACCTGCAGGGAGAAGGCCCCAACAACTCTGATGAGAAACCTCATGGCTGGAAGCAAGGACTTACCGTTTCCCCAGCCCAGAGCCCTGAAAATAATGCCAAGAATTCTCAATTTTCCACTTTTTGAATATTTAGTACTTTTTAGAATCCCAGGCCACCTCTATATTTGTCATGCCTACCTACACCTGTCTGTGTGTGTAGAACAGAGCCTGGTCACACTGACTATCCCTGCAGACCAAGAAAAATCCCTATACAGAGTAGGGGGAGATGGAAGAACTAAGGGAAACAAAATGGCAACTTTGCCTCATCCCTTGCCCAGTGCTGAGGTCCCCAGGGCAAACAGCTTTTGCCTTCAACTTCAAGTTAACAGCCTACAAAATATATTCATTTTTACTTCCCCCACTCTCTTACTAATGTTACAAATTATATCTCTATATATTGTGTGTATTTTCACAGACATTTAAGAATTTTATGCAGAATTATTACAATAGCAAATTTTATATCTTTGTATGTATTTATATTTAACAGAGAGCTTTATATTTTCATATGGTTTTATGATGCTGTCCACCATCATTTAATGTTTCAGCAGAATTGACTCTCATTTGCATTTTTTCCTAGGGTTATTCTAGTAGTAAGCAACCTTAGATTTTTTATTTTAAAGTTAGAAAGGCTTTATTTTTCTAATTTTTGAAGTACAGTTTTTTCCAGATCAATTATTCTTGGTTATTAGTACTTTTTGTTTCATCAATGCAATGTATAAGTTTCTCAGCATGCCCTCTTTTTCTCCCAAATAACATTTATGTCATTTTCTTCCTATGTTCTTTTTATAAGACTCTTTCTCTAATTATATTGGTCTACTTGATGATGTCCAGTAAGTCTCATATTTCACACTTACTTTTTCTATTTTTTTTCAAAAATTGATTTCCAGGCCTAAATATTGGTGAATAATATATGTTTAATTTTCTGATTCATTTTCTGCTCCATTGTTTGCTGTTGTCTCTGTAGTGAATTTGTAAATGCCAGTTATTGGATCCCTCAATGCCACAATTTCTGTTGAGTTTTTAGAAAAAGGTTTAATCTCTTTATTGATATCACATTTTATTCATTTATTATTTTTAAATGTTATTCAATTGTTTATTTTTGTTTTATCTTTGTTCACTGAGAGCTTTTAATTATTTTCAATTCATTATCAGGTATGCAAAAATCTTTATTTCTTAAGATTCAACTTCTGGATATTTATTCTGTTTCTTCCAGTGAAGTGTATTTTACACCTTCTCCATATGCCTTGTAATTTTTTATAAGATCTGGAAAATTATACAACATCCATCAAATCTAGCATTTAAAGCCTGGCATGACAGGGCACGGTAGCTCGTGCCTGTAATCCCAGCACTTTGGGAGGCCAAGATGGGCAGATTACTGGAGGCCAGGAGTTTGAGACCAGCCTGGCTAACATAGCAAAACCTGTCTCTACTGAAAATACAAAAAAATTAGCTGGCCATTGTGGTGTGCACCTCTCGTCCCAGCCACTCAGGAGACTGAGAAAAGAGAATCGCTTGAACATGGGAGACGGAGGTTGCAGTGAGCTGAGATTGCCTCACTGCACTCCAGCCTAGGGGACAAAGCAAAACTATTTCTCAAAAAAAAAAAAAAAACTGGCTTAGTAAAGGGTGATATTGACAGAAATCAAACAGGCTATGCATCTGCTTCACAGATGCATTCTCAGATATGTCTTCTCTGGATCTGTGTGTATTTCTCAGTTAAAGAGAAATTTTTCCATTGTTTTTAGATTGATTACCTATTTTATTCCCCAGCTGACTGTCTGTGGTATTGCAGTTTCTCTAGTGCTGCAATTTTCTTTCTTCTCATCAGACACAACTCTCATCTGTATGACTCCATCATGTCCTTCAGCATTCCATGTCAGGAAATAATCTATTCATTAGGCAACTTCTCAAAAGGACAAACATTTCAACACATACACTACAGCTTTAATTCTGTCCTGAGGAAGATGCTGGGAGTTAGGCTTTTTATGGTGAGCCCAATTACTATTGTGGGGAAGGAAAAAAAAATCTCTGGTGGATAGTCTGTAGCAAAATTCCTGCAGTGTGGAAAGAGAGGAAGCAATAGCCATGTACAAAGCAAGGTGAAAATAAATGAGCATGTAACACATGGGAGAGGTCCAAAGGTCATAGAGAAAGCCAGAGTTTAAATATGGTTTGGTCACCTCTGTTACAATGGAAATTGTTTTAAAAAAGTCTAATTTTATTTTTCTTGCTGTCACAGATAAACATGTTCTTGTCGCATGCTTACTACGCTCTTCAATCTTCTATGGCTTCTTTTCTCCCTCCCAGAATCTTCCAGTGCATTCTCACTGAAAACCAAAGTCCTCTCAGAATCTGTAAGAACCTACATGATCTGACTAGTTTTCATTAGTTTTGTTAATCTGGGGAAATCTGTGCGCATTTCTGGAGACCTCTACTTTATGCAATTTTTAAATAAATATGTGGTGTCTCAAGTCAAAAGTATGTGAAGGGAGTAGTGGAGGCATTGGGATTTGGTTTAGAAATTCCAAGAACAGTATTGCAAAGTACATGTGAGCAAGGCACTCAGAGACGTCGCGGCAAGCTGTCATTGCTTCTGAACTTCCTACTCACCGGTACACCAGGGGTTGGAAGAACCGCACTAGGCAAAGAACTTGCATCAGTGTCAGGACTGAAATACATTGATGTGGGTGATTTATCTTGAGAAGAGCAATTGTATGATGTCTATGATGAAGAGTATGACTGTCCCATTTTAGATGAAGACAGAGTAGTTGATGAGTTAGATAACCAAATGAGAGAAGGTGGAGTTATTTTTGATTATCACGGTTTTGATTTCTTCCTTAAACTCTGGATTCACATAATTTTTGTGCTGAGGACAGATACCAATGTATTGTACGAAAGACTTGAAACAAGAGGTTATAATGAGAAGACTCTAACAGACAATACTCAGTGTGAGATTATTCAAGTTCTTTATAAAGAAGCCACAACATCCCACAAGGAAGAAATCGTGCATCAGTTGCCCAGCAATATACGGGAAGAGCTAGAAAAAAATGTAGATCAGATTGGCTGGGTGCAGTGGTTCACGCCTGTAATCCTGACAGTTTGGGAGGCCAAGGTGGGTGGATCACGAGGTCAAGAGATCAAGACTATCCTGGCTAACACAATGTAACCCCATCTCTATTAAAAATACAAAAAAAAAAAAAAAAAAATTAGCCGGGGCGTGTTGGTGTGTGCCTGTATTCTTATCTTCTCAGGAGGCTGAGGCAGGAGAATGGCATGAACCTGGGATAGGCAGCTTGCAGTGAGCTGAGATAGCACCACTGCACTACAGCCTGGGCGACAGAGGGAGACTCCGACTCAAAATAAACAAAAATAAATAAATAAATATATACATACATACATAAATACATAAATAAATAAGAAAATAATATAGATCAGATCTAGAAATGGATTGAACAGTGGATCAAATATCATAACTCTTGACTTATAGGGCCAGCTACCTTACAATCATTCTTGTTGATATTACTCTTCTGACATCATAGAAATTGTTCAAGTATCAGTAACACTTTATTAAAATCATGTTGCAGGACTAGCAGGTGGATAGTATAGAGGTTTATGCCTGTGTATCTTTTTCTCCATGAGAAACCTAAACATCTGAAATATAATGAATATAGTATAATTAAGGATTGAGACAAAAACTGTAATTTTAAAACAAATTGCTAAGGAATAAATAAATCTGACAAAATGGGTGGATATGTTTTAAGTTTATTACAGAAAAAAATGTAGATGATCTCTTAAAATAAACTAAAGACTAAAGAGAAAGTATCAAAGTATTCCTTTTTTCTTTCTAGAAATTAGAAAATAAGGGAAGTGTTGTACTCTATAGAAAATTTAAAAGGTACAAAACAGCATGTTGAAAAGTTAGGTTTCCCTTCCAGAACACAATATCCACAGGCAATCCAGGATCCTTCACTTTAGGAAATAATGTTACTGGTTTCCAGTATATCTTTTAAGAGGTTTTATGCCTGCACAGTGTATATATATGGGTGTACAATTTTTTTAGAACATAATAGTATATTGCACACACTATTCTGTACCTCTCTTTTTTTACTTAATATATTTGGAGTTTATATCATATCAGTACAGAACTGCCCCCCCTTTTTTTTTTAGCTGAGATATACATATCATACAATCCAATTTACAATTTTGAAGTGTATAATCAGAACTGGATATGGTGGCTTATGCTTGTAATCCCAGCAGCTGGGGTGGCTGAGGTGGAGAATTGCTTGAGGCAGGAGTTCAAGAACAGCCTAGGAAACACAGTGAGACCTTAGACTATAAAAACAAACATAAATGAATTATACATTCCATTGGTTTTTAGCTTATTAACAAGGTTATGACTGTCACCACTGTGGGGGAAGCAGTGATGATAAAGGAAAATCCTATACCCTTTAGCAGTCACTCTCTATTCTTTCCTCCTCATCACTTTGCAGTTACTAGTCTGCTTTCTGTCTCTATGGATTTGCATATTCTGGATATTTCATATAAATGGGATTACACAATAAAAAAAGAAATTCCAGGAGTACCACAGAGAGAGATGGCACATGTTTCCTGCTTTATGATTTCTCATCTTATGAAGGTTTAAGACATAATTCTACAAAAAAATTTGATGGAAAATCTTTATGTGCAAAAGTATCTTGTTAAATATAAAAAATTATTTTATGGAGAATTCTTTTTCCTTATCAGGACCTAATCTTAAAAATTTAAATGCTATATGCCAAGAGTATCTACTATAGGGTGGCTTATTGTATGTACTCATTTTATGGATTCCTTACAAAAAGTTTTCCCATAGGGGAAATTAAAACATTGCTCTACATACATTGAATTTCCAATTATTACCTTATTTCTCACTTATTATTTTGTGATTCTGTCTTCTTTAACATGAAGATTATCATGACTGTGTTTTCACTTTCTGAATGTCATATGTCTGTAATTTGCCTGCAATGTTGGTTTCAGAAGTTCTACAACAGCGTGCTCAAGGCCTGGCATGGTGGCTCACACGTGTAATCCCAGCACTTTGGGAGGCAGAGGTGGGCAGATAATGAGGCCAGGAATTTGAGATCAGCCTGGCCAACATAGTGAAACCCCAATTCTACTAAAAGTACCAAAATTAGCCCGGTGTAGTGGCATGCACCTATAATCATAGTTACTCGAGAGGCTGAGGAACGAGAATCACTTGAAACTGGGAGGCGGAATTGGCAGTGAGCCAAGATCCTTCCACTGCACACCAGCCTGGGCAGCAGAGTGAGACTCTGCCTCAAAAAATAAATACATAAATAAAATAATACAACATCCTCAAATGTATATGTTACATATAAATTATAAAATTTATTAAAATATTTGTCTTGTATATTCCATCAACTTTAGGCACAATCTTATTATTAGCATTTTCTACCAGTTTCCTCAACTTTTACCTGAATAATAGCACAACTTATTCCCAATTTTATTTTATATATCAATTTATTATACTGTATGTAAAATATATATACTTATTGTATTTAGAAATGTAAGACTTTTCTTCTAAAGGCTAAATTACAGCCTTACTATTTTGTAAGAAAAGCAGCAATGGGCTGGGCATGGTGGCTTATACCTGTAATCCAAGCACTTTGGGAGGCCAAGCCAGGTGGATCACCTGAGGTCAGAAGTTTGAGACAAGCAGCCTGAACAACATGGAGAAACTCCATCTCTACTAAAAATACAAAATTAGCTGAGCATGGTGGCACATGTCTGTAGTTCCAGCTGCTCAGGTGGCTGAGGCAGGAGAATAGCTTGAACCTGGGAGGTGGAGGTTATGGTAAACCAAGATCATTGCCCTCCAGCCTGGGAAACAAGAGTAAAACTCCGTCTGAAAAAAAAAAGAAAAAGGGAAACAAAGCAGCAATATATCAAAGTATCAGTAGCATAATTTAAAAGTTTCTCTAGTATTACTTAAAAGTTTATTTTTTAAAACTTTCTCATCAAAGTTCTTTATGAATAATTATAATGTGTTTTCTTTGAAATGTTATTGCCCTAACTGTATCAAACATTTCAAAATTCATGTTTTTCATGGATGCACAGTTAGAGTTGAAAATTGTAGTTATCTAGAATTTTATCTCGTTTATTGAGGATTTTATGGGTTAAAGTTGCTCTTCATTAAGTTTTATATTTTATATTTCTGTATTTTTCAGAGAAGGCTGTTTCACATAAGTTGTGTTTCTAGTTTCTACCTATTTATTACAGTTTTGATTTGCAGTATTCAAATCAGAATTTGGGGGGTTAATGTTAATTTTAACTTTGTTTGCAATTTTGTATCTGTTTGTTTCATTTTTTAGGGCAGGCCACCTTAAATCAGTTTACTGTTTTTAGTTTTAATATATATATATTATAATTTTGTTTGACAATTGTCAGCTCTGTACATCTTAATACAGTGTGAGGCAAAAGTCAACTATGAATCAGCCCTACTTCCTTTGTGAATATAATTATCTAAATTTTTTTTGCTTGTATAAACATTACCCCTATTTTGTTTATGATTTGTATATTTTTCTTCTTGGCTGGTGGCCAATAATTGATTCTATCTAGGTGAGTATTCATGGAAATTGTCTTAATTTCAACATGTTTATCTTATAATATCTTAGTGTGAAAGAAACTTTTTTGTAGTTTGAAGGTAACTTTTTAGAAAGTTTGTAACTCTATTTCTGTTAGCTGTCTTATTTATTTTTAAGACAGACTCTTGCTCTGTCACTGAAAGTGCAGTGGCACAGTCTTAGCTCACTGCAACCTCTACCTCCCAGTTTAAAGCAATTCTTCTGCTTCAGCCTCGTGAATAGCCGGGAATAAAGGCATGCACCACCATGCCTGGCTAAGTTTTGTATTTTTAGTAGAAATGGGGCCAGGTTGGTCTTGAATTCTTAATCTCAAGTGATCTGAACACCTTGGCCTCCTAGAGTGTTGGGATTACAGGCCTGAGCCACCTGCCCTCAGCTGTCACTGTTAATTTTAATTGTAGCAAAAATACATAACATAAAATTGAAAATCTTATTTTTTCTTATACAGTTTAGCCATGTTAAGTGTATTTACATTGCTATGCAACATATCTGTAAAACTTTTTTCTTTTGCAAAACTAAAACTCAATATAAACTAATAATACCCATGTTTTTTTTACCACCTGACTCCTGATGAAAACCATTCCATTTTCTATTCCTTTTAAAGGCTGAGTAGTTTTCCATTACTTTTATATCACAGATTGTATTTATTCATTTATTCGATGAGGAAAGTTTGTTTTGCTTTCAAATATTGGCCTTTGTGAATAATGCTTCAATGAGTACCAATGTGCCAATAGATATATTGGAATGGTATAGATGTTCCAATAACCGTTTGCCCATATGTGCAAGGTTTTCATCTGTGCTACATTGTGTTTTATTGGAAACCTTGTCTGTTTTTATGCCAGAACCAAACTGTCTTTATTACTGTAGCTTTGTAATGTGCTTTGAAATCAGAAAAGGTGACATCAGTAACATTATTTCTTTTTTTAAACATTTTTGGGCCCTTTTTTGTCCCTTGAGATTCCATATAATTTGTTGGTTAGTTTTTCTATTTCTAAAAAAAAAAAAAGTTAATTTAAAGGGATTGCATTGAATCTGTAGTTCACTAGGAACTAAGAACACTTTTACAATATTAAGCCTTACAACCTTTGAACACAAGCATGCTCACAAGTGAGTAGTTTAATTTCCATATGGGATAATATTTTTGTTTTCTTCTGTTATTGATTTCTAGTTTTATTCCATTTTGATCAGAAATAATAGTCTTTAAGATTTCTATTCTTAAGAAATTGTTAAGTCTTGTATTGTGGCCTAATAGGTGGTGCATTTAGGAGAATGTTTTATGAACTATTGAGAAAATTGTGTTCTTCTGTTGTTGTGAGTTCTGTATATTCTCATTAGATCTAATTTTTGTCTAGTGTTTTCAAAATTTCTGTTTCCTTATTAATATTTAGGCTGGCTTTACTATTTATTATTAAAAGTTTGAATTAAACTATTCTATTATTTTTTTTTCTGTCTATTGTAATAATTATTTCAATGTTTGCTTTGTTCATTTGGAAACACTGGTGTGAAAAATGTATGTATACATATATACACACACATATATAATAACATTTCATAAGTTCTAAGTGAATGAGACCTTTTATTATTACTTAATGGCCTTCTTTCTCTCCTGTGACAGTTTAGAGTAAAAGTTTATTTTTATTTTTGAGAAGGAGTCTCACTCTCACCCAGGCTGGAGTGCAGTGGCACGATCTCAGCTCACTGCAAGCTCCACCTCCTGGGTTCATGCCATTCTCCTGCCTCGCCTCTCAAGTAGCTATGACTACAGGCACCCGCCACCACTCCTAGCTAGATTTTTGTATTTTTAGTACAGATGAGGTTTCACCGTGTTAGCCACGATGGTTTCCATCTCCCGACCTCATGATCTGCCCACCTGGGCCTTTCAAAATGTTGGGATTACATGGGGATTTCATAAAACCTTTTTTTTTTTTTGAGTTGGAGTCTGATACTGTTTGTTGCTCAGGTTGGAGTGCAATGGTGCAATCTCAGCTCACAGCAACCTCTGATTCCTGAGTTCAAATGATTCTCCTGCCTTAGCCTCCTCAGTGGCTGGGATTACAGGGGACCACCACCATCCCTGGCTAATTTTTTGTATTTTTCATAGAGATGGGGTGTTTCACCATGTTGACCAGGCTGGTGTCAATCTCCTGACTTCGTGATTCACCCATCTCAGCCTACTAAATTGCTGTGATTACAGGCATGAGCCACCATGCCCGGCCAGTAACAAATTAATTTTAATTGCATGCAAACATTCTTTCTCTTTCCATCTGCCTCAACTTAATATTACTGATGTCATTAATATATTTTTATATTATATAACATTAACAAATGTTTTTGCATATTTTTAGGCTTCTGTTTTTTAATTATATTACATAATTACATATGTTTTATGAACCATCATTTGAATTCATCACAATTTTATTTTTGTGCCTGCATATTTCTTTTCCAGAGAGTTATGGATTTTCATCTAATTTTGTGATGCTATTTATCATCACTTTATTTTTATAATGAGAAAATCTCTCTTTAGCATTTCTTGTAGTGCAGTCCTAGTGGTGATATGCTATTGCAGTATGTGGTCATCATGAAAAGACTTTACTTTTTCTTCATTTTGATAAATAGTATATCTGGATATAGTATTATTGCTTAAAATTTTTTCTTCTTTCAGCACATTGACAATATTACCCATGTCCTTTCTGACCAGCAAGATTCCTGCAGCTAGATTCACTGATTATCTCATAGAAGCATCCATATAAATGACACATAGTTTTTACTTTTTGGCTTTCAAGATTATCTGCTACTCTGTGACTTTCAAAATTTTGCTTATAATTTTTCTCATTAGGAATCTTTTTGTGTTTATCCTAGTCAAAATTTGTTGAACATTTTAATTTTTATCTTTTTTACTTAGGCTTGATAATTTCTCAGGCATTTTTTTCTTTTTATATTCTTCAACTCCATAATTTGCTCTTTAAATTTTTTCTTATTATATTCTCATTTTCCTGATTTTATTTCATTGTCTGTGATCATATTTTGGTCACTGAGCACCATTTAGATAATTCTTTTAAAATTTTTTAGGTAATTTATACCTATTTCTTTAGGGTAGATTTCTGGGTATTTATCTTGTTTTTTTAATTATTATTTTGTTGTATTACCCTAATACTTTGCACATGTTGTAATTTTTGGCTGATTATATTATATTATATTATATATGTCCATTAAACTTGTCCATTTAAAATAATCACTGGTCACAGGTTTTACATAGAGGCTTTTTTCTGAGAGAGTCTGACACAAACTGGTTGGCTTAGAAATTCTGAAGTTCTCTCAAACCTTTTCTCAAGAGTCATTTTCTTTCATTACACTTGTTCTCAGCCAAACCAATCTGTCATTCAAAGTACACCACCATGTCTTTGAGCATTCTGAAGCCAGGAGTTGGGAGTCCACTCCTAGATGCACCATGTTGTACTGGGAAGGAGAAAGAACCGTCGTGTGTAAATGTAACAAACTTTCCTTTTTTTGGGGAGGGATGTGGTTTCACTCTCGTTGCCCAGGCTGTAGTGCAATGGCATGATCTCGGCTCATGGCAACCTCTGCCTCCTAGTTTCAAGTGATTCTCTTGCCTTAGCCTCCCTAGTAGCTTGGATTACAGGCATGTGCCTCTGTGCCTAACTAATTTTGCATTTTTAGTAGAAATGGGGTATCTCCACGTAGTTCAGACTGCGCTTGAACTCCTGACCTCAAGTGCTCTGCCTGACTTGACCCCCCACAATGCTGGGATGACAGGCATAAGCCACTGCACCTGGCCACAAACATTCATTCTCATGAATGTGGAGGACATGCATGTCCTTGACAAAAAAAGTTTTAGACTTTTAAAAAAATTTGATATGGGTTTGGGGGTAATCTAACCACTACTAGCTCCAAGAAATCCTCATGTAATTTGGTCAACTGTGAAGCAACAGCATCCATCAGCATTAATAGCCTGTATGCAGTGCATTTTCCCACTGAGTTCCCCAAAAACGTCCTCAGTGTAGAGATGAGAAAACACAGGCTACACAATTTCAAATGGCTGCTGAACAGCACATGGGTCAGACCTAAGAACCTTCCAGAGAGGGCTGCATGAAATTTCCTCTAAATTACCTGAAACACAGAAGCTTCTGACATTGAGTGCAAGAACCTGGAGAAGCCATATTTCCTCTCCATTTTGGAGACAGTGAACAGGGCAAGACATCTTAGAAAGAATTAAATCAACATTTTTTTCTTCCTATTTTTTTTTTTTTTTTGAGACAGAGTCTCATACTGTCACCAAGGCTGGAGTTCAGTGGCAGGATCTTTGCTTACTGTAACCTCAGCCTCCTGGGTTCATGCAATTTTTCTCCCTCAGCTTCCTGAGTAGCTGGGACTGCAGGATCCGGCCACCGCTCCCGGGTAAATTTTTTGTATTTTTATTAGAGATGGGGTTTCACCGTGTTAGGAAGGATGGTCTTGATCTCCTGACCTCGTTATTCACCTGCTTCAGCCTCCCAAAGTGCTGGGATTACAGGTGTGAGCCACTGTGCCTTGCCCTTCTTTTTTTAATATTAAAGAAAGTCTTAAGAAAGAGACACAACATTTTTAGTCCTGGTAAGAAGATAAATGCTGGGAGACTCCAGGATTAATGGCAGAGTCAAAGATCTGAGGAGATAAATAGAGGTACAGAAAATCCATATCTATATTTAAAGTAACAACTAGCAAGTGACTTAAACATATATATGTTGGAAAAATGGAAATAAAAGAACAATGTGTTTTTCTTGTCCCCGCAGACATAAGATTGTCAGAAAATTTTTTTAAAAAAAGTCAATATCCAGGGGAGGCTGGGTTCAGAGAAGCAGCTTTATTCAGGGACTCTTGTTGACAATGCACTTGCCACAGACCTTGTGGAAAGTCATCTGGCTGTAGCTTTCAAAGTTTTACACATGTACATCCTTTTACCCAGTAATCACTTTCCTGGCAATCCACCATTAATATATATCATGTTCTTAATTGTGTCCCTTCTCCCACATTTATATGTTGATATTCTAATATTTATATGTTGACATTCTAAGGCATATATAATGTAATTAGCCTCAAATTGCGAGTAAGTGTGTGTTTGGACATACCATTTTCAAAGAGGTAACTATGATTAAGTAAGTTCAGTAAAATGGACCCTGATCTAACATGACTGGAGTCTTTTTAAAAAGAATAAAGACATGGAGGCTCAAGAGAAGACCCTGTGAAAACAGAAATAGAATGTGTTCAATTAATCTCAAATAGAAAGAGGCATTAGAGAAACTACTTCAGCCAATAGATTGTTGTTCAATTTCTAGCCTCCAGAATTATGAGAAACTCAGTTTCCATTAAGACCTTCAGTATATGTTACTGGATTGTGGCATTACAGCTAAAATGGAAATAGAATGTTATCATGGCAGGATCCACCAGTATTGAAAGGCTAAGCCTCTCTGGTAAATGACTTTCTTTTATAGAACATTACAAAGACATGTGAGGTCACAACTTGTACCCTGGTGGGTTACAGGGATGAGTTCTCTGAGGTGACACATTGCAGGCAAATGCCAGAAACAACATAACCTTTTTTTCATGTAACCTCTTCCCTATTTTTATGTAAAAACCTCCCTAGTAATAGTGGTGGCTTTTAAGTCTCAGAGAAAGTCTGGCAATACAGTGAAGCTGCCTGCTACAGAAGATACAGAAGATACAGGAGATATCTGGGGTAAATACAGAAGATACCTGGGGTAAATACAATACAAACTCTAGCAACATGAACAAATACAACCTAGTGTAAAGTAAAAACAACACAAAGGCCTCCTCTGGTATTTCTACAAGTATGTGAACAGGGAATTTACGCCTAACCAAGTTGCCATTGGGACTAACGAAGGCTAGAGTTTTTGGCGGCAGAACTTTGGGTCACTCTGAGAAAAAAGCTTTAAGACAGAGTCCAGAGAGAGTCCACATTTGGGTCTGGGTTTTGGACCCATCACGGCCTTGTGAGACCCCTGTCTGTAGAGACTCCCATGTGCCTGCTTTCACCATAGCTCACTGTGGGACATGCTTGGTGGTATGGAAAACCTGCCCCTTATCCAAGGAGATGGGGACTTGAACTTATCAAACAGCTGCTCATTGATTTTAATACAGCTCTGTAAAGAGAATGTCCAGCAGCCAAGCCAACTCCTCCCCCAAAAAATGTTAATGGTCTCCCTTGTATTTACTACAAGGTGATATTCCCATTAGAAATTCTGCTCCCGGCTGGGCATGGTAATTCACACCTGTAATTCCAGCAGTTTGGGAGGCTGAGGAGGGTGGATCACGGGGTCAGGAGATCGAGATCATCCTGGCTAACAAGGCGAAACCCAATCTCTACTAAAAATACAAAAAAAAAAAAATAGCTGGATATGGTTGCAAAAGCCTGTACTCCCAGCTGCTCAGGAGACTGAGGCAGGAGAATGGTGTGAATCCAGTCGGCGGAGCTTGCAGTGAGCGGAGATTGAGCCACTGACCTCCAGCCTGGGTGACAGTGCGAGATTCTGTCTGAAAAAAAAAAAAATTCTGCTCCCCATATCTGGCACACAGGAGCATCTGCATAGACCCACAGCCTATGAGGAAACCATAGGACAGATTAAGGCCTTGGGATTCACATATGAGTAGACACAGTTAGTCCCCAACACTCAACTTTTTATTCAACCAGCCATGACATGGGTGTGAACATGACAGACTCACCAGAGTTCCAATACCTGACAACCTACACCTGTCAGGAAAAGCGCCCACCTTTCCTGTTCCCCCTGCAACACATAGTTATGGTGGGCCAGATGGGGCTTCCCAGATTAGAAGACAAGAGGGGCCTGGAATGGACAGGCCTGCCCTGGGCTGCAGTGCATTATCTGTGGGTGCCTTTTGCCAAATGGACACAGGTATCAAGGATGTGGGCTCAGCCAATGTCTGTATTATTCAAAAAGGCTCTCACTTTGGACCCTTCTAAAGCAACAGTTTAGGAATGTCACCATA
Source organism: Pongo pygmaeus (assembly GCF_028885625.2). Classification (NCBI taxonomy): domain Eukaryota; kingdom Metazoa; phylum Chordata; class Mammalia; order Primates; family Hominidae; genus Pongo; species Pongo pygmaeus. The sequence goes on along the minus strand of NC_072397.2, from coordinate 35,050,796 downwards.
CAATAAGAACATAATGTTCTCTTAAGCATCTCCCATGAAATGAGCTAGGTACAGGACTGTCTCTAGAACATGTCTCTAGAAAATGTCTAGTTTTCAAACTTGTAAATCCTGTCAGGTTCTGTCACAAGAGGAGTGTGTTAATTCTTCAAGTTTCCATCATCTTCTGAGCCCTTTTCTTCTATAAATGTATGCAAAGTCCCTGTGCAGTTGCTGATTACTCACCTTCCTCTCCCATGTCAATTCTTCACCTGTACACAATTATGCAAACCCAAGCCCCTTATTGCGTGAAAACATCGAATGCAGCCAGGGCCCCAGGTTTGAGGGAACAGAGCTGGATTAGAACATTCTTTTTCTTCTCATTTCTGTGACTATAAAAAAATCACTGTGTTTCAGGTCTCCAAAGTCCTGAAATATATGCACAATGGGGATTATCCTAGCATCAACTTCCAAGCAATTTATTTGAATATATATGAGATAGAGTGAATAAAATTCAGTTAGGTGCAGTGACTCATGCCTGTAATCCCAGCACATTAGAAGGCCAAGGCAGGTGGATCAAATTAAGGCCAAGAGTTCGAGACCAGCTTTGACCAACATGGCAAAAAATCAGGAGGCTGCAGTCAGTGAGTCACTTGAACCAGGCAGGCAGAGGCTGCAGTAAACTGAGATTGTGCCTCGGCACTCCAGCCTTGGTGACAGACCGAGATCCTGTCTCAAAATAATAACAATAATAAAAATGATAAAAAGATATGATAGGCGTGGTGGTGCATGCCAGTATTCCCAGATACTCAGGAGTCTGAGACAAGGAGAAGATCACTTGAGGCCTGAAAGGTTGAGGCTGTAGTCAGTCATGACCCACTCTAAACTGGGCAATCCTTTGAGAAAGAAAGAAAAGAAAGAAGGAAAGATGAAAGTTAGAAAGAAAGAAAGAGAGAGACAAAGAGAAAGAGAGAAAGAAAGAAAGAATAAAGTGTGGACAGATCACGAGGTCAGGAGATCAAGATCATCCTGGCCAACATGGTGAAACCCTGTCTCTAATGAAAATCCAAAATTAGCCAGGCTTGGTGGCACGTGTCTGTAATTTCAGCTACTCGGGGGGCTGAAGTGGGAGAATCGCTTGAACCAGGGAGCCAAAGATTGCAGTGACCTGAGATCACACCACAGCACTCCAGCTTTGTGACAGAGCTAAAAAAAAAAATAAACAAATAAAAATACAAATAAAAAAAGAAAACTGCAAATCAAACTTTGCCACCATTGCACATGCATCTCATACTGGATCTACCCATTTGTCAATTCTGAGATCTATATTTTCCATCTTTTTTTTTTTTTTTTGAGATGGAGTCTCCCTCTGTCACCTAGGCTGGAGTGCATTGGTGCAAGCTCAGCTCACTGCAACCTCTGCCTCCTGGGTTCAAGTGATTCTCCTGCCTCAGCCACCCAAACAGGTGGGACTACATGAGTGTACCACCAAGCCTGCTAATTTTGTATTTTTGGCAGAGATGGGGTTTCACCATATTGGCCAGGCTAGTCTCAAAATCCTCACCTTATGATCCACCTGCCTCAGCCTCTGAAGGTGCTGGGATTGCAAGCATGAGCCACCGTGCCCGGCCTTTTTTTTTTTTTTTTTTTTTGACATGGTATCACTGTGTCATCGAGGCCAGAGTGCTGTGGCTCGAATTAGGCTCTCTGCTACCTCTGCCGGCCAGGCTCAAGTGATTCTTCTGCCTCAGGTTCCCTGAGTGTCTGGGATCGCAGGTGTGTGCCACCACACCTGGCTGACATTTTCATTTTTTGTAGAGACGAACGGGGTTTTGCCATGTTGGTCAGGCTGGTCCACTCATCCTTTTTTTTTTTTTTTTTAAATATATATATATATTTTTGAGACAGAGTCTTGCTCTGTCACCCGGAACAAGAGTGCAGTGTCCTGATCTTGGCACACTGCAATCTCTGCCTCCCAGGTTCAACTGATTCTCCTGCCTCAGCCTGCCCAGTAGGAGGGATTACAGGCTCCAACCACTGCACCCTGCTAATTTTTATATTTTTAGTAAAAACAAGGTTTCACTGTATAGGCCAGGCTGGTCTTGAACTCCTGGCCTCATGATCCACCCACTTTGGCCTCCCAAAGTTCTGGGATCACAGGCATGAGACACCACCATCCCTGGCCCCACTCATCTTTAAGATGACAACACTGTACACTAGTCTAAGGAAACAGGATGCGTTTATCAAATCCTACACACATTCCTACCTTGTTGGGTTTGTGTAATTTTGGTCACCAGTCAAGGAGATACACCTCCCCCCACCTGTTTCTTTTTTTTCCTTTCTTTATTTTAATCCTCCCGCCTTGGCCTCCCAAAGTGCTGGGATTACTGGGGTGAGCCATCATGCCTATCTGATCTAAAGAGATATCCATTGAAAGTAAGAAATAGAGAGGTCCTTTCAGTGATTTGATTGATTGATTCTGAGACAGCGTCTCACTCTGTCACCCTGACGGAGTGCAGTGGTGCCATCATAGCTCATGCATTGCAGCCTGGACACACATTAGCTCAAGCGATCCTTCCTCCTCAGCCTCCAGGGTAGAGTAAATGGGAACACAGGCATGAGCCACTGTGCCCAGATTATTTTTAAATTTTTTCTACAGACAGAGTCTTATCACTTCACTGCAATCCTCCTGACCCAGCATCTCAGAGTGCTGGAGTGACGGGCTGGAGCCACTTCTCCTGGCCTCCCAGTAATGACTCACAACCACGATGAGTGTACTAATTTTTTTTTTTCTTTTTCTTTTTTTTAATCCCTTTCTTTCTTTCTTTTTTTTTTTTTTTTTTTGACAGAGTCTTGCTCTGTGCGAGGCGAGGAGCATCACCTTGGAAGCCACAGCACTTCATTCCAAAGTTCCGTTCAAACGCGCAAAGCTTTATTCCCTTCCTGGAGTCCTAGCTGGTGACTTCTATAGCCTCAGGCTTCTCTCCATTCAGAAGCTTTTGCAGGAGCCACCCAACCCGAAGGCTGGGGGGTAGGGCTTGAAAGTCAGTCTCCTGTTCAGTCTCCTACCTTTTCTAGCTTGGCCACGACATCCCCAGCCTCCCACCTCTTGCTCACCCTTTGAGATCTCCCACCTCCACTACCTTGGATGCTGACCTCTTACTTTACTTTCTGTCTTTCTTCCTTTCTTGGTCTTGAGTAGGGGGTGCAGGGATGAGAGCTTGTGTGGGGAGGGATCTGTGTGGTGAGGATGGAGGGGAGTGTCGTAAAGGTCGATTTACTCTCATGCCTCTTTTATCACCGTCACCGTGGATGAAACCAAAAATAAACTAAATACCGCGTGTTCTCATCTGTAAGTGGGAACTACGTATTAAGAACACATGGGCAGAAAGAGAGGGAAGACAGACACTGGGACTTACTTGACGGAGGAGGAGTGGTAAGAGAGATAGGTTCAGATTAAAACACAAAAACTGTCAGGTATTGCACTGAGTACCCAGCTGATGAAATAATCTGCACTCTGAATCCCTCAGTCAGAAGTTACCTATATAACAGTCTTGCACATGTATGCTTGAACAAGAAATAAAAGTTGAGAAAGAGAGAGAGAGAAATAAAACCAAACACCACCTCCTCCACCTGAGGCAGGGGGTATCCGGCCTTATGGGGGATGTTCAGTGGCAATGCAAGAAAGCCACGGTTAGCCTCATGGAATATATTCTGCCACTTAAGGGATAAGAAACTGCAAATAACCGTAGGTTCTAAAGGGGAAAAGGGAAGGAAGGCAGGGGAGTATTTCAGTCTTTTTTTTTTTTTTTTTTTTTGATACTGAGTCTCTTACTCTGCTGCCCAGTCTGGGGTGCAGTGGCACTATCTCAGCTCACTGCAACCTCTGCCTCCCGGGTTCTAGTGATTCTCCTGCTTCAGCCTTCAGTAGCTGGGATTACAGATGCACACAGCCACACCTGGCTAATTTTTGTATTTTTAGTAGAGACGGGGTTTTGCCATGGTGGCTAGGCTGGTCTCGAACTCTGGACTTCGAGTCTCCTGGCCCTCCCAAAGTGCTGACATGACATGCATGAGCCTCCGAGATTTCAGCCTTTAAAAGCACGTGTTCTGCTGCCTTTCACTGCGGCCCTTATATTCTGAATGGTGAGTCATTTCTGCCATAGGTTGACTCCTTTAGTTCCCTCTCCCCATTAGTTACTCAGTTAAGTAAGCTAGTTTTGTTTTCTATCTTCTTGGCTTTTAGACGGTGCGGTCGACGCGGCTGTTGTCGGTGGCTAGAAGCCTGTGTTTCACCCCCAGTCGGACACACGAAATCCCACTGGGAGGGCACAAAGGGATCAGGGTATCTGGAGACTTTTGCATGGGGAGACTGTCACTTTTCACTGCTCACAAAAAACTTCACGTGGGGGCAGGGGGAGCGCTTTGCCTTGCGCCCTCCAAAGGTTCATCAGAAACCTCAACTAGTCAGAGGCAGATAAATAAAAGAATAGGCAGACATGTTTCTGGGACCTGTCTTCACGCGAGTCTACAGAACAAAGGCCACAAGAGGATGGGGAAATTGTCCGTGTATGTGCTTGAGTTCCAAAGGGTGTGTCTTGTTTGACTGTAGGTCCTGAGACCACCGGTGGGCGGATCACCTGAGGTCGAGAGTTTGAGACCAGCCAGACACACACGGAGAAAGCCTGCTTGTACTAAAAGTACAAAATTAACCGCGCGTGGTGGTGCATGCGTATAATCCCAGGTATCAGGAGGCTGAGGCAGGAAAATCGCTTAAACCTGGGAGGCAGAGGTTGCAGTGAGCCGAGTTTGTGCCACCACACTCTGGCCTGGGCAACAAGAGCAAAACTCTTGAGTGATTTCTAGTAAATGGCACTGTATCGCTACCAGGCTAATACGGCGGTGATGTTCTCGTGGCCAGACACTGCTCTTGCGCCACCCCTCCACAACCTCCACCCTGACCCAGAACTATGCATCCTTCACTTCTTTTCTGTGCTGGCTGACACTTGCAAGCATCGGTTGTCTTCAGGCATCACATAGCCGCCACTGTTATTGAAAGTCGAGGTGGCACAGAGGGAGGTCTGGCCGACTTCACAGAGCCTGGGGCACCTGGTTTCTCTTCCTCCCTTCTGGAGGCCCCTCCCTCTCTCCATCGTTCCTAGGGAAACTCCGCCCTGGCGGGGCCCCTGTTGGTCTTTTATCAGCACTTTATTTTTTTTCGTGTGTTGGTTTATTTAATGCTCATAGGCTCTTCTACTTTGGCTTTATGTGGAGTCACTTTAATTTTTAAGTCGCCCGCTGGCCCCCCTAGCCCTTTTGCCGTAATTTAGTGTTAGTTAGCTGGGTTTCCCCCAACCCCTCCACCTCCCACCACCGTGCTTGGAAACGTTCGATTGCCACCCGGGTGTGCCTCCGTCTTCCTTTCCCTTCCTCCACTCCTCGCCGGTGATCTTATTCTCACCAGGCTAACGTTTACATTGGTGTTCATCAAGCCTCACTCATTGGCCACAGTTTTTGAATATAGCGGAGGCACGGTCCCACTTCCCCAGAGGCAGCTTGGGCCGATGGCATAGACCTTCACCCGCGTGGACAAGCGGACGGGCAGGCAGGCCAGACTGCAGTTGTGAGTTGTTTTCCCCTTTGCTCCTCAGGCCTCTCCCCCTAGGAAGGCTTCATCCTGGCTTGGTCTGAATCACCTTTCATCAAGATGTATTTTTTTTTTTTATTTTCTCCTCCCACAGGCCAGCATATTTTCAAAATGGGAAGGGGTCACCTGCCCTGGGCCTTATTAGTATTTGCCCAAAATAGAAACGCTTTCTACAAAGCATTTTGCTCGTTTAAGGTTTCCAGAGACAATGTTTTGGCCCGTGTTTGTATGCTTGTTTTGTTACTGTTTTTTCTTTTTCTTATTTATTTATTTTCAGCTGAAGCAGAATTCACCAATTTTTAGGAAGATGTATATTTTCACCGGGACATATTAGCCGCTGTTTCATTCTGTTGTTAACTAGCACGTTTGCGAATCTCTCAACGTGTAGTGAGTAACAGTTGATGTAAACTATAATTCATAACATCTTACTTTCTAAAAATCTGTAAGTGAGTGTTGCTGCTGCCACTGTTGTTTTTGATGTTCTTGTTTTCAAAGCATACTCCGGCCACTGTTTATGGCATCAGAGCATTATACAATATACGTAATTATTTCTTGAGTACCCCCTTCCTCTTCCTCTCTCTCTCTCTCTGCCCCTCTCTCTCCCTCTGTCTCTGTCTGTATCTCTCTCTGTCTGTCTCTCTCTGTCTTTTTCCTTGTCTATCTCTCTATCTCTCTCTCTGTTTCTCTCTGTGTCTGTCTTCCTGTCTCTCTTTCTCTCAGTCTGCTTCTCTGTCCTCTGTCATTTGTTCTTTATCCATGTCTCTCTCTCTGTGTTTCTCTCTGTCAGTCTCTTTCTCTGTCCATCTCTCTCTCTCTTTCTTTCTCTCTGTCTCTCTCTCTTTTTATCTGTCTTTCTTTTTTGTGACTCTGTCTCTCTCTGCCTCTCTCTATCTCTCTCTCTCTCTTTGTATTTTTCTTTCTCTGTCCTATTCTTCCCTCCCTGTCTTTTTTCTAGTATAGGCTCAGGTAGATCTAATCTAATCTGTTACCAAGGCCGAATTCTTAACTTTAGAAATCCCAGATTTGATCTCCATACAGAATCCTGTACAGAGCTAGAGAGTTCATTTCTGGGCTTGGATATCTCATAGATATGACATAGTAATAAAAATCCAACCCTAAAATCTGGGTTTGCTTTTCCCTCCCCTTGGCTGTGGCCCTGACTTACTGTCTCAATAAATCGTACCTCTGTTCACCTAGGATGCTAGGAGGGTTTTCCCAATCTGTATCCCCTGTGTCCTGAACAACTCATGACAAAGTTCTGTCCATTCTGTCAAATTATATATCTCCAAACACTTTTCTGAATTTCCAGAACTCCCATGGCCCCTTGTGGAACAACTGGCTCTTTGAAAAACCTCCCAGAAGTGGTTTCAGCTTCTCAGATAGAAGGCCTAAGCCTGCTGAGAGCTTTCCTTCTGAGGATTCTGTGTGAACAAAAATGTCTCTGCTGGGAGCTGTGATCCTGGAGACGATGCTTGCTAGCACTGAATGACTCTCTGGAAGGATGCACGGGACTCCACAAATCTGACCACCTGCAAAGAGGTCAAATGCATACCTCTACATTGGCCTGCTCCCTCCACCATACATCCCTCTCACTGTCACCATCAGCATCTTTGTGAGCCTGCCCAAGGCACCCACTCCAGGGAAACCCCTGGGAGGGCGGCCTTCCTTTGCTTAAGTCCAACGTGACGGCAACCTCCACCTACATCATCTCCACTGCACTGTGAAGATGTGGAGAGTAGGGCAGAGAGGAGAGCAGAAGGTGAGATGTCCTGACAGATTATGAGTTCCCTAGACGCTGATCAACCCAACCACGTCCCATGTCTCCAGCACATGACAGACACCGCCGCTCTCTCCCCTCCTCTGTCCACAGCACCCCTGACCAGCACACACACTGGAGGTAACGAAACCACATGGCGTGAGTTGAGCCTGACATTCTTCTTATGCGAGTGTCCAGATCATCATTCATCTGCAGCTGCATGCTAGGAAACAGATTCTCCCGTTTTCATTCAATGGAGTGAGAGCCCATTTCACAAGGAGTTCTGTAGAGATCCTAATTATCCTACATGGGTGGCTACAGGCTAGAAGTGAATATCGCTTCTTGAGCACAGGTGATTCCTTAGGCTATCAGGTTTGTGGGACTACCCTCCAACCCTTCCTTTAAGGCCACAAAATAATTTCCACCCCACTCCCCGACATTTCTCCGGGTGCTCGATGTATCCTGTCAATAGAACCGAGCATGACACTTTGTGTTAAACACAGTCATCGGCATTGTTTGTTTGTTTGTTTCTGAGACGAGTATCACTCTGTCCCTCAGGCTGGAATTGCAGTGGCTTCGCCTTTCGGGTTCCAGCGATTCTCCTGACTCAGCCTCCTGAGAAGCTAGGATTACAGGCATGCACAACCACACCCAGCTATTTTTTGTAATTTTAGTAGAAATGGGGATTTACCACGTTGGCCAGGCTGGTCTCACAATCCTCACCTTTTCATCTGCCTGCATTAGCCTCCCAAAGTGCTGGAATGACAGGCATGAGCCACAGCACCTGGCCACCTTCGTTGGTTTTAAATGGAGATTCAAGATTCGAGCCACACCTCGTTCTATGCCACAGAATAATTTCTTTATCCTACTGACTCAGGGAAGGCCAGCCCCTTGTCATCCATTTCCAGCCAAGAGTCACCTCATGTTTGCAAAATCGATCTGCTTTCAAGTTCAGTGGAGGGATGTGGCATGTAGGATGAGGGATTGTTCCTTCTGATGTGGTCTGCACAGTGTGGCCTAGGGCTAGAACTCGGTGAGGACCAATGGCTCCTTCTACCCTGGATTCCATAGACCCCCCAGCCCCTGGAACATGGGCCTTTGCAGATCCTGGACTTTCCTGGACCTTAAGACACTGTCAGAAACCCCTTCCTTTGCTCCAAATGACTGTGGTTTGTGCCTCTACTGAAACATTTGAAATCTATCCTCTACCTGTGGCCTCTCTTGTTGATTCTCCCTTGATTAGAGTTCTTCATGGGCATGTGGTCAAGGTGTAATGAGACCAGATGTATTAAGTCATGCCGGGTGCAGTGGCTAACCCCTGCAACCTTAAAATTTTGGGAGGCTGAGGTGGTAGGAATTCTTTAGCCCAGGAGCTTGAGTCAAGTCTTTGAAAACATAGCCAAAACCTGTAATGCATGCCTGTGTGGTCCCAGCTACTCAAGAGGCCAAAGTGGAAGACTCACCTAATACTGGGGAGGTTGATGCTGCAGTCAGCCATAACGGTGTCACTGCACTGCAGCCTGGGTGACAGACAGAGTGAGACTTTCTCACAAACAGATGGACAGTCAGACAGACAACAGCTATATTATGTTCTTCTCAGGGTAGGAACAAAAAGTAAGAGAAAACAGCATTTAAGATTTTTTATTTTAAATTTTAATCTATTTATTAATTTTGAGTCAAAGTTATGAAACCAGTTAATTTTTGTACTTTTGTAGAGAGATTTCACCATATTGCCAAGGCTGTTCCGGATTCTCTGGGATCGAGGGATCTACATGCCCTCAGGCTCCCAAAATGCAGCCATGACAGGCGTGAAACAGTTCCCCTGACAGCATTGTTGTTTTTTTTTTTTTGTTTTTTTTTTTTGCTTTCCCTTTTTCAATCGCGTGTCTTTATGAGAGTTTCACCGCAGAGTGTTTGGCTGGCTTGTTTAAATTCAATCTAAATAGAAATTGAAGATGTCAGCATCGGTCTTATGGACTCAGAGGTGATGAGTCCCCTGGTCTGTCTATCACAGGACCATACACATAATGAGTAAAAAAAAGTAACGTTTACAATAAGTAATTTTGTTTTACAGAAATACACGGTTGAACCCAAAACACAGAAATTATTCTTTTAGAAATTGTCATAGTCCTGGTGGGTGTGCCAGTGATTCTCTCAGTTAGGACCTTGACTTAGAATTTCCACTCGGTCTCTTGTCTCTGATTAGAAATTCCAGATTATCTGATGGTTGGGGACTTAGACTACATCTTCCAGGGACCCTGGTTGATTAGTTGTGGCGACCACCTAGGAGAGTACAGCTATTGGGCATCACCTAGTGGACACTGTTATTCTGAAAACTGAGGCCTCAAGGGGGACAGCAGCTCAGGCTGCCAGTGCACAGTCTGGGGCAACTGTGTCTCCTTCACTGCCTTTGCCCCAACTTCCAAGTTCCTCTCTCCCTTGTTGCATAGAAATTTGCCACACTGATGGCTGGGTCCGAATGTTCTTTGATCATATATTAAAAAAATAGGCCAGGCATTGTGGTCCACACCTGTGATTCCAGCACTGTGGGAGGCTGATGTGGGTGGAAAACGAGGTCAGGTCCTTCAAGACCAGCCTGGCCAGCATGGTGAAACCCTGTTTCTACTAAAAATATAATAAATTCCCCAGGCATGGTTGTGTACACATGTAACCCCAGCTACTTGGGAAGCTGAGATAGGAGAATTGCTTGAACCCAAGCAGCAGAGGTTGCAGTGAGCTGAGATCACACCACTGCACTTCAGCCTGTGTGACGCAGTGAGACTCCATTTCAGGGAAAAAAAAATCATAACTCACTAGAAAGGGAACAAAACTGGACAAAGAATGATTCTGATGAATTGACAGAAGTAGGCTTCAGAAGGTGGGTAATGAGAAACTCCTCTGAAATAAAAAAGTTTGTTGTAACCCAATGTAAGGAATCTAAGAACCTTGAAAAAACTTTAGACAAATTGATAAATAGAATAACCAGTTTAGAGAAGAACATAAGAGCTGATGGATCTGAAAAAGAGGGCATGAGTATTTTGTGAGGCATACACAAGTATCAATAGCTGAACAAATCATGTGGAAAAAAATCAGAGGTTGAAAATCAACTTAATGAAATAAAGGGAGAAGACAAGATTATAGAAAAAAGACAAAAAAGGAAAGAACAAAGCCTCCAGGAAATATGGGGCTATGCGAAAACACCAAATATACATTTGATTGGCAATCTAAAAGTGACAAGGGCAATGGAACCAAGCTGGAAAACACTGTTCAGGGTATTATCCAGGAGAGCTTCCCCACCCAGCAAGACAGGCCAACCTTCAAATTCAGGAAATACAGAGAACACCACAGAGATACTCCTCAAGAAGAGGAATCCCGAGAAATATACATAATCGTCAGAGTCACCAAAGTTAAAATGAAGAAAAAAAGTTATAGACAACCAGAGAGAAAAGTCAGTCACCCAGTAAGGGAAGCCATCAGACTATTATCATGGGATATTCGGTTTTTCACTACAGGCTGCAATGGGCTCCGAACTGTCTTCTCATGGATTCTACAAAAAGAGTGTTTCCAACCTGCTGAATCAAAAGACAGGTTTAGTTCTGTGATATGAATCCACACATCCCAAAGCAGTTTCACAGATACTTTGTTTATATTTTTTATCAGGGGAAATTCTGTTTTTCTCTATAGGCCTTAATGGGCTCTGAAATGTCCCATTGTAGATACTACAAAAAGAATTTTTCAAACCTACTGAATCAAAGGAAAGCTTACTTCTGTGAGATGAATCCACACATCAGTAAGCAGTTTCACAGATAGCTTGTTTCTTGTTTTTATTGTGGGATACTCAGTTTTTCCCTGTAGGTTTTAATAGGCTCAAAACTGTCCCTTCATGGATTCTATGAAGTAATGGTGTTTCCAACCTGCTGAATCAAAAGAAAGGTTTACCTCTGTGAGATGAATGGACACATCACAAAGCAATTTCACAGATAGCTTGTTTCTAGTTACTGTCATGGAATATTTGATTTTTCATGATAGGCCTCAATGGGTTCCAAAATATCCCCATCATTGATTCTGAAAAAAAGTGTGTTTCCAACCTGCTGTATCAAAAGAAAAGCTCAACTCTGTGAAATAAATCCACACATCCCAAAGTGGCTTCACAGATAGCTTGTTTCTGTTTTTTATCTCCAGATATTCGGTTTTTCACAATAGGCCTTAATGGGCTGTGAAATGTCCCTTTATATATTCTACAAAAAGAGTGTTTCCAACGTGCTAAATCTAAAGAAAGGTTTATCTCTGTGAGATAAATCCACACATCACAATGAGGTTTCACAGGTAGATTGTTTCTCATTTTTATCATGGGATATTTATTTTTTTCAATAAACTTCATGGGCTCTAAAATGTCCCTTCTTAGGCTCTACTAAAAGAGGTTTCCAACTTGCTGAATCGAAAGAAAGGTCTACCTCTGTGAGATTAACCCATATGTCACACAAAGGTTTCACAGAGAACTTGTTTCTAGATTTATTTATCTATTTTTTTTGAGATGGAATTTTGCTCTTCTTGACTAGGTTAATGTGTAATGGTACGATCTCTGCTCACTGAAACCTCCACCTCCTGGGTTTAAGCAATTCTCTTGCCTCAGCCTCCTAAAGAGCTGGGATTAGAAACATGCACCACAATGCCCAGAGCAATTTGTATCTTTAGTAGAGGAAAGGTTTCTTCATGTTGGTCAGGCTGGTATCAAACTCCTAACCTCAGGTGACTTAGCCTCATAATGTGCTGGGATTGCAGGTTTTAGCCACAGTGCCTGCCCTTGTTTCTAATTTTTATTGTGTGATATTCGGTTTTTCAAAATAGGCCTCAATGGGTTTTGATATGTCCCTTCAGATACTCTACTTCAAGAGTGTTTCCAACCCGCTGCATCAAAAGACAAGTTTAACTCTGTGAAATCAATCCAAATATGGCCTAGGTGTTTCACAGATAGCTTGTTCTAGTTTTCATAGCAGGATATTCAGTTTTTCACTATAGGTCTGAAATGTCTCTTTGCAGCTTCTACAAAAAGAGTGTTTCTGACCAGCTGAATCAAAAGAAAGGCTTAACCCTGTGAGATGAATCCATACATCATTAAGTAGTTTCACAGATATCTGCTTGCTAGTCTTTATTGCAGGACATTCAATTTTTCACTGTAGGCTTCAATGGGCCCAAAATGTCCCTTAGTAGGTTCTTTTTTTTTTTTTTTTTTTTTTTTTTTGAGATGGAGTCTCGCTCTGTCACCCAGGTTGGAGTGCAGAGTGCAGAGGCATGATCTAGGCTCACAGCATGCTCAGCCTCCCAGGTTCACACCATTCTCCTGCTTCATCCTCCCAAGTAGCTGGGACTGCAGACGCCCACCACCACATCTGGCTACTTTTGTTATTTTTGTATTTTTAGTAAAGATGGGTTTTCACCATGTTAGCCAGGATGGTCTCAAGCTCCTGACCTGGTTATCCACTCTTCTCTGCATCCCAAAGTGCTGGAACTATAGGTGAGAGCTACCATGCCTGGCTGTCCCTTAATAGATTCTAAAAAAAGAGGGTTTCCAACCTGCTGAATCAAAGAAAGGCTTACCTCTGTTAGATGAACTCACACATTGCCAAGTGGTTTCCCACATAAGTTGTTTCTAGTTTTTACCATGTGATATTCTGTTTTTCACTATAGTCCTTGATGAGCTCAGAAATGTCCTTTGTGCATTCCACAAGAGGAGTGTTTGCAGAATCAAAATAAGTTTTTAACTCTGTAACATAAATCCACACATAACAAAGAAGTTTTACAGATATCTTGTTTCTAGTTTTTGTCATGGGATATTCAGTTTTTCACTGTATACCTTAATGGTCTCCAAAATATCCCATTGTAGATTATAGAAAGAGAGTGTTTCCAATATGTTGAATCAAAAGTAAGTTTTAACTCTGTGCAATACTAGCATACATCATAAAATAATTCAACAGAAAGCTTGTTTCTATTTTTTGTCACAGAATATTTGGTTTTTCACTATAGGCCTCATTGGGAATTGAAATGTCCCTTTGCAGATTCTACACAATGAGGGTTTCCAACCAGCTGAATCAAAGGAAAGGTTTAACTCTGTGAGCTGAATCCACACACCACAAAGTGGTTTCACAGATAGCTTCTTTCTATTTTTTATAGCGGGATATTCCATTTTTCACTATAGGCCTTATGGGCTCCAATATATTCTTTCACAGATTCTACAAAAAGAGTGTTTCCACCCAGTTGAATCAGAGGAAAGTTCAACTCTGTGAGCTAAATCCAGACAAACAAAGCAGTTTCACAAATAGCTTCTTTATAGTTTTTATCACAGGATATTTGGTATTTCACTATAGCCTCATAAAGCTCTTGAAATGTCCGTTCATAAATTTTATACATAGACTGGTTTCAACCTGCTGAAACAAAATATGTTTATCGTGGTGAAATGAATCTTCACATCACAGTTGGATTCTTTCTAGTTTTTTTTTTTGAAGGATATTCCATTTTTCTCTACAGGACTCAATGGGAACCAAAATGTCCCTTTGTAGATTCTTCAAAAAGAGGGTTTCCAATATGCTGAATCAAAGGAAAGGTTTAGTTTTTTAAGATGAATTCACACATCACAAAGTGGAGAGCTTCTTCCTAGTTTTTATCATGGGATATTCGGGATTTCAATACAGGCATCAGTGGGCTCTGAAATGTTCCTTTGAAGATTCTAGAATGAGTGTTTTCAACATGCTGAATCAAAAGAAATGTTCAACTTTTTGAATCTACACTTTTCAAAGTGGTTTAACAGATAACAAAATTCTAGTTTTCATGGCAACATATTTCGTTTTTCTTAAATTAATTAATTAATTCATTCATTATTATTATACTTTAGGTTTTAGGGTACATGTGCGCAATGTGCAGGTTAGTTACATATGTATACATATGCCATGCTGGTGTGCTGCACCCACTAACTCGTCATCTAGCATTAGGTATATCTCCCAATGTTATCCCTCCCCCCTCCCCCCTCCGCACAACAGTCCCCAGAGTGTGATGTTCCCCTTCCTGTGTCCAAGTGTTCTCATTGTTCAATTCCCACCTATCAGTAAGAATATGCGGTGTTTGGTTTTTTGTTCTTGCGATAGTTTACTGAGAATGATGATTTCCAATTTCATCCATGTCCCTACAAAGTACATGAAGTCATCTTTTTTTATGGCTGCATAGTATTCCATGGTGTATATGTGCCACATTTTCTTAATCCAGTCTATCATTGTTGGACATTTGGGTTGGTTCCAAGTATGTGCTATTGTGAATAATGCCACAATAAACATACATGTGCATGTGTCTTTATAGCAGCATGATTTATAGTCCTTTGGGTATATACCCAGTAATGGGATGGCTGGATCAAACGGAATTTATAGTTCCAGATCCCTGAGGAATCGCCACACTGACTTCCACAAGGCTTGAACTAGTTTACAGTCCCAACAACAGTGGAAAAGTGTTCCTAATTCTCCACATCCTCTCCAGCACCTGTTGTTTCCTGACTTTTTAATGATTTCCATTCTAACTGGTGTGAGATGGTATCTCATTGTGGTTTTGATTTGCATTTCTCCGATGGCAACTGACGGTGAGCATTTTTTCATGTGTTTTTTGGCTGCATAAATGTCTTCTTTTGAGAAGTGTCTGTTCATGTCCTTTGCCCACTTTTTGATGGGATTGTTTGTTTTTTCTGGTAAATTTGTTGGAGTTCATTGTAGATTCTGGATATTAGCCTTTTGTCAGATGAGTAGGTTGCAAAAATATTCTCCCATTCTGTAGGTTGCCTGTTCACTCTGATGGTAATTTCTTTTACTGTGCAGAAGCTCTTTAGTTTAATTAGATCCCATTTGTCAATTTTGGCTTTTGTTGCCATTGCTTTTGATGTTTTAGATATGAAGCCCTTGCCAATGCCTATGTCCTGAATGGTAATGCCTAGGTTTTCTTCTAGGGTTTTGATGGTTTTAGGTCTAATGTTTAAGTCTTTAATCCATCTTGAATTGATTTTTGTATAAGGTGTAAGGAAGGGATCCAGTTTCAGCTTTCTACATAGGGCTAGCCAGTTTTTCCAGAACCATTTATTAAATAGGGGATCCTTCCCCCATTGCTTTTTTTCCCTCAGGTTTGTCAAAGACCAGATAGCTGTAGTTATGTGGTGTTATTTCTGAGGACTCTGTTCTGTTCCATTGATCTATATCTCTGTTTTGGTACCAGTACCATGCTGTTTTGGTTACTGTAGCCTTGTAGTATAGTTTGAAGTCAGGTAGTGTGATGCCTCCAGCTTTGTTCTTTTGGCTTAGGATTGACTTGGCAATGCAGGCTGTTTTTTGGTTCCATATGAACTTTAAAGTACTTTTTCCAATTCTGTGAAGAAAGTCATTGGTAGCTGGATGCGGATGGCATTGAATCTATAAATTAAATTGGGCAGTATGGCCATTTTCACGACATTGATTCTTCCTACCCATGAACATGGAATGTTCTTCCATTTGTTTGCACCCTCTTTTATTTCCTTGAGCAGTGGTTTGTAGTTCTCCTCGAAGAGGTCCTTCACGTCTCTTTTTAATTGGATTCCTAAGTATTTTATTCTCTTTGAAGCAATTCTGAATGGGAGTTCACTCCTGATTTGGCTCTTTGTTTGTCTGTTGTTTGTGTATAAGAATGCTTGTGATTTTTGTACATTGTTTTTGTATCCTGAGAATTTGCTGAACTTGCTTATCAGCTTAAGGAGATTTTGGGCTGAGACAATGAAATTTTCTAGATATACATCATGTCATCTGCAAAGAGGGACAATTTGACTTCCTCTTTTCCTAATTGAATACCCTTTATTTCCTTTTCCTGCCTAATTGCCCTGGCCAGAACTTCCAACACTATGTTGAATAGGAGTGGTGAGAGAGGGCATCCCTGTCTTGTGCCAGTTTTCAAAGGGAATGCTTCCAGCTTTTGCCCATTCACTATGATTTTGATTGTGGGTTTGTCATAGAGGGCTCTTAATTGTTTGAGATAATTCCCATCTATACCTAATGTATTGAAAATTTTTGGCCTGAAGGGTTATTGAATTTTGTCAAAGGACTTTTCTGCATCTATTGAGATAATCATGTCGTTTTTGCCTTTGGTTCTGTTTATATGCTGGATTACATTTATTGATTTGCATATATTGAACCATCCTTGCATCCCAGGGATGAAGCCCATTTGATCATGATGGATAAGCTTTTTGATGTGCTGCTGGATTCAGTTTGCCAGTATTTTATTGAGGATTTTTTTATCAGTGTTCATCAAAGATATTGGTCTAAAATTCTATTTTTTTTGTTGTGTTTCTGCCCGGCTTTGCTATCAGGATGATGCTGGCCTCATAAAATGAGTTAGGGAGGATTCCTTCTTTTTCTATTGATTGGAATATTTTCAGAAGGAATGGTACCTGTTCTCTTTGTACCTCTGGTAGAATTCGGCTGTGAATCCATCTGGTCCTGGACTCTTTTTGATTGGTATGTTATTGATGATTGCCACAATTTCAGCTGCTGTTATTGGTCTATTCAGAGATTCAACTTCTTCCCAGTTTAATCTTGGGAGAGTGTACCTGTCAAGGAATTTTTCCATTTCTTCTATATTTTCTAGTTTATTTGCGTAGAGGTGTTTTTAGTATTCTCTGATGGTAGTCTGTATTTCTGTGGGATCGGTGGTGAAATCCCCTTTATTATTTTTTATTGCATCTATTTGATTCTTCTCTCTTTTTTTCTTTATTAATCTTGCTAGCAGTCTATCAATTTTGTTGATCCTTTCAAAAAACCAGCTCCTGGATTCATTAATTTTTTGAAGGATTTTTTTGTGTCTCACTTCCTTCAGTTCTGCTCTGATTTTAGTTATTTCTTGCCTTCTGCTAGCTTTTGAATGTGTTTGCTTTTGTTTTTCTAGTTCTTTTAATTGTGGTGTTAGGGTGTCTATGTTGGATCTTTCCTGCTTTCTCTAGTGGGCATTTAGTGCTATAAATTTCCCTCCACACACTGCTTTGAATGCATCTCAGAGATTCTGGTATGTTGTGTCTTGGTTCTCATTGGTTTCAAAGAACATCTTTATTTCTGCCTTCATTTCGTTATGTACCCAGTAGTCTTTCAGGAGCAGGTTGTTCAGTTTCCATGTAGTTGAGCGGTTTTGAGTGAGATTCTTAATCCTGAGTTCTAGCTTGATTTCACTAGAACTTGATCTAAGAGACAGTTTGTTACAATTTGTTATATCTTGATCTGAGAGACAGTTTGTTATAATTTCTGTTCTTTTACATTTACTGAGAAGAGCTTTACTTCAAACTATGTGGTCAGTTTTGGAATAGGTGTGGTGTAGTGCTGAAAAAGATGTATATTCTCTTGATTTGTGTCGGAGAGTTCTGTCGATGTCTATTAGGTCCGCTTGGTGCAGAGCTGAGTTCAATTCCTGGGTATCCTTGTTAACTTTCTGTCTCGTTGATCTGTCTAATGTTGACAGTGGGTTGTTAAAGTCTCCCACTATTATTTTGTGGGAGTCTAAGTCTCTTTGTAGGTCACTCAGGACTTGCTTTATGAATCTGGTTGCTGCTGTATTGGGTGCATATATATTTAGGATAGTTAGCTCTTCCTGTTGAATTGACCCCTTTACCATTATGTAATGGCCTTCTTTGTCTCTTTTGATCTTTGTTGGTTTAAAGTCTGTTTTATCAGAGACTAGGTTTGCAACCCCTGCCTTTTTTTGTTTTCCATTTGCTTGGTAGGTCCTCCTCCATCCTTTTATTTTGAGCCTATGTGTGTCTCTGAATGTGAGATGGGTTTCTTGAATACAGCACACTGATGGGTCTTGACTCTTTATCCAATTTGTCAGTCTGTGTCTTTTAATTGGAGCATTTAGTCCATTTACATTTAAAGTTAATATAGTTATGTGTGAATTTGTTCCTGTCATTATGATGTTAGCTGGTTGTTTTGCTCATTAGTTGATGCAGTCTCTTCCTAGTCTCGATGGTCTTTACATTTTGGCATGATTTTTCAGTGGTTGTTAAAGGTTGTGCCTTTCTATGTTTAGTGCTTCCTTCAGGAGCTCTTTTAGGTCAGTCCTGGTGGTGACAAAATCTCTCAGCATTTGCTTGTCTGTAAAGTATTTTATTTCTCCTTCACTTATGAAGCTTAGTTTCGCTGGATATGAAATTCTGGGTTGAAAATTATTTTCTTTAAACTGTTGAATATTGGCCCACTCTCTCTTCTGGCTTGTAGAGTTTCTGCCAAGAGATCCTCTGTTAGTCTGATGGGCCTCATTTTGAGGGTAACCAGACCATTCTCTCTGGCTGCCCTTAACATTTTTTCCTTCATTTCATCTTTGGTGAGTCTGACAATTATGTGTCTTGGAATTGCTCTTCTCGAGGAGTATCTTTGTGGTATTCTCTGTATTTCCTGAATCTGAATGTTGGCCTGCCTTGCTAGATTGGGGAATTTCTCCTGGAGAATATCCTGCAGAGTGGTTTCCAACTGGGTTCCATTCTCCCTGTCACTTTCAGGTACACCAATCAGAAGTAGATTTCATCTTTTCACATAGTCCCATATTTCTTGGAGGCTTTGGTCGTTTCTTTTTATTCTCTTTTCTCTAAACTTCCCTTCTCCCTTCATTTCATTCATTTCATCTTTCATCACTGATACCCTTTCTTCCGTTTGATCACATCGGCTCCTGAGGCTTCTGCATTCTTCATGTAGTTCTCGAGCCTTAGTTTTCAGCTCCATCAGCTCCTTTAAGAACTTCTCTGTATTGGTTATTCTAGTTATACATTCTTCTAAATTTTTTTTAGAACTTTCAACTTCTTTGCCTTTGGTTTGAATATCCTCCTGTAGCTCAGAGTAATTTGATCATCTGAAGCCTTCTTCTCTCATCTCGTCAAGGTCATTCTCCATCCAGCTTTGTTCCATTGCCGGTGAGGAACTGCGTTCCTTTGGAGGGGGAGAGGCACTCTGCTTTTTAGAATTTCCAGTTTTTCTGCTCTGTTTTTACCCATCTTTTTGGTTGTATCTACTTTTGATCTTTGATGACGGTGATGTACAGTGGGTTTTTGGTTTGGATGTCCTTTCTGTTTGTTAGTTTTCCTTCTAACAGACAGGACCCTCAGTTGCAGGTCTGTTGGAGTACCTGGCTGTGTGAGGTGTCAGGCTACCGCTACTGGGGGGTGCCTCCCAGTTAGGCTGCTCAGTGGTCTGGGGTCAGAAACCCACTTGAGGAGGCAGTCTGCCTGTTCTAAGATCTCCAGCTGCATGCTGGGAGAACCACTGCTCTCTTCAAAGCAGTCAGACAGACATTTAAGTCTGCAGAGGTTACTGCTGTCTTTTTGTTTGCCTGTGCCCTGCCCCCAGAGCTGGAACTTACGGAGGCATGCATCCTTGGGCTGTGGTGTGCTCCACCCAGTTCGAGCTTCCTGGCCGCTTTGTTTACCTAAGCAAACCTGGGCAATGGCTGGCGCCCCTCCCCCAGTGTCGCTGCCGCCTTTCAGTTTTATCTCAGACGGCTGTGCAGGCAATCAGTGAGACTCTATGGGTGTAGGACCCTCTTAGCCAGGTGTGGGATATAATCTCCTGGTGCACCGCTATTTAAGCCCATCAGAAAAGTGCAATATTCGGAGGGGAGTGACCCAATTTTCCAGGTGCCATCTGTCACCCCTTTCTTTGACTAGGAAAGGGAACTCCCTGTCCCCTTGGGCTTCCTGAGTCGGGCAATGCCTTGCCCTTCTTCAGCTCACACACAGTCCATGCACCCACTGACTTGCACCCACTGTCTGGTACTCCCTAGTGAGATGAACCCAGTACCTCAGATGGAAATGCAGAAATAACCCATCTTCTGCATAGCTCATGCTGGGAGCTGTAGACCAGAACTGTTCCTGTTCAGCCATCTTGGCTCCTCCCCCCTGGTTTTTTAATATAGGCCTCAGTGGGCTGCAAAATGGCTCTCATAGACTCTATAAAAAGAATGTTATAGAGCTCCTGAACCAAAAGCAGGATTTCACTCTTGGAGATGAACTCACACATTGCATAGCAGTATCACAGATAGCTTCTTTCTAGTTTGTATCACAAGATAATCAATTTTTCATTATAGGCCTTACTGCACTTTGAAATATCTTTGCAAATACTATAAAAATAGTGTTTACAAACTGCTGATTCAAAAGAAAGGTTTAACTCCCTGAGCTGAAACCACACATTACAAAGCAGTTTCACAGATAGTTTTTTTCTAGATTTATTGCAAGATATTCGGTTTTTCACTATAAGTCTCAAGGCCCTCCGAAGTGTCCCTTTGCAGATTCTACAAAACAAGTGTTTCAAAACTGCTGAATGAAAAGTAAGGTGTAATTCTGTGAGCAGAATACACACTTCACAAAGCATTATCACAGATAACTTCTTTCTAGGTTTTATGGTGGGATATTCGAGTTTTTACTATAGGCCTCAATGTGGTGTGAAATGCCACTTCACAGATTCTACAATAAAAGTATTTCTACCCTGCTGAATCAAAAGATAAGTTTAACTTTGTCAGCTGATTCCACATCTCCCAAAGTGGATTCACAGATAGTATCTTTCCCATCATTATGGCTGGACATTTGATGTTTTACTATAAGTCTCAGTGGGTTGAGAAATGTCCCTTCACAGATTCTACAAAAATAATGTTTCAACCTGGTGACTCAAAAGAAAGGTTTAATTATGTGAGCTGAATCCAGAAATCACAAAACAATTTCACAAATAATTCTTTCTAGTTTTTGTGACTGAATATTGGGTTTTGCACTATAAGCCTCACTGTGCTCAAAATGTCCCTTCATATATTCTACAAAAAGAGTATTTGCAAACTGCTGATTCAAAAGTAAAGTTTAACTCTGTGAGCTGTTTGCACATATGACAAAGCGTTTTCACAGATAGCCTCTTTCTAGTTTTTATCTAGAAAATTTCAGTGTTTCACCACAGGCCTTACTGCACTGGGAAATGTCCCTTTGCTGATTCTACATAAACAGTGTTTCCAAACTGCTGAATCAAAAGAAACGTTCAAATCTGTGAGGTGAACCCACACATCACAAAGCAGTTTCACATATCGCTTCTTTCTAGTTTTTAACCAAGAAATATTCAGTTTTTCACTATAGGTCAAAATGACCTTTGAAATGCAGCTTTGTGGATCCTACAAAAGAGTGTTTTCAAACTCCTGAAGCAAAAGAAAGATGTAAGCCTATGAGCTGAATGCCCACAT
Source organism: Pongo pygmaeus (assembly GCF_028885625.2). Classification (NCBI taxonomy): domain Eukaryota; kingdom Metazoa; phylum Chordata; class Mammalia; order Primates; family Hominidae; genus Pongo; species Pongo pygmaeus. The sequence goes on along the minus strand of NC_072397.2, from coordinate 35,029,170 downwards.
CACAAGGCAATTTCACAGATCAGATGTTTCTTGCTAGTTTTTATCAAGGGATATTCTATTTTTCACCATGGGTCTTAATGACCTACAAAATGCCACTTCACAAATTCTACAAAAACAGTATTTCCAATCTGCTTAATGAAAAGAAAGATTTCATCCTGTGAGATGAATCCACACATCACAAGGCAGTTCTACAGATACATTTTTTCCAGTTTTTCATGTGAGATATTCAGATTTTCACTGTAGGCCTCAATGTGTTCCGAAATGTCCCTTTGTATATTTTTCAAACAGACTGTTTCCAAACAGGTGAATCAAAAGTAAGGTTAGCACTATGAGCTGAATACACACAGAGCAAAGAAGCTTCAAGATAGCTTCTTTCTAATTTTTACTATGTGATATTTAGTTTTTCCCTGTAGACCTCAGTTAGCTTTGTAATGTCCCTCTACAGATTCTATGAAAAGAGTTTCCAACCTGCAGAAGCAAAAGAAAGATGAATGGACCCATCACAAAGCAGTTTCATGATAGATTTTTCTAGTTTTTATCATGGGATATTCATTTTTTCACCATAGGCCTCACTGCACTGTGACATCTCCATTTGCTGATTGTACAAAAAGAGTTTTTCTAAACTGCTTAATCAAAAGAAAAGTTTAAATCTGTGAGATGAATGTACACTTCATAAAGCAGTTTCCCAGATAGCTTTTTTCTATTTTTTATCACAGGATATTAGGTTATTCATTAAAGGCCTCAGGGACTTCTGAAATGTTTCTTCACAGATTCTACATAAAGAGTGCTTCAAAACTACTGAATCAAATAAAAAGTTTTACTGCGTGAGGTGAATCCACACATCACAAAGCTGTTTCACAGATAGCTTCTTTCTAAATTGTATTGTGAGATATTCAACATTTCACTATAGGTCTCAGTGAGGTGTGAAATATCCCTTGGTTGATTCCTGAAAAAATTGTTTCTAACCTGCTGAATCAAAGATAGGTTTAATTTTATCAGCTGAATTCACACCTCAGAAAGTGGATTCACAGACATCTTTCCCATTGTTATGGCTTGATATTCTGTGTTTTACTATAGGCCTCAGTGGTTTAAGAAAAGTTCCTTAGCAGATTCTACAAAAATAGTTGTTTACAACCTGCCTAATCAAAAGAAAGGTTTCACTCTGTGAGCTGAATCCACCCATCACAAAGCAGTTTCCTATATAGATTCTTTTTATTCTTTATCAAAGGATATTCTGTTTTTTACTATAGGCCTCAATGCCCTTTGAAGTGTTCTGATGCACAATCTACAAAAAGAATGTTTCCAAACTGCTGACTCAAAAGTAAGGTTTACCTCTGTATGCTGAATGCACACATCACAAAACAGTTTCACAAGCAGTTTCTTTCTAGTTTTTATTTCAAGATATTCAGTTTTTCACTATAGGTCTCTGTGGGCTCAGAAATCTCCCTTTGCAGATTCTACAAAAAGAGAGTTTCCAAACTGTTAAATCCAAAGTAAGGTTTAACTGTGAAGTGCATGCACACATCACAAAATGGGTTCACAAATAGCTCCTTTCTTGTTTTTATTTCGGAATATTCTGTTTTTCACTTAATCCCTCAATGGGTCTTAAATTCTCCCTTTGGAGATTCTGCAAAAAGAGTGTTTTTAAACTGCTGAATCAAAAGAAAGGATTAACTCTGTAAGCTGAATGCAGACATTACAATGCAGCTTCACAGATAGCTTCTTTCTAGCATTTATCATGGGATATGTCCAAACTGATGAATCAAAAGAAAAGTTTCACTCTGTGAGCTGAATCCATACATTACAAAGCAGTTTCACATATAGCTTCTTTCTAGTTTTTATCATGAGATATTTGGTTTTTTACTATATGCCTCCATGCCCTCCAAATTTCCATTTTGAATATTCTACAAAAAGAGCCTTTCCAATATTCATTATATGTTTCAGTGGACTGAAATTTTCCCTGGCTGATTCCACAAAAAGAATGTTTCCAAATTGCTTAATCAAAAGAAAGGTTCAACCCTGAAAGCTGAATCCACACATGAGAAAGCCATTTCACAGATAGACTCTCATTTTTATTTTAGGACATACATTTTTTCACTATAGGCCTCAGTGCACACACAAATGTTTCTTTGCAGATACTATAAGAGGAATATTTTCAAACTGTTGAATCAAATGTTACATTGAACAATGTGAGCTGAATGTATATGTCACAAAGCAGTTTCACCAATAGCTTCTTTCTAGATTTTATTTCGGAATATTCAGTTTTTCACTGCAGGCCTCACTGGTGTCTGCAATGTCACTTTGCAGATTCTACAAAAAGAGTGTTTCCAAAATTCTGAATCAAAATAAGGTTGAAATCTTTGACATTAATGTACATATCACAAAGCAGTTTCACAAACAGCTTCTTGCTAGTTTTTCTTTTGTGATCTGTGTTTCACTGTAGGCCTTATGGTACCCCAAAATGTCCCTTTGTAGATTCTAGAAAGTGTTTCCAATCTGCTGAATCAAAAGAAAGGTTTCACTCTGTGAACTGAATGCACACTTCACAAAGCAGTTTGGCAGGTAGATTCTTTCTAGGATGTTTTATTTTGGGATGTTTGGTTTTTCACTTTTAGGTCTCAGAGGGCTCAGAAATGTCCCTTTGCATATTCTACAAAAAGAGTGTTTTGAAACTGCTGAATCAAAAGTAAGATTTAACTCTGTGAAGTGCATGCCCACATCACAAAATAGGTTCACAAATAGCTTCTTTCTTGTTTTTATTTCAGGATATTTGGTTTTTCACTACAGGGCTCTGTGGTCTCTAATCTCTTTGCAGACTCCATAAAGAAACCATTTAAAAACATCTGATTCAAAAGTAAGATTCAACTTTGTGAACTGAATGCACACATCAGGAGCAGTTTCACAAATATCTTCTTTCTAGGTTTTATCTAGAGATATTCAGGTTTTCACTATATGCCTCAAAGAGCTCCGAAACGCCCTTTGCAGATTCTGCAAAAAGTGTGTTTCCAATCTGCTAAATCAAACAAAACCTTTCACTCTATGAGCTGAATGCATGCATCACAACGCAGTTTCAGAGATACTTTCTTCTAGGTTTTTATCGTGCTATATTCAGTTTTTCATGATAGGCCTCAATGCCCTCCAAAATGTCCTTCTGCAAATACTATGAAAAGAATGTTTCCAACTTGCTGAATCAAAGGACAGGTTTAGCTCTGTGAGCTCAATCACACATCACAAAGTAGTTTGATAGATAGCTTTTTTGTAGTTTTTTGTCTTGGGATATTCAGTTTTTCACTATATGCCTCAGTGCATTCCCAAATGTCCCCTTGCAGATTCTACATAATAAGGGTTTCCAAACTGCTGAATTAAAAGAAAGGTTTAACTCTGTGAGCTGAATCCACACATCACAAAGCAGTTTCACAAATAGTTGCTTTCTACTTCTTATCAGAAGATTTTTCATTTTTCACTGTAGGCCTCAATACCCTCATAAATGTACCTTCTCAGATTCTACAAAAAGAGTGTTTCCAAACAGCTGAATTTAAAAAAAGAAAGGTTTAACTCTATGAATTTAATGCACACATCACAAAGAAGTTTCATTGAAAGCTTCTTTCCAGTTTTTATCATGGGATATAGTGTTTTTCAGTACAAGCCTTCTGGGTCTTATAATATCCTTTCACAGATCCTACAAAAAATGTGTTTTAAAATTGTTGAACCAAATGTAATGCTGTACAACAAGAATTGAAAGCACACAACACAAAGCAGTTTCACAGATAGCTTCTTTCTAGTTTTTATTTCAGGATATTTGGTTTTTCACTATTTGCCTCAGTGGACTCCTAAATACTGCTTCACAGATTCTACCAAAAGAGTGTTTCCAAACTGCTGAATCAGAAGTAAGCTTTAACTCTCTGAGCTGAATGTATGCATCACAAGCAGTTTCACAAATTGCTTCTTACTAGCTATTTTGGGATATTCTGTTTTTCACTATAGGCCTCACTATTCCCCAAAATGTCACTTTATAGTTAGTGTAAACAGAGTTTTTCCAATCTGCTGAATCAAAATAAAGGTTTCACTCTGTGAGCTGAATGCACACATCACAAAGCAGTTTCACAGATAGATTCTTTCTAGATTTTTTTTTTTGAGATGGAGTCTCACACTGTCACCCATGCTGGGGTTGCAGAGGATTGATCTTGGCACACAGCAACCTCTGCCACCCTAGTTCATTGATTCTCTGACCTCAACCTACCAAGTAGCTGAGATTTAGGCTCCTGTCACTGTGCCTGGCTAATTTTTGTTTTTATACAAGCAACAGGGATTCACCATCTTGGCCAGGCTAGTCCTGAACTCCTGACCTCATGATCCACCCACTCAGGCATCCCAGAATGCTAGGACTACAGGCAAAAGCCACCATGTCCAGCCGATTATTTTTCTAGTTTTAATAGTGGCATATTCATTTTTTCAGTATAGACCTCAATGCCTTTTGAAATATCCATTCACAGATTCTAGAAAAAGAGTGTTCCCAAAGTGTTGAATCAAAAGTTAAATTTAATTCTTTGAGCTGGATGCACACATCACAAAGCAGTTTCACAAAGAACTTCTTCGTAGTTTGTATTTTGAGATATTCTGTTTTTCACTGCAGGCCTTACTGTGCCCCAAAATATCACTTTGTAGATTCTACAAAAAAGAATGTTTCCAATGTGCTGAATCAAAACAAAGGCTTAACTCTGTGAGCTAAATGCACACATCACAAAGCAGTTTCACAGATAGCTTCTTACTAGTTTTTAACCTGGGCTTTTCAGTTTTTCACTGCAGACCTCAATACACTCCGAAATATCTCTTGGTAGAGTCTAAAAAAACAATGTTTCCCAACTGCTGAATGAAAACAATTGTTTAGCTCTGTGAGCTGAATGCACATATCACAAATCAGATTCAGAAATAACTTCTTTATACTTTTTATTGTGGGATAATCAGTTTTTCACTATAGGCTTTACTGCATTCTGAAATGTCTCCCGCAGATTCTACAAAAAGGGTGTTTCTAAACTGCTGAATGAAAACAAAAGTTTAAATCTGTAAACTGAATCCAAACCTCACGAAGCAGTTTTACAGGGAGTTTCTTTCAATTGTTTATCAAGGAATATTCAATGTTTCACTATAGGCTTCAATGCCCTCCCAAATATCCCTTTGCTAAATCCACAAAAGGAGTGTTTCCAAACTGCTGAATCAACAGTAAGGTTTAACTCTGTAAGCTAAATGCACACACCAGAAATAAGTTCTATGATAACTTCTTTCTACTTTTTTTTTCAGGGATATTCGTTTTTTCACTATAGGCCTTAATGCACTTTGAAATGTACCTTTGCAGATTCTACAGAAAGAGTGTTTCCAAATAGCTGAATCAAAAGAAAGGTTTAACTCTGAGCTGAATGCATGCATCAAAAAGCAGTTTCACAGAAAACTTCTTTTTAGTTTTCTATCTAGGGATATTTGGTTTTTCAATATGGGTCTTTCTGCTCTCTGAAATATCACTCAGATCCCACAAAAACAGTGTTTCCAACCTGCTGAATCAAAAGATAGATTTAACTCTGTGAGTTGAATACACACATCACAAAACGATTACACAGATTTCTTCTTTCTAGCTTTTATCATGGAATAATTGGCTTTTCACTGTAGGCATTACTGTGCACTGAAATGTCCCTTCACTGATTCTACAAAAAGAGTGTTTCAAAACTGCTGAATCAGAAAAAACAGTTTAATTTTGTGAGCTGAATCCACACTTCATAATTCAGTTTTGCAGACAGCTACTTTCTAGATTTTATCACTAGATATTCATTTTTTTCCTATTGGCATGGTGGGCTTTGAAATGTCTCTTCTAGATCCTTCAAAAAGAGTGTTTCCCAACTGTGGAATAAAAAGAAAGGTTTAATTCTGTGAGCTGAATGTAGACACCACAAAGCAGTTTCCCAGTTAGCTTCTTTCTGTTTTCATTTTGGGATATTCAGTTTTTGACTATAGGCCTAATGGCCTCTGAAATATGCCTTCACAGATTCTACAAAAAGAGTACTTCCAAGTGTTGAGTCAAAAGAAAGGCTTACACCTGTGATCTGAATGCAGACATCACAAAGCAGTTTCACAGATAGATTCTTCCTAATTTTTATCATGGGATATTGGGCTTTTCATTATATGCCTTAACGTGCTCTGAAATGTCCCTTAGCAGATTCTACAAATAGAGTGTTTCCAGGCTGGTGAATTAAAAGACAGGTTTAACTCTGGAAGCAGAATCCACACATTTCAAGGAAGTTTCACAGATAGTTTCTTGTTAGTTTTTATCACAGGCTATTTGCTTTTTCACTATAGGACTCTGTGTCCTATGAAATATGCCTTTGTAGATTGTACAAGAGATGAATCCACACACCATGAAGCAGTTTCACAGATAGCTTCTTTCTAGAATTTATCATGGGACATTCGATTTTTCAAGATAAGCCTGATTGCCCTCTAAAATGTCCCTTCACAGATTCTATAAAAAGAGTGTTTCCAAATGGCTGAATCAAAAGTAAGTTTTAATTCTGTGAGCTGAATGCACATATCACAAAGCAGTTTCACAGAGAGCTTCTTTCTAGTTTTTATCTAGGGATATTCGATTTTTCACTATAGGCCTTACTGCACTCCAAAATGCCCTTTTGCAGATTTTACAAAAGAGTGTTTCCAAACTGCTGAATGAAAGGAACAATTTAACTTTGTAAGCTGAATCCACACATCACAAAGCAGTTTCTCAGCTAGCTTCTTTCAATATTTTATCACAAGATATTTGATTTTTCACTATAGGCTTAGTGGCCTCAGAAATGCCCCTCACAGATTCTACAAAAAGAGTATTTCCAAAATTCTGAATCAAAGGAAAGTTTTAACACTGACCTGAATGCACACAACAAAAAGTATTTTAACAGATTGCTTCTTTCTTGTTTTTATCACAGTATATTCAGTTTTACACTATAGGCCTTAGTGTGCTCAGAAAAGTCCCTTAGCTGATTCTACAAAAATCATACATAGCATCTTTTTAATTTTTCAAACGTAGCATCTTTTTAATTTTTATCTCAAGTTATTTGGTTTTGCACTATCAGCTATACTATGCTTTGAAATATCCATTTGTGTATTCTACAAAGAGTGTTTCTAAACTTTTGAATCAAAAGACAGGTTTAATTCTGGGAGCAGAATCCACACATCACAAAGCAGTTTCACAGATACCTTGTTTCTAGATTTTAATGGCAAGATATTCGGTTTTTCAATATAGGCCTTTGTGCACTCTGAAATGTCCCTTAGGCGATGCAACAAAAGGGGTTTTTCCAAACTCCTGTGTCAAAACAAAAATACAACTCTGTGATCTGATTCCACACATCACAAAGCAGTTTCACAGATAGCTTCTTTGTAGTTTTTTTGTGAGATATTATGTTTTTCACTATATACCTCACTGTGCTCTGTAATATTTTCTTGCATATTCCACAAAAATAGTGTTTCCAATCTGCTAAACCAGAAGAAAGATTTAACTCTGCAAGCTGAGTCCTTTCATAACTAAGCAGTTTCACACAGTGCTTCTTTCTAGTTTCTAATCACAAGATACTCAGTTTTTCACTACAAACCTCAATGTGCTCTAAAACATCTCTTCCACAAAAAAAGTATCTCCAAAGGAAGGTGCAGTGGCTCATGCATGTAACTCCAGCTCTTTGGGAGGCCGAGGCAGGCAGATCACCTGAGGGCAGGAGTTCAAAACCAGCCTGACCAACATGGAGAAATGCCATCTCTACTAAAATTACAAAATTAGCCAAGCATGGTGGCATATGCTTGTAATCCCAGCTACTAGGGAGGCTGAGGCAGGAGAATCACTTGAGTCTGGGAGACAGAAGTTGCAGTGAGCCGAGATCACACCATAGCAGTCCAGCCTGGGTGACACAGTGAAACTCCATCTAAAAAAAAAAAAAATGTGTTTCCAATCTGCTAAATCAAAATATTTACTTTGTGAGGTAAATGCAGATGCCACATAGTAGTTTCACATAAATTCTTTCTGGTTTTTATCTAGGGATATTCAGTATTTTACCACAGGCCTTATTGCCCTCTGAAATGTCCTTTCACAGTTTCTACAAATACAGTGTTTTCAACCTGCTGAATCAAAAGAAAAGTTTAACTCATCCAAATACACATATCATAAAGCAGTTTCACAGATAACGACTTTCTAGTTTTTATCACAGGATATTTCGATTTTCTTTTTTTTTTTTTTTATTTTTAAGTCATAATTTATTATTATTATTATTATTATTATTATTATTATTATTATTATTATACTTTAGGTTTTATGGTACATGTGCGCAATGTGCAGGTAAGTTACATATGTATACATGTGCCATGCTGGTGCGCTGCACCCACCAACCTGTCATCTAGCATTAGGTATATCTCCCAATGCTATCCCTCCCCCCTCCCCCCACCCCACAACAGTCCCTGAAGTCTGATGTTCCCCTTTCTGTGTCCATGTGTTCTCATTGTTCAATTCCCACCTATGAGTGAGAATATGCGGTGTTTGGTTTTTTGTTCTTGTGATAGTTTACTGAGAATGATGATTTCCAATTTCATCCATGTCCCTACAAAGGACATGAACTCATCATTTTTTATGGCTGCATAGTATTCCATGGTGTATATGTGCCACATTTTCTTAATCCAGTCTATCATTGTTGGACATTTGGGTTGGTTCCAAGTCTTTGCTATTGTGAATAATGCGGCAATAAACATACGTGTGCATGTGTCTTTATAGCAGCATGATTTATAGTCCTTTGGGTATATACCCAGTAATGGAATGGCTGGGTCGAATGGAATTTCTAGTTCTAGATCCCTGAGGAATCGCCACACTGACTTCCACAAGGGTTGAACTAGTTTACAGTCCCACCAACAGTGTAAAAGTGTTCGTATTTCTCCACATCCTCTCCAGCACCTGTTGTTTCCTGACTTTTTAATGATTGCCATTCTAACTGGTGTGAGATGGTATCTCATTGTGGTTTTGATTTGCATTTCTCTGATGGCCAGTGAGGGTGAGCATTTTTTCATGTGTTTTTTGGCTGCATAAATGTCTTCTTTTGAGAAGTGTCTGTTCATGTCCTTCGCCCACTTTTTGATGGGGTTGTTTGTTTTTTTCTTGTAAATTTGTTGGAGTTCATTGTAGATTCTGGATATTAGCCCTTTGTCAGATGAGTAGGTTGCGAAAATTTTCTCCCATTTTGTAGGTTGCCTGCTCACTCTGATGGTAGTTTCTTTTGCTGTGCAGAAGCTCTTGAGTTTAATTAGATCCCATTTGTCAATTTTGTCTTTTGTGGTCATTGCTTTTGGTGTTTTAGACATGAAGTCCTTGCCCATGCCTATGTCCTGAATGGTAATGCCTAGGTTTTCTTCTAGGGTTTTGATGGTTTTAGGTCTAACATTTAAGTCTTTAATCCATCTTGAATTGATCTTTGTATAAGGTGTAAGAAAGGATCCAGTTTCAGCTTTCTACATATGGCTAGCCAGTTTTCCCAGCACCATTTATTAAATAGGGAATCCTTTCCCCATTTCTTGTTTTTGTCAGGTTTGTCAAAGATCAGATACTTGTAGATATGTGGCATTTTTTCTGACGGCTCTGTTCTGTTCCATTGATCTATATCTCTGTTTTGGTACCAGTACCATGCTGTTTTGGTTACTGTAGCCTTGTAGTATAGTTTGAAGTCAGGTAGTGTGATGCCTCCAGCTTTGTTCTTTTGGCTTAGGATTGACTTGGCGATGCGGGCTCTTTTTTGGTTCCATATGAACTTTAAAGTAGTTTTTTCCAATTCTGTGAAGAAAGTCATTGGCAGCTTGATGGGGATGGCATTGAATCTGTAAATTACCTTGGGAAGGATGGCCATTTTCATGATATTGATTCTTCCTACCCATGAGCATGGAATGTTCTTCCATTTGTTTGTATCCTCTTTTATTTCCTTGAGCAGTGGTTTGTAGTTCTCCTTGAAGAGGTCTTTGACATCCCTTGTAAGTTGGATTCCTAGGTATTTTATTCTCTTTGAAGCAATTGTGAATGGGAGTTCACTCATGATTTGGCTCTCTGTTTGTCTGTTATTGATGTATAAGAATGCTTGTGATTTTTGCACATTGATTTTGTATCCTGAGACTTTGCTGAAGTTGCTTATCAGCTTAAGGAGATTTTGGGCTGAGACAATGGGGTTTTCTAGATATACTATCATGTCATCTGCAAACAGGGACAATTTGACTTCCTCTTTTCCTAATTGAATACCCTTGATTTCCTTCTCCTGCCTAATTGCCCTGGCCAGAACTTCCAACACTATGTTGAATAGAAGTGGTGAGAGAGGGCATCCCTGTCTTGTGCCAGTTTTCAAAGGGAATGCTTCCAGTTTTTGCCCATTCAGTATGATATTGGCTGTGGGTTTGTCATAAATAGCTCTTATTATTTTGAGATACGTCCCATCAATTCCTAATTTATTGAGAGTTTTTAGCATGAAGGGTTGTTGAATTTTGTCAAAGGCCTTTTCTGCATCTATGGAGATAATCATGTGGTTTTTGTCTTTCATTCTGTTTATATGCTGGATTACATTTATTGATTTGCGTATATTGAACCAGCCTTGCATCCCAGGGATGAAGCCCACTTGATCATGGTGGATAAGCTTTTTGATGTGCTGCTGGATTCTGTTTGCCAGTATTTTATTGAGGATTTTTGCATCAATGTTCATCAAGGATATTGGTCTAAAATTCTCTTTTTTTGTTGTGTCTCTGCCAGGCTTTGGTATCAGGATGATGCTGGCCTCATAAAATGAGTTAGGGAGGATTCCCTCTTTTTCTATTGATTGGAATAGTTTCAGAAGGAATGGTACCAGCTCCTCCTTGTACCTCTGGTAGAATTCCGGTGTGAATCCATCTGGACCTGGACTCTTTTTGGTTGGTAAGCTATTGATTATTGCCACAATTTCAGCTCCTGTTATTGGTCTATTCAGAGATTCAACTTCTTCCTGGTTTAGTCTTGGGAGGGTGTATGTGTCGAGGAATTTATCCATTTCTTCTAGATTTTCTAGTTTATTTGCATAGAGGTGTTTGTAATATTCTCTGATGGTAGTTTGTATTTCTGTGGGATCGGTGGTGATATCCCCTTTATCATTTTTTATTGCATCTATTTGATTCTTCTCTCTTTTTTTCTTTATTAATCTTGCTAGCGGTCTATCAATTTTGTTGATCCTTTCAAAAAACCAGCTCCTGGATTCATTTATTTTTTGAAGGGTTTTTTGTGTCTCTATTTCCTTCAGTTCTGCTCTGATTTTAGTTATTTCTTGCCTTCTGCTAGCTTTTGAATGTGTTTGCTCTTGCTTTTCTAGTTCTTTTAATTGTGATGTTAGGGTGTCAATTTTGGATCTTTCCTGCTTTCTCTTGTGGGCATTTAGTGCTATAAATTTCCCTCTACACACTGCTTTGAATGCATCCCAGAGATTCTGGTATGTTGTGTCTTGGTTCTCGTTGGTTTCAAAGAACATCTTTATTTCTGCCCTCATTTCGTTATGTACCCAGTAGTCATTCAGGAGCAGGTTGTTCAGTTTCCACGTAGTTGAGCGGTTTTGAGTGAGATTCTTAATCCTGAGTTCTAGCTTGATTGCACTGTGATCTGAGAGACAGTTTGTTACAATTTCTGTTCTTTTACATTTATTGAGGAGAGCTTTACTTCCAAGTATATGGTCAATTTTGGAATAGGTGTGGTGTGGTGCTGAAAAAAATGTATATTCTGTTGATTTGGGGTGGAGGGTTCTGTAGATGTCTATTAGGTCCGCTTGGTGCAGAGCTGAGTTCAATTCCTGGGTATCCTTGTTGACTTTCTGTCTCGTTGATCTGTCTAATGTTGATAGTGGGGTGTTAAAGTCTCCTATTATTAATGTGTGGGAGTCTAAGTCTCTTTGTAGGTCACTCAGGACTTGCTTTATGAATCTGGGTGCTCCTGTATTGGGTGCATATATATTTAGGATAGTTAGCTCTTCTTGTTGAATTAATCCCTTTACCATTATGTAATGGCCTTCTTTGTCTCTTTTGATCTTTGTTGGTTTAAAGTCTGTTTTATCAGAGACTAGGATTGCAACCCCTGCCTTTTTTTGTTTTCCATTTGCTTGGTAGATCTTCCTCCATCCTTTTATTTTGAGCCTATGTGTGTCTCTGCACGTGAGATGGGTTTCCTGAATACAGCACACTGATGGGTCTTGAGTCTTTATCCAGTTTGCCAGTCTGTGTCTTTTAATTGGAGGATTTAGTCCATTTACATTTAAAGTTAATATTGTTATGTGTGAATTTGATCCTGTCATTATGATGTTAGCTGGATATTTTGCTCATTAGTTGATGCAGTCTCTTCCTAGTCTCGATGTTCTTTACATTTCGGTATGATTTTGCAGTGACTGGTACCGGTTGTGCCTTTCCATGTTTAGCGCTTCCTTCAGGAGCTCTTTTAGGGCAGGCCTGGTGGTGACAAAATCTCTCAGCATTTGCTTGTCTGTAAAGTATTTTATTTCTCCTTCACTTATGAAGCTTAGTTTGGCAGGATATGAAATTCTGGGTTGAAAATTCTTTTCTTTAAGAATGTTGAATATTGGCCCCCACTCTCTTCTGGCTTGTAGGGTTTCTGCTGAGAGATCCGCTGTTAGTCTGATGGGCTTCCCTTTGATGGTAACCCGACCTTTCTCTCTGGCTGCCCTTAACATTTTTTCCTTCATTTCAACTTTGGTGAATCTGACAATTATGTGTCTTGGAGTTGCTCTTCTCGAGGAGTATCTTTGTGGCGTTCTCTGTATTTCCTGAATCTGAATGTTGGCCTGCCTTGCTAGATTGGGGAAGTTCTCCTGGATAATATCCTGCAGAGTGTTTTCCAACTTGTTTCCATTCTCCCCGTCACTTTCAGGTACACCAATCAGACGTAGATTTGGTCTTTTCTCATAGTCCCACATTTCTTGGAGGATTTGCTCGTTTCTTTTTATTCTTTTTTCTCTAAACTTCCCTTCTCGCTTCATTTCATTCATTTCATCTTCCAGGGCTGATACCCTTTCTTCCATTTGATCGCATCGGCTCCTGAGGCTTCTGCATTCTTCACGTAGTTCTCGAGCCTTGGTTTTCAGCTCCATCAGCTCCTTTAAGCACTTCTCTGTATTGGTTATTCTAGTTATACATTCTTCTAAATTTTTTTCAAAGTTTTCAACTTCTTTGCCTTTGGTTTGAATATCCTCCCGTAGCTCGGAGTAATTTGATCGTCTGAAGCCTTCTTCTCTCAGCTCGTCAAAGTCATTCTCCGTCCAGCTTTGTTCCGTTGCTGGTGAGGAACTGCATTCCTTTGGAGGAGGAGAGGTACTCTGGTTTTTAGAGTTTCCAGTTTTTCTGCTCTGTTTTTTCCCCATCTTTGTGGTTTTATCTACTTTTGGTCTTTGATGATGGTGATGTACAGATGGGTTTTTGGTGTGGATGTCCTTTCTGTTAATTTTCCTTCTAACAGACAGAACCCTCAGCTGCAGGTCTGTTGGAGTACCTGGCCGGCCGTGTGAGGTGTCAGTCTGCCCCTGCTGGGGGGTGCCTCCCAGTTAGGCTGCTCGGGGGTCAGGGGTCAGGGACCCACTTGAGGAGGCAGTCAGCCCGTTCTCAGATCTCCAGCTGCGTGCTGGGAGAACCACTGCTCTCCTCACAGCTGTCAGACAGGGACATTTAAGTCTGCAGAGCTTCCTGCTGTCTTTTTGTTTGTCTGTGTCCTGCCCCCAGAGGTGGAGCCTACAGAGGCAGGCAGGCCTCCTTGAGCTGTGGTGGGCTCCACCCAGTTCAAGCTTCCAGGCTGCTTTGTTTACCTAAGTGAGCCTGGGCAATGGCGGGCGCCCCTCCCCCAGCCTCGCTGCCGACTTGCTGTTTGATCTCAGACTGCTGTGCTAGCAATCAGCGAGACTCCGTGGGCGTAGGACCCTCTGAGCCAGGTGCGGGCTATACTCTCCTGGGGCACCGTTTCCTAAGCCCGTCGGAAAAGCACAGTATTCGGGTGGGAGTGGCCCGATTTTCCAGGTGCCGTCTGTCACCCCTGGAAGGGGAACTCCCTGACCCCTTGCGCTTCCCGAGTGAGGCAATGCCTCACCCCTGCTTCGGCTGGCGCACGGTGCACTCACCGACTGACCTGCGCCCACTGTCTGTCACTCCCTAGTGAGATGAACACGGTACCTCAGATGGAAATGCAGAAATCACCCGTCTTCTGCGTCACTCGCGCTGGGAGCTGTAGACCGGAGCTGTTCCTATTCGGCCATCTTGGCTCCTCCCAATATTTCGATTTTCACTAAAGACTTATTAGGCTCCAAATTGTCGCTTGTAGATTCTCCAAAAAAAAAAAAAAAAAAAAAAAAAAAAAAAAAAAAAAATCCAATTCCAAACTACTGAATCAAAAGAAAACTTTAACTTTCTGACATAAATGCAGACATTACAAAGAAGTTTCACAGAGAGCTTCTTTCTAGTTTTCAACACGAGATGATGGTTTTTTCACAATATGCCTCAAAAAACTCTGAAATGTCTCTGCAGCTTCTACAAAAAGTGTGTTTCAAAACTGGTGAGTCAAAAGAAGGGGTTGGCTGTATAAGGTGAATGCAGACATCACAAAGCAGTTTCTCAGAAAACTTGTTTTTTTTTCAGTTTTTACAAGCAATATTCAGTTTTTCACAAAAGACCTTAATGTGTTCTGAAATGTCTCTTCTCAGATTCTCCAAAGAAGTGTTTCAAGCCTGCTGAATCAAAAGAAAAATTTAACACTGTGAGCTGAATCCAACATCACAAAGCAGTTTCACAGATACCTTCTTTCTAGATATTAATGTAAGATGTTAGGTTTTCCACTATAGGCCAAGTTGTCTCTGAAATATCCCTTTGTAGATTTTAGAAAAAGAGTGTTCCCAAACTGCTGAATCAAAAGAAAGGTTTAATTTTGTGAGTTGAATGCAGATATCACAAAGCAGTTTCACAGATAATATCTTTTTAGATTCTGTCGTGGGATATTCTGCTGTTCACGGTACATTTTACTGTACTCTGAAATATCTTTTAGCGTATTTCACAAAAGGGGTGCTTCCAATATCTGAATCAAAAGAAAGATTTAATGCTGTGAGCTGAATTGAGATATTCCAAAAGAAGTTTCACAGATAGTTTCTTTAAGATTTTATGATGAAATACTCTGTTTTACACTATCAGCCTGGTTGTCTCTGAAATATCCCTTTGCAGATTTTTCAAAAAGTGTGTTTCCAAACTGCTGAATCAACAGAAAGGTTTAATTCTGTCAGCTGAATGACATCACAAAGCAGTTGCACAGATAGCTTCTTTTTGTTTTTATTGCAAGATCTTCTGTTTTTTACTATTGGCCTTCCTGTGCTCTGAAGTGTCCCTTCA
The DNA here is from genome assembly GCF_028885625.2 of Pongo pygmaeus. Classification (NCBI taxonomy): domain Eukaryota; kingdom Metazoa; phylum Chordata; class Mammalia; order Primates; family Hominidae; genus Pongo; species Pongo pygmaeus. The sequence goes on along the minus strand of NC_072397.2, from coordinate 35,013,741 downwards.
CATATTCTAGAAAAAGAGTGTTTCCACTGAACTGAATCAAATGAAAGGCTTAACATTGTGAGCTGAATACACACATCACAAAGCATTTTCACAGACAGCTTTTTACTAGTTTTTATTGTGGGCTACTAGGTTTTTTACTGTAGGCCTCAATGTCCACCAAAATGTCCCTTTGCATGTTCTAAAAAAAGTGTTTCCAAACTGCTGAATGAAAAGAAAGGTTTACTTCTGAGAGCTGAATCCAGACATCATGAAGCAGTTTCACAGGTAACTTCTTTTAGTTTTTATCATGGGATGTTCAATTTTTTACCACAGGCCTCAATACCTTCCAAATTATACAAAATCAAAACCAAAAGAAAAATTTCACTGTGTGAGCTGAAAGCACACATCAGAAAGCAATTTCACAGATAACTTTTTCCCGTTTTTGTCTAGAGATACTTGTTTTTTCATTGTAGGCCTTATTATGCTCCAAAATTTCCCTTCTCTGGTTCTACAAAAAGAGTGTTTAAAACTGCTAAATCAAACGAGTGGTTTAACATTGTGTGATGAATCCACATTTCACAAAGCAGGTTAACAGATAGATTATTTCTGGATTTTATCATGGGATATTCTGTATTTCACTATAGGCCTACTGTATTCCAAAATGTCCCTTTACAGATTCTACAAAAAGAGTGTTTCCAAACACTGAATCAAATGAAAATTTTAACACTGTGAGCTGAATGGAGACTTCACAAAGCAGTTTCACAGATAGCTTCTTTCTAGTTTTTAAATAGGCTATTCAGTTTCTTTCTTACTGCATTCTGAAATGTCCCTTAGCAGATGCTACAAAAATAGTGTTTTGAAACCACCAAATCAAAGGTAATTTTAACTTTGAGAACTGAATGCACACATCACAAAGCAGTTTTGTAGATGGCTGCTTTTTAGTTTCTATCGTGGGACTTTCTGTTTTTCACTACAGGTTTTACTTTTCTCTGAAATATCTCTTTGTTTATTCTACAAGAAGGGAGTTACCAACCTACTGAATCAAAAGAGAGGCTAAACTCTATGAGCTGAATTGACACATGACAAAGAAGTTTCACAGATTGCTTCTTACTAATTTTTATCATGGGCTATTCACTTTTTCACTATAGGCCTCAATGTCCTCAGAAATATCCATTCACAGATTCTGCAAAAAGAGATTTTCCAAACTGCTGAATGAAAAGAAAGGTTTAACTTTGTGAGCTGAGTGCACACATCACAAAGCAGACTGACAACTATTCTTCCTTCTAATTTTTATTGTGGGATAATTTGTTTTTCACTACAGTCTTTACTGTGCTCAGAAATGTCTCTACATATCCTACAAAAATGGTGTTTCCAAACTGCTGAATCAAAAGACCAGTTTAATTCTGTGAACTGAATGCACACTTCACAAAGCAGTTTCAAAGATTGCTTCTTTCTGGTTTTTAATCATGGAATATTCACTTTATCATTATGGGGCTCACTGTGCTCCAAAATTTCTCTTTGCAGATTCTACAAAAAGAGTGTTTTCTAACTGATGAATCAAAATAAGGTTTAAATCTGTGAGCTGAATACACAGGAAGCAGTTTCACAGACAATCTCTTTCTAGTTTTTATCTAGGAATATTCTGTTTCTCACTGTAGGCCTGATGGTACCCTGAAATGTCCCTTCACAGATTCTACAAAAAAAAGTGTTTCCAAACTGCAGAGCCAAAAAAACAGTTTAACTGTTTGAACTGAATCCTCAAATAGCAAAATAGTTTCTCTCTAGCTTCTTTCTAGATTTCATCATGAGATGTTCACTTTTTCACTGTAGGCCTAGTGGTCTCAAAATGTGGCTTCACAGATCCTACACAAAGAGCTTTTGCAAACTGCTGAATAAAAAGAATGGTTTAACCTTGTGAGCTGAATGGAGACTTGACAAACGTTTTCACAGATAGCTTCTTTCTAGATTTTATCATGGGATTTTTGATTTTTCACTATAGGCCTTATTGTGCTCTGAAATATTCCTTCACAGATTCTGCAAAAAGACTTTCCGAACCACTGAATTAAAAAACGGTTTAACTTTGTGAGCTGAATCCACACATCACAGTTTTAGTTTTTATTGTGGGATATTCGGTTTTTCACTATGGGCCTTACTATGCTCTGAAATGTCCCTTTGCAGATTCTACAAAAGCACTTTTTCCAAACTTCTGAATCAGAATAAAGTTTAAATTCTGTTAGCTGTATTCACATATCACTAGGCAGTTTCACAGATACCTTCTTTCTAGATATTATTGTGGGATATTCTGCTTTTCTCTATAAGCAAAATGGGATTTGAAATGCTCTTTTGCAGATTCTCCAAACAAGAGTGTTTCCAAGCAGGTGAATGAAAACAAAGGTTTAAGTGTATGAGCTGAGTCCACACATAACAAAGCAGCTTCACAGATAGATTCTTTCTAGTTTTTTAGTGGGATATACAATTTTCAATTTAGGACTTACTGCACTCTGAAATGTCCCTTCACAGATTTTACATAAACAGTGTTTCTATCCTGCTGAAAAAAAGGAAAATTTTAACTCTAGGAGCCTAAGCCATACAGCATAAAGCCATTTCACAGATAGCTTCCTTCTGGTTTTTATCACAGGGCATTCAGATTTCCACTATAGGCCTCAATGTCCCTTCATAGATTCTACAAAAAGAGTTTCCAAACTGTTGATTCAAAAGTATGGTTTAACTCTTTGAGCTGAATTCACACATCATAGAGCAGTTTTCACAGATAACTTTCTAGTTTTTATCATGGCATATTCAGTTTTTTTAATATTGGCCTTACTCCACTCCAAAATGTACCTTCGCAAAGACAGTGTTTCCAAACTGCTGAATCAAAAGAGAAAAATTTAACCCTGTGAGCTGAATCCGCACAAAACAAAACAGTTTCACAGATAGATTCTTTCTAGTTTTTAATATAGGATGTTAGCTTTTTCACTGTAGGTCTTAGTGTGTTCCAAATTTTTCATTAGCAAATTCTACAAAAAGAGTATTTCCAAACTGCTGAATCCAAAGAAAGGTTTAACTCTGTGAGCTAAATCTGTATATCACAGAGCAGTTTCACAGATAGCTTCTTTCTAAATTTCATCATGGATGCTTCTGTTTTTGCTATATGCCTGGTAGGCTCTGAAATGTCCCTTCACAGATTCTACAAAAAAGAGTTTCCAAACTACTGAATGAAAAAGAAAAGTTAAATCTGTGAGCTGAATGCAGACCTAAGAATAATGTTTCAGATTTAGTTTCTTTTTAGTTATTCTCATGGAATATTGATTTTTCACTATAGGCCTTATGTGCTCCAAAATCTTCCTTAGCAAATTGTACAAAAAGTGTGTCTCCAACATGCTGGAAGGAAAGAGATGTTTAATTCTGTGAGCTGAATCTACACATCATCAATCAGTTTCACAAATAACTTCTTTCTAATTTTTACAAAGGGCCATGTGATTTTCCACTATAGACCTTACTGTCCTCTGAACTGTCCCTTCACAGATTCTACAAAAGAGTGTTTCCAAACTACCAAATGAAAAGAATGGTTTAACTTGTGAGCTGAATCCACATATCACAAGGCAGTTTCTCATACAGCTTCTTTCAAGATTTTATCATGGGATATTCAACTTTTCTCTATAGGTCTCACTATTCTCCAAAATGTTCCTCAGCAGATTGTACAAAAAGGGTGTTTCCAACATGCTGAATCAAAAGAAAAGTTTAACTCTGTGAGGTGAATCAACACATCACAGAGCAGTTTCACAGTTTCTCTTTAGTTTTTATCATGGAATATTCAGTTTTTTACGTATGCATTACTGTGATCTGAAATGTCCCTTCGCATATTCTACAAAAAGTGTTTCACACCTGCTGAATCAAAATAAAAATTTAACTCTGTGAGCTGAAAGCATTAATTGCAAAGAAATTTCACAGATAGATTATTTTGAAATTTTATCATGAGATATTCTGTTTTTCTCTATAGGCATAATGGGCTCCAAGACGTCCCTTTGCAGATTCTACAAAAAGAGGGTCTCCAACCTGCTGAATTAAAACAATGGTTTAACTCTGTGAATTGTATCCACATATGACAAAGCAGTTCCACAGATAGCTTCTTTACACATTTTATCACAAGATATTCAGTTTTTCACTGTAGGTCTCAAGGTCCTTCTAAGTGTCCCTTTACAGAATCTACAATATGAGTTTTTCCAAACTGCTGAATCAAAAAAAAAGTTTAACTCTGTGAGCTGAATGGAGACAAAGCACTTTCACAGAAAACATGTTTCTTTGCTTCTAGGTATATTTGGTTTTTCACTATTGGCCTTACTGCACTCCAAAATGACTCTTTGTATAGTCTAAATGACCCTTTGTAGATTCTAAAATAGGAGTTTCTGATCTGTGGAATCAAAACACAGGTTTACTCTGTGCTGAAATCAAACGTCACAAAGCAGTTTCACAGAAAGCTTCTTACAAATTTTTATTGCGGGATATTTGGTTTTTCATCATAGGCCTTAATGCGCTCCAAAATGTCCCTTCACAGATTCTACAAAGGAAGCATTTCCAAACTGCTGAATTAAAAGAATGGTATAACCCTGTGAACTGAATCCACACATCACAAAGCTGTTTCACAGATAACTTCTTTCTCGTTTTTATCTGAGGATAGACTGTTTTGTACCATCAGCCTCAATGGGCTCCTAAATGCCAGTTTGTAGATTCTCCAAAAAGAGTGTTTCCAACATTCTAAATGAATAGAAAGGTTTAAATCTATAAGGTGAATTTTCACATTACAAAGCAGTTTCACCAATGGCTTCTTTCTAATTTTTATCTGGGAATGTTCAGTTTTTCCCCATAGGCCAGAAAGGGCTCAAAAATGTCCCATCGCAGATTCTCCAAAAAAAAGTATCCAATCTGCTGAATCAATAGAAAAGTTTAACTCTGTGAGGTGAATCCACACATCACAAAGCAATTTCACAAATAGTTTCTTTCTAGTTTTTATATGGGGATATTCTGGTTTTCTTCATAGGCCCTAATGGACACCCGCATGTGAGATTTTCCAAAAGGTGTTTCCAATCTCCTCAATAAGAAGAAAGTTTTAACTCTATGGGATGAATCCACACATCACATAGCAGTTTCAAAGATAGCTTCTCTCTAGTTTTTGTCTTAGGGTATTCAGTTTTTCCCCATGGGCCACAGTGGGCTTCCAAATTCCCCATTGCACTTTCTTCAAAAAGAGTGTTTCCAACCTGCTGAAACAAAAGAAACATTTACGACTGAGAGATAAATTCACACATCACAAAGCAGTTTCACAGAGAGATTCTTTCCAGTTTTTATCTCAGGATATTTGACTTCTCCCTGTAGGCCTGAATGGGATACTAAATGTCCCTTAGCGGATTCCTCAAAATGTGCATTTTCTAACTGCTGAATCAAAAGAAATTTTTATCCCTGTGAGATTAATTCAAACATCACACAGCAGTTTCACAGATAGCTACTTTCTACTTTTTCTGGGGATATTCTGATTTTCCCCTTAGGTCTCAATGGACTGCCAAATGTCCAATTGTAGATTCTCCACAAAGAGCGTTTCCAACCTGCTGAATCCACATAAAGTTTTAAATTTGTGAGTTGAATACACACATCACAAAGTTGTTACACAGGTAGCTTCTTTCTTGTTTTTATCTAGGGATATTCAGTTTTCCCAAAAGGCCTAAGTGGGCTTACAAAAGTCCCTTTGCAGATTCTCCAAGGAGATTGTTTCCAACTTGCTGAACCATGAGCATGAAATGTTCTTCCATTTGTTTGTGTCCTCTTTCATTTTGTTGAGCAGTACTTTGTTGTTCTCCTTGAAGAGGTCATGTCATTCACATCCCTTTTAAGTTGGATTCCTAGGTATTTTATCCTCTTTGAAGCAATTGTGAATGGGAGTTCACTCATGATTTGGCTCTCTGTTTGTCTGTTATTGGTGTATAGGTATGCTTGTGATTTTTGCCCATTGATCTTGTATTCTGAGACTTTGCTGAAGTTGTTTGTCAGCTTAAGGAGATTTTGGGCTGAGACAATGGAGTTTTCTAAGTGTACAATCATGTGATCTGCAAACAGGGACAATTTGACTTCCTCATTTCCTAATTGAATAACCTTTATTTCTTTCTCCTGCCTGATTACACTGGACAGAACTTCCAACAATATGTTGAATAGGAGTGGTAAGAGGGCATCCCTGTGCCAGTTTTCAAAGTGAATGCTTCCAGGTTTTGCCATTCAATATGATATTAGCTGTGGGTTTGTCACAAGTAGCTCTTATTATTTTGAGATATATCCCATCCATACCTAGTTGATTGATAATTTTTAGCATGCAGGGCTGTTGAAATTTGTCAACGGTCTGTTCTGCATATGAGACAATCATGTGGATTTTGTCTTTTGTTCTGCTTATATGATGGATTACGTTTATTGATTTGCATATGTTGAACCAGGCTTGCATCCCAGGGATGAAGCCAACTGGATTGTGCAGGATAAGCTTTTTGATGTGCTGCTGGATTCGGTTTGCCCGTATTTTATTGAGGATTGTTGCTTCAAAGTTCATCAGGGATATTCGTCCAAAATTTTATTTTTTTGTTGTGTCTGTGCCAGGTTTTAGTATCAGGATGATGCTGGCCTCATAAAATGAGTTCGGGAGGATTCCCTCTTTTTCTGTTGATTGAAATAGTTTCAGAAGGAATGGTGTCAGCTCCTCTTTGTACCTTTGGTAGAATTCAGCTGTGAATCTGGTCTGGACCTGCATTTTCTTTGGTTCATAGGCTACTAATTATTACCTCCATTTCTGAGCCTGTTAATCATCTATTCAGGGATTCAACATCTCCCTGGTTTAGTCTTGTGAAGGTGTATTGCATCTATTCAATTCTTCTCTCTTTTCTCCTTTATTAGTCTTGCTAGTGGTCTATCAATTTTGTTGATCTTTCCAAAAAACCAGATCCTGGATTCATTTATTTTTTGAAGGAGTTTTTTTTTTTAATATCTCTATCTCCTTCAGTTCTGCTCTGGTCTTAGTTATTTCTTGCCTTCTTCTAGCTTTTGAATGTATTTGTTCTTGATTCTCTAGCTCTATTAATTGTGATGTTAGCCTGTCAATTTTACATCTTTCCTGCTTTCTCTTGTGGGCATTTGGTGCTATCCGTTTCCCTCTGCACACTGCTTTAAATGTGTCCCAGAGATTCTGGTATGTCTAGTCTTTGTTCTCCTTGGTGTCAAAGAACATCTTTATCTCTGCCTTCGTTTCGTTATTTACCCAGTAGTCATTCAGGAGCAGGTTGTTCAATTTCTATGTAGTTGTGCGGTTTTGAGTGCATTTCTTAACCGTGAGTTCTAATTTGATTGCACTTTCATCACAAAGACAGTTTGTTATAATTTCTATTGTTTTAAATTTGCTGAGGAGTGCTTTACTTCCAAATCTGTGGTCAACTTTGGAATAAGTGTGATGTGGTGCTGAGAAGAATGTATACTCTGTTGATTTCTGGTGGAGAGTTCTGTAGATATCTGCTAGGTCCACTTGGTCCACAGCTGAGTTCAAGTCCTGGTTATCCTTGTTAACATTCTGTCTTGTTGCTCTGTCTGATGATGACAGTGGGGTGTTACAGTCTCCCATTATTATTGTGTGTGATTCTAAGTCTCTTTGTAGGTCTGTAAGAACTTGCCTCATGAATCTAGGTGCTTCTGTATTGGGTGCATATATATTTAGGATAGTTAGCTCTTCTTGTTGAATTGATCTCTTTACCATTATGTAATGGCCTTCTTTGTCTCTTTTGATCTTTCATGGTTTAAAGTCTGTTTTATCAGAGACTAGGATTGCAAAACCTGCTTTTCATTTCTTTGTTTGTCTGTTTTCCATTTGGTCTGTAGGTCTTCCTCCATCCCTTTATTTTGAGCCAATGTGTGTCTCTGCATATGAAATGGGTCTCCTGAATACAGCACAGTTGGGTCCTGACACTATCCAGTTTGCCAGTCTGTCTTTTAATGGGGACATTTAGCCCATTTACATTGAAAGTTAATATCATTATGTCTGAATTTGATCCTGTCATTAATATGTTAGCTGGTTATTTTCCCTGTTAGTTGATGCAGTTTCTTCCTAGCAGTTATGGTGTTTGCAGTTTGGCATGCTTTTGCAGTGGCTGGTACCAGTTGTTCCTTTCCATTTTTAGTGCTTCCTTCAGGAGCTCTTGTAGGGCAGGCCTGCTGGTGACAAAATCTTTGAGCATTTTCTTGTCTGTAAGGTATTTTATTTCTCCTTCACTTATGAAGCTTAGTTTGGCTGGATATGAAATTCTGGGTTGAAAATTCTTTTGTTTAAGAATGTTGAATATAGGCTTCCACTCTCTTTGGCTTGTAGAATTTCTGCCAAGAGATCAGCTGTTAGTTTGCTGGACTTCCCTTTTTAGGATACCCAACTTTTCTCTCTGGCTTCCCTTAACATTTTTTCCTTCATTTCAACGTTGGTGAATCTGACAGTTATGTGTCTCGGGTTTGATTTTCTTGAGGAATATCTTTGAGGCATTCTCCGTATTTCCTGAATTTGAATGTTGGCCTGCACTGCTAGGTTGGGGAAGTTTTCGTGGATAATATCATGAAGAGTCTTTTCCAGCTTGGTTCCATTCTCCCTGTCACTTTAAGGTACACCAATCAGACGTAGATTTCTTTTTTTTTCATAGTCCCATATTCCTTGTAGGCTTTGTTTGTTTGTTTTTACTCTATTTTTCTGTAAACTTCTCTTCCTGCACCATTTCATTCATTTTATCTTCTTTCACTGATACCTTTTCTTCCACTTGATCGAATCAGCTACTGAAGCTTGTGCATGCATCACATACTTCTCGTGCCATGGTTTTCAGCTCCATCAGGTCATTTAAGGTCTTCTCTATGCTGTTTATTCTAGTTACCCAATTGGCTAATCTTTATTCAAGGTTTTTAACTTCTTTGCAATGGGTTCAAACATCCTTCTTTAGCTCGGAGAAATTTGTTATTACCAATTTTCTGAAGCCCACTTCTGTCAACTCATCAACGTCTTTCTCCCTCCAACTTTCTTCTGTTGCTGGGGAGGAGCTTGCATTCCTTTGGAGGAGGAAAGATGGTCTGAGTTTTAGAATTTTCAGCTTTTCTGCTCTAGTTTCTCCCCATCTTTGTGGTTTTATCTACTTTGGTTTTTGATAATGGTGACCTTCAGAAGGGGGTTTGGTATGGATGTTCTTTTTGTTGATGTCGATGCTATTCCTTTCTGTTTTTTAGTTTTCCTTCTAAAATCCAGGGCCCTCAGCTTCAGCTCTGTTGGCCTTTGCTGGAAGTCCACTTCAGGCCCTGTTTGCCTGGGTATCACCAGCGGCTGCTGTAGAAGAGCAAATACTGCACAACAGGAAACATTGCTGCCTGATCCTTCATCTGGAAGCTTTGTCTCGGAGATGGACTCAGCTGTATGAGACTTCAGTTGCTCCCTACTTGAAGGTGTCTCCCAGTTAGGCTACTCAGGGGTCAGGAACCCACTTGAGGAGATAGTCTGTCCATTCTCAGATCTCAAACTCCATGATGGGAGAATGACTACTCTCTTCAGAGCTGTCACACAGGGACTTTTATGTCTGCAGAAGTTTCTGCCTCCTGTTATTCAGCTATACCATGCCCCCAGAGGTGGAGTCTACAGTAGCAGGGAGGCCTCATTGAGCTGCAAAGGGCTCCACACAGTTTGAAGTTCCCAGGTGCTTTGTTTACCTACTTAAGCCTCAGCAATGGTGGACGCCCTTCTCCCAGCCTTGCAATTGCCTGGCAGCTTGATCTTGGACTGCTGCTCTAGCAGTGAGCAAGGCTCTGTGGGTGTTGGACCCCCTGAGCCAGGCACAGAATGTAATCTCCTGGTGTGCCATTTGCTAAGACTGTTGGAAAAGTGCAGTACTAGGATGGGAGTGTCCTGATTTTCCAGGTACCATCTGTCATGTCTTCCCTTGGCTAGGAAAGGGAATTTCCTGACCCCCTATGCTTCCCAGGTGAGGCAATGTCCCTCCCTACTTTGGCTCACACTCCATGGTCTGCACCCACTGTCCAACAAGTCCCAAAGAGATAAACCCAGTTCCTCAGGTGGAGATGCAAATATCACCTGTCTTCTGTGTCCCTCTGGGAACTGTAGACTGAACCAGTTCTTATTCGGCCATCTTGGATCAGTCCCTCACTTCTTTCTAGTTTTTAAATGGAGATATTTGGTTTTTCACCATAGGCCTCAATGGGCTCCCAAAGGTTTTATTGCAGATTCTCCTAAAATAATGTTTTCAACCTGCTGAATCAACAGAAAGCTTTAACTCTGTGGAATAAATCTGCAACTCACAAAGCAGTTTCACAAATAGCTTCTTTCTATTTTTTATCTCTTGAAATTTTGGTTTTCTGCATAAAGCTCAAAGGGCTCCCAAATATGACTTCACAGATTCGCCAAAAAGAATGTTTCCAACCTGCTGAATAAAAAGAAAATTTTAATTCTGTGACATGAATCCACATATCACAAAGCAGTTTCACAGATAGCTTCTTTGTGGTTTTCACCTGAGGATATTCAGTTTGTCTCCAAGGACTCAATGGGCTCGAAAATTCCCTTTGGAGATTCTTTAAAAAGAGTTTTCCCAACTTACTGAATTAAAAGAAAGGTTTAACTCTTTGAGGTGAATCCAAATATTACAAAAGAGTTTCACAGATAGATTCTTTCTAGTTTCTATCTGGGGATAGTTTGTTTTTCAGCATATGTTTCAGTGAGCTCCAATATGTGACTTTGCAGATTCCACAAAAACAGTGTTTACAAACTGCTGAATGAAAAGAAAGGTTTAACTCTGTTAGATGAATCTACACATCAAAAGTAATTTCACAGAGAGATTCTAGTTTTTTCTGAAGATACTTGTTTTTTTCCCAGAGGCCTCAATGGCCTTCCAAATGACTTTATATGGATTCTCCAAAAATACTGTTTGTAACTTCTGAATCAAAAGACAGTTTTAACCCTGTGAGATGATCCCCCATATCACAAAGTAGTTTTTCAGATAGCTACTTTCTAGTTTTTATCTGAAGATATTCAGTTTTTCCTCGTACACCTCAATGCACACTCAAATGTTTCATGACAGATTCACCAAAAAGAGTGTTTCTAACCTGCTGAATCAAAAGAAAGTTTTATCTCTGTGAGATGAATCCACACGTCAGCAAACAGTTCCACAGATAGCTTGTTCCTAGTTTTTACCTGTGAATATAAGGTTTTTCCCCATAGATTTCAATGGGCTCCAAAATGTTCCTTCATGAATCACTTTCCTTGCATGATAATCCAAAATGGCTTTTGGAGCCGTGTCTTGCAAATGGGTGACAAAATCTGGATAAGGCTCCCTTGGAACCTGTGGAACTGAGTAAAAAGAAGGGTAAGTAGTACCAGGGTTATGAATTTTTTCCCAGGCTCTTGGGTATATAGTTCTTAGCTGATCAACACGTTCAACACCCATTACCATCAGTTGATTTCCAGTACCTCATGCCTCTCCAAATCCAAGCAACAGATCAGATGTGATATTAATGGGAGGTTGTGCTTGAGCATTTCTGCATGCCTAATTTGTTGTTTCATCCATCCACCAAGTTTCAAATTAGAGAAATTGAGAGGGAGACAGGGTGGATCAGGCTAATAACTGATAATAATCCATAGATATTAAATGTTGGTTATAAGCCACAGATTGTAATAAGGAATGAACATAAGGAGAATTTGGCCCATATTGTCCAATTGCTTGCCTTAAGTCTTTTAATATTTTAAAATAAAATAGCTCCCACTGTGCTTGAGTATGTTCTCTGACCTTTTCAGCTGGCAAAATAATTAGTAAAAACTGCCAAGCATCCAAATCCCCCATTTCTTGTGTCGGGAGAATGGATGCCTGGATTACCCCTGAGTCATAATTAGTATCTGGGCTAGCTCACACAATTCCTTTACCATAATTAACAGGTGTACAAGCCTGGATCATTCCCTACTGTAATTGGCTGTTGGGCAAGCGTGCAGCTTCCTTTCACCATAGTCAATAGTGGAGCATGCAACATTCGGAGTGGCAAGACGCATCTCAGGCTTCCTTTCTAGAAATTCATAAGGCTGAGGAAGGGGTGACCATTCCAGGCCTTCCCCTAAAGGCACAGTAGGTGGCAATATTTCTGCAGTAGGTGGAACTGTTCCTTTCATAAGTTTTTGGAGATTAGTATGTATAGCTTCCCATTTCTCCCCCTTTTTAAACCTAGACTGTGATGGTTCCCTTTGCTCATCATCAGACTTCTGATTATTAAAATTTTCTGTGTCATCCTGAAACTCCTGTTCCTTCCTCCTCAGTGTGGAAGCACTTCAGTGCTGTTTTAATTACCAACCACAATGACCAATTTGAGAAAGGAATATTGAGGCTCTCTCATGCTAATTTTAAGTCTGATCCAACCTTATACCAAACTTTTACATGCCTGGTTCCATATTCCATGAACCAAGGAGAATACTCTTCTATGAGATGGAACAAAGATGTGAGATTTCAGGTACTCACAATTGCCCCACTGTAGCACAATAACTGTGTCACCAGGCATAAGGAATTAGCCAACTTACTTTCAGCCTGACCCAGATTTTCCTGAGGTTACCATGGAATTCTTCACAGAGCCTGAAGTGAAAACGTACGTGGGTGTCCTTTGTCAGTCATGCTCCACTTTCCATGCTCTGGCATTTCTTCACTGTATTATTGTAGAGATTACAGGGAGACCTGTGTTGGGTGCCAGATGTTGGGGAAACAAGCCACCCCACCCAGTGGGTACCCTGACTCTGGTGGAGAAAAAAAGAGTTAGGCAGAGTAAGTGTTTAAAAGGTGGGTCTAGGGGACTGGAGCATTGAAGGATTCCTCATAGCCTGGAGCCCTCAGGCTCCACCCAATTTATTGGTATACGGACAGTTTGTTCTTACAGCAGATGGGAGGGGGAGGAAGGAATGAGGAAAAGGATTAATCAGTGAAGGAGATCTTGTGAGTCATTCGATAAGATGTATAGCAGTGGTGATTTCTGTGAATTTCCTTGAGAGGTGTGTGTCTAAACTACTTAAGATCTTTAACTTATTGAGACTGAAAGAGGTGGGAGCAGGTTTTAGGAGAAGCCAAGATGTTTGGCTATACTCCACTGCTTCAAGGGAGCATTATCTCCCTGAGAAAACTGTGGAATGCTGCTGAGTGGTTATGCTCTTGGGGCATAAAAACCTGAAGGCAATAAGGAGAATTTTCTCCTCAGAGACCAGCCATGGCTTTCCATGGGTGTCTCACACAGGGGAGACCAACACAACTGGCACCCCAGAAACCCTCCTTCTCACATTTCCAACCACATAAATCAAAAGAAAGGTTTAACTTTGTGAGATGAATCCACACATCACAAAGCATTTTCACATTTTCTTTCTAATTTTTTGCTGGGGATATTGGGTTTTTCCACAGAAGCCTGAATGGACTCCTAAATATCCCTATGCAGATTCTCCAAAAAGAATGTTTTTAACCTGCTGAATCCAAAGAAAGGTTTAACTCTGTGAGATGAATCCACACATGACAAAAGCAGTTCACGGATAGCTTCTTACTAGTTTTTACCTGAGGATATTCATTTTTTTCCCAGTAGGTTTTAATGGGCTGCCAAAAATTCCTTCATAGATCCTCCAAAAGGCTGTTTTTAACCTGCTGAATACAAAGAAATATTTAACTCCGTGAGATGAATCCACACATCACAAAGCTGTTACGCAGATTCTTTCTAGTTTTTACCTGTGGAAATTCAGTTTCTCCTCATGGGCCTTAATGGGCTCCCAAAAATCCCTTTGCAGATTCTCCAAAAAGAGTGTTTCCAACCTGTTAAATCAAAACAAACTTTTAATTCAGTAAGATGAATCCACACATCATAAAGCAGTTTCATAGAAAGATTTTTCTAGTTTTTATCTGGGGATATTGGGTTTTTCCCCATATGCCTCATTGGGCACTCAAATGTCCCTTTGCAAATTTTCTAGAAAGATTGTTTCCAACCCGTTGAATCAAAGAAAACGTCTAACTCTGGGAGAAGAATCAGTAAACCACAAAGTAGTTTTACAAATAGCTTCTTTCTAGTTTTTATGTGGTGATATTTTATTTTTCTCATTGGCCACAAAGGGCTTCAAAACGTCCCTTTGCAGATCCTCCATAAAGAGTATTTCAATCTGCTGGGCCAAAAAAGAGGTTTTTCTCTATGAGATGAATCCTCACATCACAAAGCAGTTTCACAGATACCTCTTCCTAGTTTTTACCTGGGAATATTTGGATTTTCCCCATAGGCTTCAATGGGCTGACAAATATCCCTTAGCAAAACCTCTAAAAAAGAGTGTTTCCAATCTGCTGAATCAAAAGAAACTTTTAACTCTATGAAATGAATCTACACATCACAAAGGAGTTTCACAGAGAGCATTTTTCTTGTCTTTACCTGGAGATATTCAGTTTTTCCACATGGGCCTCAGTGGTCTCCCAAATATACCTTTGCATATACTCCAAAAAGAGATTTTCTTTTTCTTTTTTTTTTTTTTTTTTTTTTGGAGATGGAGTCTTTCTCTGTCACCCAGGCTGGAGTGCAGTGTTGCAATTTCCCACTCACTGCAAGCTCCACCTCCCAGGTACATGCCATTCTCCTGCCTCAGCCTACCAAGTAGCTGGGACTAAGGCACCCACCACCATGCCTGGCTAATTTTTTTTTTTGTATTTTTAATAGAATGGTGTTTCACCATGTTAGCCAGGACCGTCTTGAACTCCTGACCTTGTGATCCACCCAGCTTTGCCTCCCAAAGTCCTGGGATTAGAAGCATGAGCCACCCCACCTAGCCGAGATTTTCTAACTTGCTGAATCAGAAGAAAGGTTTAATTCTGAGATGAATCCACAAATCACAAAGAAGTTTCACACATAGCATCTTTCTAGTTTTTACTTGAGAACATTCTGACTTTCCCCATGATCTTTTATGGGATCTAAAATGTCCCTTCACAGATTCTCCAAAAAAAAAAAAAAAGTGTTTTCAATCTGTCCAATCAAAAGAAAGTATTAACTCTGTGAGATGAATATGCAAATCACAAAGCACTTTCACAGATAGATTCTTTCTAGTTTTTAATCATGGGATATTCCATTTTACCCCATTGGCCTCAATGGACTTCCAAATATCCCTTCACAGATCCTCCAAAAAGTGTGTTTCCAACCTGCTGAATCAAAAGAAAGTTTTAACTCTGTAAGATGAATCCACACATCACCAGGCTGTTTGACAGACAGCTTGTTATTGGTTTCTACCTGGGTACATTCTATTTTTCCACGTGGTCTCCTAGGCTCCTAAATTTACCTCTGCAGACTCCCCAAAAAGAGTGTTTCCATCCCACTGAATCAAAAGAAAGTTTTAACTCTGTTAGATGAATCCACACATCACAAAGCAGTTTCACAGACATCTTCCTTCGAGTTATTCCTTGGGATATTTGGTTTTTCCCCATGGGCCTCAATGAGCTCCCAAATATCCCGTCATAGATTCTCCAAAAGATTCTTTCCAACCTGCTGAGTCAAAAGAAAAGTTTAACTCTGTGAGACGAATCCAGACATCATGAAGCCATTTCTCATACATTTTCTTTCTAATTTTTATCTGTGATATTCTGTTTTTCCTCTAGGCCTCAATGGGGTCCAAAATGTCCCTAGGCAGATATTCCAAAAAGAGTGTTTCCAACCTGCTGAACAGAAAGGATGCTTTACTTCTGTTAGATGAATCCACACATCACAAAGTAGTTTTACACATAACTTCTCCCTAGTATTTACCTCGGGATATTCAGTTTTTCCCCATATGATTCAATGGGCTCCCAAATGTTCCATTGTAGATTCTCCAGAAAGTGTTTTTTATCTGCTGAATCAAAAGAAAGGTTTATCTCTGTGAGATGAATCCACACATCACGAAGTGGGTTCTTTGGTAGCTTTTTTCTATTTTTTACCTGGGGATATTGCACTTTTCCACATAATCTTCAACATGTTCCCAAGTGTGTCTTCTGAGATTCTGAAAAAGAGTATTTTGAACTTGCTGAATAAAAAGAAAAGTTTAACACTGTGAAATGAAGCACACTTCACAAATCAGTTATACCAATAGCTTCTGTATAGTTTTTACCTGGGTATATTTTGTTTTTCCCTATGGGCCTCAATGGACTCCCAAATGTCTTTTTGCAGATTCTCCAGAAACAGTGTTTCCAACCTGCTGAATCAAAAGAAATGCTTAACTCCATGAAATGAATCCACACAAAACAAAGCAGTTTCACGGATACTTTATTTCTAGTTTTTACCTAAGGATACGTGGTTTTTTCTGCATGGGCCTCAAAAGTCTCTTAAATGTCCCTTATCAGAATCTCCAAAAAGAGCATTTCTAACCTGCTGCATCAAAAGAAACGTTTAAACTCTGTGAGATATAGCCACACATCACAAAGCAGTTTTACAGATAGCTTCTTTCTAGTTTCTAACTGAGAATGTTCAATTTTTTCCCTTAAGCCTCAAAACTGTCCCAAATGCCCCTTTGTAGATTCTCCAAAGAGAGTGTTTCCATACTGCTGTATCAAAAGAAATGTTTCACTCTGAGAGATGAATCCACATATCACAAAACAGTACCACAGAGAGCTTCTTTCTAGTTT
Source organism: Pongo pygmaeus (assembly GCF_028885625.2). Taxonomy (NCBI): domain Eukaryota; kingdom Metazoa; phylum Chordata; class Mammalia; order Primates; family Hominidae; genus Pongo; species Pongo pygmaeus. Next base: position 34,997,077 of record NC_072397.2, on the reverse strand, counting down.
TTACCTGGAGATATTCCATTTTTCCTCATAGGTCTCAATGGCCTCCAAAATGTCCCTTCACAGATTCTTCAAAAAGAGGGTATCCAATCTGCTGAATCAAAAGAAATGTTTCACTTTGTGAGATGAACCCACATATCATAAAGCCATTTCACAGATAACCTCTTTCTAATTTTTACCTTGGCTATTCAGTTTTTTCCTGATTGTCCTCAATGGGCTTTCAAATGTCCCTTTGGAAATTTTCCAAAAAGAGTGTGTCCAACCTGCTGAATCAAAAGAAATGTTTAACCCTGTGAGGTGAATCCAGACATCACAAAGCAGTTTCATGGATAGCTTCTTTCTAGTTTTTTCCTGGGGATATTCTGTTTTTCCCCACTGGCCTCAAAAAGCTCCAAAATGTTCCTTTGCAGATTCCCCAAAAAGAATGTTTCCCACCTATTGAATCAAAGCAAAATTTAACACTGTGAGATGAATACACACATAACAAAGCAATTTCACAGGTAGACTCTTTCTAGTTTATACCGGTGGATTTTCAGTTATTTCCCTTAAGCTTCAAAGGGTTCCGAAATGTACCCTCACAGATCTCCTGAAGGAGTGTTTTCAACCTGCTGAATTAAAAGGAAGGCTTACCTCTGTGAGGTGAATGCATACATCACAACACAGTTTGATACATAGCTTCCTTCCAATTTTGATATGGGGATATTTTGTTTTTACTCTAGGCCTCAATGGGCTCCCAAATGTCCCATCACAGGTTCTCCAAATACAGTGTTTTTTAACTGCTGAGTCAAAAGAAAGTTTTAACTCTGTGAGATCATTCCACACATCAAAAAGCAGTTTCACATACAGTTTTTTCCAATTTTTATCTGGGGCTACACAGTTTTTCTCAATAGGCCTCGATGAGCTTCTCAATGTTCCATCACAGATTTTCCAAAAAGAGTATTTCCTACACGCTGAATCAAAAGAAAGATATAACTTTGCAAGATGAATCCACACATCACAAAATTTCACAAATATCTTATTTCTAGTTTTTATCCAGCATGTTTTTTTTTTCATAACCCACAATGGACCCCCAATGTCCCTTTACAGATTGTCTAACAAGAGTGTTTCCAACCTCCTGAACAATAATAATAATAAAGTCTGTAAGATGAATCTGCACATCACAAGGCAATTTCACAAAGAACTTCTTTATAGTTTTTATCTTGGGATATTCCATTTTCCCCCAAAGGCTGCAATGGGCTCCCAAATGTCCCTTTGCAGATTCTCCAGAAAGAGTGTTTCCAACCTGGTGAATCTAAAGAAAGATTTAACTCTGTGAGATGAATCTTCACATCACAAAGTAGTTTCACAGAAAGCTTCTATCTTTTATCTGGGGATAGTTGATTTTTCCTCATAGGTTTAAAAGGACTCCCAATGGTCTCTTCACAGATTATCCAAAAAGAGTGTTTCCAAGCTGTTTAATAAAAAGAAAGGTTTAACTCTGTGAGATGAACCCACACATCACAAAACAGTTTCATAGATAGTTTCTTTCTAGTTTTAATCTTGGAATATCCAATTTTCCTCCATAGATTTCCATGGAATCCCAAATGTCCCTTCACAGATTCTTCAAAAAGAGTGTTTTCAACTTGCTGAATCAAAGAAATGTTTAGCTCTGTGAGATGAATCCACACATCACAAAATAGTTTCACAGATACCTTCTTTCTAACTTTTATCTGGGAATATTCAGTTTTTCTTCATAGGCCTCAAAGGACTCCCAAATGTTGCTTCACAGATTCTACAAAAAGAGTATTTCCAACCTGCTAGATTGAAATAAAAGTTTAACTCTATGAGATTAATCCACACATCACCAAGTAGTTCCACAGGTAGCTTCTTTCTAGTTTTCATCTGGGGATATTCTTTTCTTTTCAAAAGACCCCCAATGACCTCTGAAATGTCCCTTTGCAGATTCCCCAAAAAGAGTGTTTACAATCTGCTGAATCAACAGGAAGGTTTAGTTCTGTGAGATGAATTTACACATCCCAAATCAGTTTCACAGATAGCTTCTTTCCAGTTTTCATCTGGGGATATGTAGTTTTTCATCATAGACTTCATGGGCTATAAAATGTCCCTTCACAGATACTGTTAAAAGAATGTTTCCCACCTGCTGAAAGAAAAGAAAGTTTTACCTCTGTGAGATGAATCCACACATCACAAAGACGTTTCACAGATAGTTTCTTTCTAGTTTTTATTTGCGGATATTTGGTAGTTCACTATAGGCCTCAAAGGACTCCCAAATGTCTCTTCATAGATTCTCCAAAAGTTTTCCTAACTGTTGGATCAAAGAAAAGGTTTAACTCCGTGAGATGAATTCACACATCACAAAGCAGTTTCAGAGATAATTTCTTTCCAGTTTTTGTGTGGGGATAGTAGGTTTTTCCCCATAGGCTTTTATGGGCTCCCAAATGTCCCTTTGCAGATTCTACAATTAGAGGGTTTCCAACCTGCTGAATCAAAAGAAAGGTTGAACTCTATCAAATGAATCCACACATCAAAAGTCAGTTTCACAAAGAGCTTCTTTAGGTTTTTATTTTAGGATATTTTGTTTTATTCCATAGGCCACAAAGGGCTCCCAAATATCCCTTTGCCACTGGGAATTGTTACTGCAAATAAAGGAAGAAGTGGTAAGGAGACAGCTAATTCTTTCAGGCAAGGACCTGCCAGTCAAAACAGAAGATGAAAAAGAACTTTTAGAAGCATGGAAAAATTATAAGTAGACCTAAAAAAGAGCATCATAGTTGAAATGATAACCAGTGATGCTAATCTCAGTAAGTCAAAATTATTGCATCTCTACTGAACAATACTGTGACCTACCCTTTTAGGAAAAGTTGTGGTGAGGAAAAAAGAATAAAAATTAATGCCACAACACCAAGAATGTTTATTTTGACAATGAAAATAGGTGCTATATTTGTAAGTCCCAGTCAACATTGACCAATTCACATACATAAGTGTATATATATACACACACATTCATATATGTATTAAGTACTGTGTTACATCAGTGCTGGTTGTCTAAGACAGACAGACAGACAGGAAAATTAATGTGCTAGACAAGAAGCACTATCCTGGAAGGAGTGATGTCTGTGTTGTAGTAGTCTTAAGTAGGCAAACTGGGGAGAGACTTTTGTCTCCAAGAAAATAATGGGACTCAAGTTACCAGATGGAAAAGGGCATGTCTGAAAGTGGAACGGTCTGAATGTCTCACTGTGGTGAAACAGAAGGACATAAAGCTGAAAGGAAAACAAATGTCAGGTCTGGAAGGGATTTATTTAGCCATGCTGAGGATTGGGACTCAGAATCTAAAAGGTGTTAATCCTGACAAAAAGCAATTAAATCTGACTTTGTATGGAGCACGAAACCAATGTGATGAAATTCTGCAGTAGAGGTGGGGTATGGTGGCTCAAACTTGTAATCTCAGCACTTTTGGGGGCCATGGTGGGTGGATCAAATGCAGCCAGGAGTTCAAGACCATCCTGGCCAACATGGTGAAACCCTATTTCTACTAATAATATAAAAATTAGCCCAGTGTGGTGGGCATGTGTTTATGTGAGCCTCTATTCCCTTTGTGTCATGCAAATTTTTGCCCTCATTTGATTTATGCCAGACTACTTTAGAAGTCACTTATTACTTTTTCCTAGCTCCAGTTGTTTCCTTTCCTTTGCCTGCTGTCATTGTTTGATATGTCCCCTCCAAATTTCACATTGAAATTCTGTGTCCATTGAGATAGTGTTGGGAGGTAGGATGTTTGAGAGGTGATTAGCCATGTATGCTCAACCCCATGACTGAATTGATGGTGTTATCTGGAGAAGAAGTTAGTTATTCTGTGAGTGGTCTTTGATGAAGGATGAGTTTGGTCTCGATTTTCTGTTCATCTCATGCCCTTCGCCATATGAGGTCAACCTGCCATGTTGTAACATAGAAAGAAGATCTCATGAGATGCAGCCCCTCGGACTTCCCCACCTCCAGAACCATGAGCAAAATAAGTCTTTTTACAAATTAGCCAGGCAGTGGTGCTGTGTTGTTTCAGCAGCAAATGGACCCAAAGACTTTATTATTTTTTCCTCTTTAGAGAACTAAATTAGTTAACTTACATAGGAGCACATCAAATTTCCTTACAAATGATCAAAACACCCATATATACTTTTACAAAAAGTAGTAAAATAGCCTGACACTGAAAGAAAACACCATTCTACTTTTAACTGTACTTTGAGAAATAGAGAAAAAAGGAAACATAAAAGTCGACATGCAGTTTTATTGTTCAGTAAGATAATTGCAGAAATTTTTGGATTTTTTCGGTCAATGTAAATGTTAGTCTCTGTTGTCCCACATAACCTGGTACACTTTTAATGGAAGATCATTTGTAATTAGGGTGATATTTGTCCAGTTGTGATGGTTGAAGATCTGGCCTGGAATGAGGGACCGCTGATGTATCAGGTATCATAGGCATTTGCAACCACGAGTTGCCTGCTGGTAGCAGGTTAAGACGTGTAGCCTCGTTGACTGATATCACAGGATATCTTGTTGGAAGAGCAGATTGTTCCACTATCAGCCCCAGATAATGGTTTTACTAGGGAGATGTGTTAGGGTATTGAGAAATTGTGGTTGTAATGAAATTCACAATGTGGCCACTTGCTTGGATGCAGGTGCTATGAGAGTGCACATGAATAGTGGTCAACTGATTCAAAATAGCATGTTGATCTTTTGTAATTTGTTGAGACAAGTGGCAATAACAAACAACACTTAAAATATCAGATTTCTGCTTCATCACACAAACTTAATGTCATCAAATAATTCATGAACATGGTTTACTATCTTCAGAAATGTGCTTTTGGGAAAAAAGCACTCAAGTTGTTAAGCCCTCAAGTGAAAACATGTTATATATTAATAGTAACATTGCATTAAGTGGCTTTGGTACATTTATTTTGATAAATGAGCTTCAAAGTTGTTAGCAAAATTTCTTAAAACCCTGAAAGGTTAATGCTCAAGCTGAACTCAATAATTTCAAAAAAATGAATAATTTTTACATTAGTGTTTTACATAATTTTCAAAATGTGATCTTACTGCATGTATTAATATATTTACTGGTATACAAAGTAAAATTACATATATACTCTATGTAAAGTGTTAACTGAAATATGCTAAATACCTTGCTTAAGACAATGGATTCATTCTCTTCTGCCAGAAAGGTGGCTAGAAAGGCAGATCTTTGAAAATTCTGTAAATTTTACTAAATCCATAAAGGCTGAGCTGTCAAACAAAACTTTTGATACTGTCAGCTTGAAATATTCTGTAAGGAGCCTTTCTATGCAAAATTTCTTTCTTGAAGAGTTCTTCATTAGTCACTATGCAAGTTCCATTCTCATCCCATAGAATAGACTTGAATTGGTCACTCTCAAATATTTTCCAACGTTTCCTGGGAAAGGTCAGAGAAAAACAATCATTATCTTTATCTGGCTCAGAGACACACATTCGGTAACATGGCCATTTTAACAAGGATTCTTGTGACAAAACCTGAACAGCATTTTCTTCAATGATTGACCTTAAGTCTGAGTCCGCAGGGAATGTGTGTTTACACAGTGGAGACCTAGTGGAGGCTTCTGAATCATTTAATTCATCTCTGGGAGAAACAACTTGAGTTTCTGAAGAAACACGTGCCATCTCAAATAAATATTTCTTTAGATATTCTTCCAGCCTGTATGGTTTTCAAGACTGCAAATTGAAACACTGCCTCAGAAGGCCTACGAAGGTAAAGCAATCTAAAGCATCACTCTAGTATATGTCAAGCTGAGTAGCAAACACATCACAAGAGGAATTTGGTCTCCTAGCAACCAACAAAAATCTGGCTAAAAGAATTTCCTTCCCAGTCTGAGAAATGTATCCAGTGAAAATAAAATATAGATTGCTCACTTACATACTGTAGGCTGCAAAATCTCATCCCTGTAGCAGCATTTAAATAAATAAGAAAATAATGTCCTCAATCCCTGAAATAAATGTAATAATTCTCTCCCTGACACACACACTCTTACTAAATTGGTGAGAGGAGCACAGGGCCTGGTAATTGCAAAATGAAAAAAAAAAAAAGGAAAAGGAAAAGAAAAATGAACAATTTTAAAACCTCTATGACTTTGGCATGTTGGATTGAAAACTGTTGCAGTGCAAAACCCATGTGGTAAAAAGGCATAGCCATAGAGATAAAAGGTAGGTTACTGGTTATCAGGGACTGAGAAATAAAAAGAAGTCTTTAGTAGATATGGAGTCTCCTGTTGGACAATATATATATTTAGGAACTAAAGATAGATGATGATTGTACCACATTATAAGCATATTAAATTTCATTGAATTGCATAATCAAATGTAATTTCACATTATGTGAAACTTACCTTGATAAATTAAGGAGAAAACAAATGTGAATAAAACTAACTGATTACTTTTAAGAATAAAAAGTTATTTATATGCATGTCTCTTCAAAACATTTTTCAATCATATCAGAAAAATAAATAATGATTTTATTTGGTATGTCTGTAAATATCTGACAAATATTAATGATGAAAGATTTTAAAAGCTGGTGATTTACTTGTAAGGAATTCCCAAAGAGTAGGAGATGTAAATAAATAATAACAAGAAAATGTTTTAAGAAAAGAACATATGTATGTGTGTCTAAGCAGCAAAATTTTTATTTGGCTCCAAGAACATAATCTCTATTAAAAAAAGATTTGTAAGGAATGATCTTTGGGTCCTGCCAATAATGTTATCATTATTAAGCAGGACTTGAATTCATAAACTAATATTGAATGAAAAAACAATGCTGCATTTACAGTAAGAATTTTTATATCTTCATGGTTGAAATTTGACATATTAAAATTTGAACTCTTTGGCATTGATAAGTGTTGAATATGTGTAGAAGAAAGAAATAAAATATTGATATTTCTCATATCATAGGAGGTAGTTCTCTCATACTGGAAAGAGGTGTCATTGTTAGAAGATTGTCCTGGTTTAATATCCTGTAGTTTTTTTTTTTTTTTTTTTTTTTGGAAAACGTAGACTTTAAATAACTGCTTTTATCAACAGGTTAAGCCATGCAGTTACAAAGTAGTGAGAAATTTCTGAAGGGTGTTATAGTTTAAAAAAAAAAAAAAGAAGTTCATTCTTACACATATATTATCTACCACTTCATGGGGACACTACTGTTCAAAAGGCCCTGGCCAAATAACTCCCAAATGAAACACTCAACCCAAGGTTGTTTTGAGCCCACTGTTAGTGAAGCTGGGTGCAGAATGCAAAGCCTCTAAATGGAGAGGATAAAAATTCAGGTGAGTAGGGGCCATTGGCAATGCTCAGAGCCAGCCAGACTCCAAAGAGGGAGCCGAAGTGGTTTCTTTCTGGGACACTCTACTTGAATTATAGTTTAATTAGTCAACCATAGGTCTTAAAAAGAGAACAATTGGTTAACATGATAAAAAGTTTCCGGCATTCTTTGTACTATGTGTCATAATTATAGTAAGCAAATTCTGACAGTTTTAGTGAAAATAGCCTCCAACATTTTGCAGGTATGAAGAAAACTTAATTATCCACAGGTCTTTTAATATTTGCTGGACAACAATACATGAATGATAAGCTATAAATGATACTGTTTTATGATATAAAAATACTAGTTTTTTTCATTTATTATTTTTATAGGCATTCACTGTTTGAGTCAAGGTTAGGCTTGTTAAGTGATTAAAGACAGCATGTACTTATTCTATTCTAAAATAATAAAATTCATAAACAGAAACAGCTTTTATATTTGTCTGTAACCTGCAAAATTGAGTTATTTTGCTGATATAAAATACTAAGAACTCACTTGAGGACCATGCAACCTTCTGAAAAGGCCACACAACTACTTCTTAAATGTGTTAAAGTTATAGCATGTCCCAGACTCATCCAGAGCAAAATAAGTAAGCAACTGACTGCTCTTGACTATCCCTTCCCCAGCACTAGCACTAATTGTGTTGGGAAAAGCCACAGAGCAAGGCTGCACAGCCAGATGGAGGAGGATTTTTATTTAAAGGCAAAATACCAAAATGGCTCTCTGATGTAGGTGATTTCTACTTTCACACTCAGCTCGTACATGATCCTCTAACCTTAATTTATTACTCCTTAACAGGCTGATTTGGATTGACTTGTTGAAAAAAGTATCCATTATTAATGAGTCAGGAGAGAAAGGGATTTATGTGGTTACATGTAATATGTGATAGGTCTGCAGAAGTTACACGTGAAGAGGATAGTGAGGAAGTCAGCCATGATCCATCTATGTGAAGGTCACGCCAGCTTGATTGCACACTTTGAAGATTTTCTCAATGGTATTGACATAGGCAGCTGTTCTCAGGTCCAATCCCAGGTTATACTTCCTGGCTGTGCACATGATTTTCCTGGCAGAACACTCCATTGTGTACACAAAGCCAGAGTGCCTGATGTCTTTCTCAGTTGCACCTGACATCCTGTCTTGGAACTCTGCCATGGGTACAATGGGAATAGTTTCACCGTGCTTTCCAGATTGTCTTTCTAAACTCTCTTGAACAGACATGAGCATGTGGTAGTTAGAATCCCTTTCATATTTGAAGGTCAAATGGCCATAGCTCACATGATTTAGATTCTTCAGCCACTCAAAATAAGATGCTGTCACTCCTCCAGCATTCAAGAAGAGATCTGGAATAACAATAATGTTTCTCTCCAGGAAGATCTTGTCAGCTTCTGGAGTTGTGAGCCCCTTGGCAACTTCAGCAATGATCTTGGTTTTGACTCTGGGTTCATTGGATTTGGTCAACTGCTTCTCATGGGCAGCTGGGATCAGTATGTCACAGTAGGCCTCCAAGATGCTTCCTTCATAGGGCTTTGCCTTGGGGAAACCCAGAATGGACCTATGTTGCAAAGTGAAGTCTTCCAGCTCCTTTGGGTCAATACCATCTGGATTCCATATACTCCCATCAGACTTATCAACAGCAATACATTTAGCAACAAAATGATGTAATTATCTCATAGAGTGTAGGCCCACATTACCAAATCCCTGAACGACAAATGTTTTATCTCCAAACCCTGGTGTCATTCTTAAAATGCTCATGTAAGAAGCTTCATTGATGAAGTTTTCAATCCCATGGAAGACACCACGGCCAGTAGCAAAGATGCGTCCATGGATTCCCCCTTGGCTGATGGGTTTACCAGTAACAGAGGAGAGCGCATTAATATCATCGTGACCTATGGTGCTGGCATAGGCATCCGCGATCCAGGACATCTCCCTCTCACCTGTGCTCATGTCTGGAGCAGGCACATCAATGCCAGGACCAATAAAGCCCTTCTTTGCTAGCTCCATGGTGAACCTCCTTGTGATCTCTTCCAATTCATTATTAGTATAGTTCTTTGGATTGACCTTAACACCAGTTTAACACCCCCGAATGGCACATCAACCACTGCACACTTGTATGTCATCAGAGAAGACAAAGCTTTTACTTCATCTACACTCACATCAGTGCTGTAACGGACACCTCCCTTGCAGGGCGTGCGGTGCTGGCTGTGCTGGGCTGGGTAGCCTTAGATGACCTCCAAGGAGCCGTCGTCCTTTCGGATGCAGAAGGAGAGACTCAGCACATGGTTGCAGGGCTTGATGATCGACAGGGTGCCCTGCAGCCGGTTCTGCTTCTGCTCCTCACTCTCCCGGGTCCTCAGGTCATCCACCAGCTTGTCCCCCACGATGCTGGCGCCGCGATTGAAGAAGCCCTCCACCGTCCTGAAGAAGTTAGGGTCGTCCTCGCGATCGGCCACCGCCTAGCTGTAGCGGCGCCAGGCGGCCAGTGAGAGCCCCGGCTGTGAGGCAGCGGCGGACTGTCTCCGGGCCCCGCCCAACAAGGCGGCCGAGTGGGAGGCCGCCGAGCCCATGGCAGAGGGCCCGGCCCGGGACAGCAGCAGGGCTTCACCTCAGGTTTTAGGGTTTTTTTTGTTCTTGTTTAATTCAGAATTTTTTCTGCTAATATTATGTAACAAAAATGTTCATATCAGTAAATTCTTTGTGAAGATAAAACTCGTCTCCTACCAGATGCATGTGGTTCCTCAATCTCGAACGTTTTTTAAAAATTAAAAAAGTGCAAAATTAAAGTATGTATTTTTTTAATTTTTGGTTTTTCTGGGGAATCTTCATGTTGCTGTATCTGAAGGGAGTACAGGCTTCTTTTGTGATGGGAGGGGATAAATGATTATTGACAGTAGCAAAAGATGGGACATGAGTGTGGAGAAAAGAGAGCGTTAATGGAAGGATCAGAAGACAAAAATCACATTAAATTTAGGACAATCTAAGTCAAATTCTGCCTGAGAGTTTTGGGGCACTAAGATGAGTGACTGTGTAGGAAGGAAGAATGCCTTGTGTTTTCAGGGGGAGATGGCTCAGCTGAAGCTGTCCTCTGACTGCAAACTAAAACCCTACCTATAGTCATACAAAGTCAAGAAAATAAGCAATTTTACATGAAAAAGATAAATGTAAAGTAGGCTGTATCCACTTAGCTATGTGAAAGAATCAGGCATCTGTCTCATCTCCTTAGTGGCAGCCTGTGATACCCATGTTCTTGAAGCTTCAGCTTCCCAGTTAGCTGGTTCTCCAGGAAAAGGCCAGTAGGCTCAGATAATTATTCAATTTCGTTAATTATTTTAATATTTTTTATAGACAGAATCCTGCTATATTGTTCAGGCTGGCCTCAATTTATATGCTGAACTGATCCACCCACCACGGACTTATAGATTGCTAAGGTTACCGGTGTGAGCTACCATATCTTCTTGATTTGTGAACACTTTTGTAGAGATTGTGTTTCACTGTTTTGCCAAACCGGGTTCAAAATTCTTGGCCTCAAGCGATCTTTTGCCTTGGCCTTCCAAATTATTGGAATTATGAATATCACCAAGAAAACAGCATCTAAAATATGTTATATCTTTTTAATTATCACTTAATATTTTATTTAGTAAAGGTAAAACTTCATACTTAATGATAAAGTGGAAAAAGGTGCAATACGAAGGTATTGGAATAGGAACCAATTTTGAAATAATAAACACGCATTTAGATTAGACAATTTTAAGTTTATGAAGAATTCTCTCACAATTACTGCAAAAATGATTATTGTGTATTTAAAATTTGAAATAATGTTTTTATGGTTAGGAAAATGTAAAGCAGTATAATAGACAAACAAACCAATTATAAGTTCCCTATGAATAAAATCCAAAGCCGTATACCAGTCACTGGCAGGAACACAAATTACTTTTTTAAAATGTAAAATACAATGATAATGAGGAATATAGCAGCAATCTGTATACAAATCACAGTAATTTATTTTGATTCAGGCAGAAAAATAATTCTGCTCTTTAAATAAAAATTACCTATACAGTCAAAAACAGTTGTATTTTCAAGCTCTTTCTTAACATAATTTTTGTTAGTTAAGACTACTTTTACTGATGATCTTACCACTTCACTAACCCACATTTTAAACAAATGCTTGAGTAAAAAATAATCACTGGTTTAATAAATAAATGCTTTTCACATATCCATACATTAAGGTCCACTATTCTAAGGTACAGATATCTTAAATTTTTTTACTTTAGAATAACTAAACCAGAAAGGCAACATGTTCACATAAATTGAGGCTAATGATTCTATGAAAAAAGCAAAAAGAAGACTGAAGAAAAATATGAAAAACATGTTGATGTGTTGTAAAGAATCATAGAAGCCAAGCACACATTATTTTTATTACGAAGAAGCTAATCTAAAAGCTTAGCATGAGCAGGGTTTAAATAAACACCATTACATGTAAGCAGTTCTTTCACAAACTGCAAATACTCTCATCTTTATTGCTTTCATTTAGGAGTAAATGTCATTGTTTTTTTTTTTTACCATACACTTTTATTGAAGGCTGGTGACATGATGATGTGATGTGTTCTTGCAAGAGTTAGCCATAATATATGTCTTATCATCTCATCTCCTTCATCAATCATGGCCATTTGTTTATTGTTTCAAAACTATATAAGCATTTTATCACCTCTTCTGCTGTCTATATGACATGCACTTCAGCATATGATCAAATACATTCATGTACTCTCCATCAAAACACTAATTTTTAAAATTTCTTTTTTTTATCGTTATACTTAAAGTTCTAGAGTACATGTGCACAATGTGCAGGTTTGTTACATATGTATATAAGTGCCATGCTGGTGTGCTGCCATTAACTCATCATTTACATTAGGTATATCTCCTAATGCTATCCTTCCCTCCTCCCCACTCTCACCATCCCACAACAGGCCCAAGTGTGTGATGTTCCCCATCCTGTGACCAAGTGTTCTCATTGTTCAATTCCCACCTATGAGTGAGAACATATGTTGTTTGGTTTTCTGTCCTTGGTGATAGTTTGCTCAGAATGATGGTTTCCAGCTTCATCCATGTCCCTACAAAGGATATGAACTCATCATTTTTTATGGCTGCATAGTATTCCATAGTATATATGTGCCACATGTTCTTAATCCAGTCTCTCATTGATGAACATTTGGGTTGGTTCCAACTCTTCGCTATTGTGAATAGTACCACAATAAACATACGTGTGCATGTGTCTTTATAGCAGCATGATTTATAATCCTTTGTGCATATATCCAGTAATGGGAGGGCTGGGTCAAACGATATTTCCAGTTCTAGACCCTTGAGGAGTCACCACACTGTGTTCCACAATGGTTGAACTAGTATACAGTCCCACCAACAGTGTAAAAGTTTTTCTATTTCTCCACATCCACTCCAACACCTGTTGTTTCCTGACTTTTTAATGATTGCCATTCTAACTGGTGTGAGATGGTCTCTCATTGTGGTTTTGATTTGCATTTCTCTGATGGCCAGTGATAATGAACCTTTTTCAATGTGGCTTTCTGCTGCATAAATTTCTGCTTTTGAGAAGTGCCTGTTTATATCCTTTGCCGACTTTTTGATGGGGTTGTATGATTTTTTCTTGTAAATTTGTTTAATTTCTTTGTATTTTCTGGATATTAGCCCTTTGTCAGATGGGTAGATTGCAAAAATTTTCTTCCATTTTGTAGGTTGCCTGTTCACTCTGGTGGTAGTTTCTTTGTCTGTGCAGAAGCTCTTTAGTTTAATCAGATCCCATTTGTCAATTTTGGCATTTGTTGCCTTGCCTTTGGTGTTTTAGACATGAAATTCTTGTCCATGCCTATGTCCTGTATTGCCCAGGTTTTCTTCTAGGATTTTTATGGTTTTAGGTCTTACATTTAAGTATTTTCAGAGAATACTATAAACACCTCTACACAAACAAACTAGAAAATCTAGAAGAAATGAACAAATTTCCTGGACACATAAACACTCCCAAAACTAAACCAGGAAGAAGTTGAATTCCTTAATAGACCAATAACAGGCTTTGAAATTGAGGCAGTAATTAATAGCCTATGAACCAAGAAAAGTCCAAGACCAGGTGGATTCATAGCTGAATTCTACCAGAGGTACAAACAGGAGCTAGTACCATTCCTTCTGAAACTATTCCAATCAAAAGAAAAAGAGAATCCTCCCTAACTCATTTTATGAAGCCAGCATCAACCTGATACCAAAGCCTAGCAGAGACACACACACAAAAAAGAGAGTTTTAGGCCAATATCCCTGATGAATATTGATGCAAAAATCCTGAATAAAATACTGGCAAACTGAATCCAGTAGCACATCAAAAAGCTTATCCACCATGATCAAGTGGGCTTCATCCCTGGGATGCAAGGCTGGTTCAACATACACAAATAAATAAATGCAAACCATCATATAAACAGAAGCAAAGGCAAAAACCACATGATTATCTCAATAGATGCCGAAAAGGCCTTTGATAAAATTTCTTTATCATCATCCATTTAAGTCCTGTTAAATCTTCATCATCAAATTTATACCAGGAATCTCAGTCATCATCCTACCATTTTTTGAATAATATGAGAATAATAATGCCCACGGCTTTGCTTGACCACAGTATACAAGCACACCTAAAAGTCTGCATTTTGTGATCTTTGTAGTTTTATTTTCAGGTTACTCTTTCTGTGGAATCCATTGATTTTCTGATTTCACATTATTCTCTTCCAGCTTTGCAATGCCTGCTTCTGTGTAAGGTCCCATATCCAACTCCCAAGGAAATTCAAAATAATCACTGAATGTAAATGCACATTTTTTTAGTCATACCCAAATCATTTCTATTGGCCAAAAAAAAAAAAAAAACAAAATTATTTAAATAGCAAGTGCTTAATTGTGTTACACACCATAAACAGAGAACAGGTACAAATGTTCACATTCACTGAGCAAACATTAAAACAATTTAATGATAATTTTAAGGTTTATAATCTTTTTATAAAAAGATAAATAAATAAAAATTAACATCATTAGGGTGATTATGCCATAACTAACTTAAGCAATACTTTCTTACCAAAGCTTAAAATATTTCCATATAGTAATCGTTTGATATTTGTAGGGGTTTGGCTCAAGGATCCTCTTTAATACTATAATTTGTGTCTGCTCAAGCTTCTGGTTTACAATGATGGAGTATGTAAATATAATTCACACTCTTCCTCCTGTGTAGTTTACTTTATCTCTACATAAATATTTAATAAAATGTAAATGATCTGTAGACAGATAATATACTCTAATGGCTTTAAATTTGTTACATTTTACTGTAGTATTGATTTGTTTTTGTTTTCAAACATCTTAATATATGTTTGGAGAAAGCTGTTTGCAGAACCTGTGTATGTAGAAGTCTCTTATTTGTTGCAAATCAGAAAACATTACCGACACGGACACTGATGGCTATGTGCCCTGTGATAAATAACTTACGAGGAATAAGATAGTTTGTTCTCCTAGAATTCAGAGTCCCCTTGTGAGTATAATGTATTTTTACAGATTTCTGGATATAATTTATGTGATGTATTTGGAATTATTACCACGCAATAAATATGGCTGTTAAGAATAGTTGTGGAAGGTAAGAGAACATACATAGGTGCTCCAAAGGTCATAATTTCCTTGTAGCTACAGAGCAAAATACAGTTATTTTACACATATCATGTTTCTATATGTTTTTCTCTACACCTGAGGTTTTTGATACAAAAATAAACAATATCCAGTTTGTGCCCTGATGAAGTTCATCATGTAGAAAAATTAGTTAGGCAGATATGCATGCCACAGTGAATCCTAAGAAAACATAAAGCACAAGCAACCAAGAACACAGGTGGGGACTTTATTTGAATTTTATATTCTGTCTGCCTCATTCACTTTTTGTCAGTATAATTAACCATCTCTATCTGTTATTTTTAATTTTATTATTATTATAATTTAAGTTTTAGGGTACATGTGCACAATGTGCAGGTTAGTTACATATGTATACGTGTGCTATGCTGGTGTGCTGCACCCATTAACTCATCATTTAGCATTAGGTATATCTCCTAAAGTTATCCCTTCCCCCTACCCCCCTCTATCTGTTTTAAATTCAAAACCCTAGGGGTAAAACCGACTACAATACCAGGACTTAAATTTTAGTTTTTTGTTGTTGTTTTCTGTTAGTGGCTGTTAATCAAGTGTTAGTGAACATCCCATGTGGAGATTCTAATAAAAAGAAATACTACCAAGGTTGTAATAACTGTATGGTGTGATCTATCAGATCTAGAAAGGCAGAGGCAAGTTTGTGTTTCAATCTCCATTGATGATAAGTGCTGAGATGCTATTTGAAAACCAAACTATTTCTGATCACAGAGGAAGATAAACAGAAATTTAAGAATTATTTACTAGAGTTAAAATATTCTAATTTCTTTATTTAGTTTCTGTCAATATCTATGCAAAAAAGTATAGGAATGATAAATTACTTGAGTACAAATGTTTCCAAAATTAAAGTTTTCTGGGTTCACTACTTAATAGCTATATCTTAAATATGTAAACTGCCACTAAAACCTAACGTTTTTTCTGCTTTATTTTCAACCAGATACTTTGTATTTTCAATCAGATGTTTTTATACACTTAGCAGCCTGATTGTAATCATTATTTCATGTTGCTAACAGGTCCATGTAGCATTATCTCAAAAATAATTTTTTTCCTTAGCAGAAAAAACCCTAATTTGAGAAAAATATTCAGAAAGTCCTAAAAATAAGCACAGCTTATATGACACAGACAGAACAACAGTAAAAAAAAAAAAAAATGCCTTCTTTAAAAGACAATATAATTATTAAAAATAAAAGGCCTGGCACGTTGGCTCATGCTTGTAATCCCAGCACTTTGGGAAGCTGAGATGGGCAGATCACGAGGTCAGGAGACCACCCTGGCTATCAGTGAAACCCCATCCCTACTAAAAATACAAAAACAATATAGCCGGAAGTGATGCTGGGCTCCTGTAGTCCCAGCTTCTTGGGAAGGTGAGGCAGTAGAATGGTGTGAACCCAGGAGGCAGAGCTTGCAGTGAGCTGAGATTGCATCACTGCACTCCAGCCTCGGTGACAGAATGAAACTCCATCTCAAAAAAAAAAAAAAAAAAACTCATTATTCAAAGGCTGAATTTCATTTACCAGGTCATACAAATGTGATTATATCTACCACGGTTTCAAAACAAACAAACAAAAAGTGATACATATTATTAACCAAAATTTAAAGTTACTAGATAGTGAGCACAATAAATATGTCAGTCACAGTATCTCATATTTTCTAGCCTTATCATCAAAACGCAGTCTGGATAAAAATCTCACGAAAGTACACTAATCTCAGGAAGAACAACAGTATCTACTATCAGAATATTTAAAAATATATAATTAAAACTTACCTCACAATTTTGTTTCTCATCTTTGAACAATCATCATCTTTATCACTAACTGTTTTTTCAACTGTAGAAAAACTATTTCTGATGACTAGGATTATGTATAGTTGATGGATCACATAATTTAGGTGAAAAGTAGCAGCAGTTTCTCTGAGTCCCACCAATCTTTTTGGTGGGCAGGATCCAACAGGGGACAGTTATTCCTATTCACTGAGTGCTTCACAAGCTAAGAAAATATAATGATTTTGCAACAAATATAATGATTTTACCCATTGTTCTCTTAATTGGGCTGTGAAATTTATTCTATCAGGCTAACACAACCATTTTGAAAGAGTACTTTAAACTTTTACATCAGCAATGTGAGCCACTATAAAGACTATTAAATACAGAATTTTTAAGTGCACATTTTTAATGTCATTGCTTTTGTAACAATTCTCTTAGAACGAGTCATACACGACGATATAATATTAAATTCTCATGTGTTAAACAGAGACTTAGCATTAATCATTATGACTTTACATATTAAAAAACTTTTGCACTTAAAATAATTATATCCAATACACTTTCATCAGAACTGTATATAAATAGAACATTAGGGTTTTCTCAGTTTTAATTGATCATTTCATTTAAATTATTTTTCCAACTCATAAAAACTATAACCTCCACATAAATATCACTTTCTTCCTCAGCTAACAGTGATAATTGCTTTATATATGTTCATAGTTTTATTGTAAGAAGAAGTCAATTAGATGGTGTCTTTAAAATAGCTGTGAAAATTGTAAATGCTACTTTTTGTAAAACTGAATACAACTTACACATCAATTCAACTTAGGGGTGGACTGCATAAATTAGAGCACATTGAAATGCAATTTAAGTAGCTACAAAAGAGAATTAAACAGATCTTCATGTATTGACAGGTGTGTGACTAAGTACAAAACAAAGTTAACCATATTGTATATTGCATATTTCTGATAAAAAAAATAGGTAAGTGTTTGAAGATGTGCATATACCTAAAAGAAAATCTCTGCCCAAGAAATATATATTGGTGACAAGTTCATAGTTTTTACTGCATGTCCTCTTATATATTTGAAAATATATATTAATCACAAGAAAACATTGGCTAAATAGTTTAACAAAAACAGGGTTGGTTAAAAAAATCTCTTTTGAAAATATATATTTACTATTCCAATACAATAGTTAAACAAATAAACACAAAAAAGTTTTCAAAAACGAAATTCTTCTCTCTATGTAGATCCTACAGAGCACATAAAGATCTGAACTTTTGAATACTGAGTTTAGCTAGAAACTCCTACAATGTACTAAAAAATATACTCAAACCGAGAAAAAACATAAACAAATATAATTTCAAATTTCCAATTAAATATCTGTACAGAATTCTGTTGTTAATTATATTCTTAACCCTCAGATTTCTCTTGAAATCAACTAAATTTCAAGTTATTACTTGTTAACTTACTTACATTGGCTCCCACTCTGAGTTTCAGTTTTGTGTAAAATTTCAACATTGCTATTCATTTTGCTTAACTAATATGGACATTTAAAATTAATAAAATGCACTCAAATGTTCTCTTCTCACATTATGATTTTTTTAAAAAAGTACCTCTCAGAATATAATTAAAATACATTGAGCAACTTTAACATTTGGGTTATGAAAATCTTTTTAATGAATCCATTTTAAATATAAATTTTTGTAGCATTAAATTAGGTTTCTTGTTACTGTAATGGGTTGTCTTTTTTTTTTTCACATATGACTAAATAAAACCCACTGTGGTAAAGTACTAAAACCAACAATAGGAGAGAAGTTAAGAAATACATGCTTATTAAAAAATTGATGTTCTCTTAGTTAAATGGTTTTAATTATATACCTGTTGACTACAAAATGGTAAACTAGCTGACCAAAAACACAGAAAACCATGAGTTAATTTTTCTAAATGAAATAATAGAATTTCAAACAAAAGTATGATTAATGAACAAAACTGTTTTATAATTTAAAATACTCACAGTTTTTACTTTGTCTATGTAATATGTTTCTGTCAGACAGTCTAGCATCACTGTGAGATTTTTTACACAGACAATAGCTGGTGTTGCAAGTAGCTCAAAACCAGGGTTGATGGTAATAGGTGACTTACAGACTACAACAGCCTTCTCTGATAGCAGTTCTTTGCTTGTCATATATTACAAGGGAACTTTAGGTGCAGGGAAGATGAAAAAAATTAATTTCTAGCATGTTAGAAAAAATAATCACATATTATTAGTAGAAAAGGTAGGGTATAAAAACTTTCTTTTCAAAGAAAATACCTTTAAGTTTATTTCACATAGTTGAACATCTCAATGTATCTTGAAGCAATTTTGAATTTTCTTACAAAAGAAAATCCTGAGGAAAATAACCCAAGTACAATCAACTAATGTAATTAATTATCCAAATTAGTTTTTTAAAGAAATTTCTAAAACCTCATAACTTTACACACAGCAAAAAAATTCTTAATATACTTACTGTTTTAATTACATATTAATACAAATAAACTCATTTTCAATTACAAAAAAATACATTAAAATTATACCATTTTCTTTAATTATGAGACATATAAAGAAACACATCAAAAATATAATATAGAAAATAAGGTTTTGTAAGATGGATTTTTTTTGAATTAGAAATTCAGTCAGGGGCCAGGCATGGTGATTCACACATGTAATTCCAGTACTTTTGGAGGCCAAGACAGGCAGAGTACTTGAGGTCTGGAGCTTGAGACAAGTGTGGCCAATATGGTAAAAACCCATCAGAGGTGGTGATGCACACATGTATTCTCAGCTATTCAAGAAGCTGAGGAAGAATAAACACTTGAAATTGGGAGGCAGGGGGTTGCAGTCTGCTAAGATTGCACCACTGCACTCCAGCCAAAGAGAGTGTGAGATTTCATTCTAAAAATAAAAGAAAAGAAATTCAATCAACTAAAAATTAAGATATGCTACTTATTTGCTTTTCAATGAAGTTTGTGACAACGCTGATTTGTAATTACAAAATGTTTTAAAGTGTGGCACATTTTTCAAAGCTACTATAACCTCACATCCAGAAAAAACTTTTTATTTGTGTTAATTAATATTGTTTTATATTAAGTTCCATGGTACATGCAGGACACCCTGGTATATTTCACCAATGACAGAATGTTATAATAGCAGCAAGTTAGAGAAAATATCAGGATGTTAGAATAGCCAAAAATTAGAGAAAAATGAGATCTCATATAAAATTACTGCAAATTTTTTTTAAGACAGAGGTTTTCTTTTGTCATACAGGCTGGAGTGCAATGGTGTGATCTCAGCTCACTGCAACCTCCACCTCCCAGATTTAAGAGATTTTCCTGCCTCAGCCTCCCAAATAGCTGGGATTACAGTTGTCCACCACCCTGACAAGCTGATTTTACTTCATGTCTGTGTGTGTAATTTTAGTGAAGATCAGGTTTCACCCTATTGACCAGGCTGGTCTACAACTCCTAAACTCAGGTGATCCTCCTGCCTCAGTCTCCAAAGTTGCTTGGATTACAGGTGTGAACCACTCCTCCTGGCCTCTGCAAAATTTTAAAAAGTGGTTTTTAATTTCTTCTTCAGAACTCTCTAGAATAGTAAATGTCAACGATTCAGATTTCTTGAGACACAAACATATTAGGGTATTTCAACCACAGAAAATGTATGTCACCATTGCATTTAGCAGAAAATGCCAGAAATGCTGCTCATCATATTACAACCCTGAGCAAAAGTGTCTCTCAAACAGAAATTACATGAGTACAAAACATCAAAGTCCAGGAATTAGAAATACTCTTTCATAAGTAAGCTTCATAATCTACTAGGAGAAAGCTAATCTGAACTCCAATGCCATGCTGCACACCATGGTGGGTGCCTGTAATTCCAGCTCCATGGGAGGCAGAGGCAGGAGGTACACTGAGCTGAGAAAATGCCACTGCACTCCAGCTTGGATGACAAAACTGAAACTCTGTCTTAAAAAAATGCAGTGTACATAAGATGGATCAGGTGGTTCAACGCAAATAATAATCTTTCAAATTTGATTTTGTAAAAATTTTGAAATATAATAATTTGCAAATGAGGTTAAAAAATACCAAAATGTAGGACACTGAATAGTCATTATTTCAAGAACCAAAAGAAGTAAGTCATTTAAACATAACCAGCTATGCTTCTACTGCTATGGGAGTTTAGGGGTGTCACTTTGCAGATGAAAACCTCTGTGGCCTGTGGTTCCTTTCCCTAAGCTTTAATCAGGGCTGCTAAGTTGTTCTACCCACACTACTTGACATGCTGCACTCATCTGGTGTTAACAGCCGGGATTTATCACCTGCCAAGGGCAAGCATGGATGAGTGGTGAGTGGTGTATGATTAAGTGTGGGCTTCAGCAGCTAAACAAGGTCAGTCATGCCAGCTGTATCAGGCCAGGAAGATTTAGTTGCCAACAGAACTGCCAGATCATTGAAAAGCTGCAGCTGGACCAGGCCTACCGCAAGCAGCTTCCACAGCTGATACTGGGGAATGTAGTGATACCCAGAAGCTTGGAGATGCCGGAAAATGCAAAGCTGCAAAGGGTGTGACAGCCCTCCCTGGCTTTGATAGCTCCTAGGTCTGTGCACACTGAAGGGCCACAGCTCTTGTTTTATTTTTGTCTTACCACAATGTGGTAAGCCAGGGGAAACTTTTATCCCTGTTTGTGTTCCAGGTCATTCAGCCCTGTCATTCAGATAATCTCAAATTATGTTTCTGCATCCAGGAATAATGAGATTCATGCTGCCATCAGCCCTTTCACCTGTTTCTGTAGAGATAATCCCCACGCTGGTTATGGCAAGAGTGATGGACTCTCCTAGAAGATGCTCGAGTTTTCATTGTACTTAACAGCCAGAATTCTCTAACCCTGGCTGTAATCCTTGAAATCTTGGTTTCCATTTGTCTTAGTTATTGTAAAATCTTAGCAAATTTTATGTCATAAGAAACATTTAATATTTGTCTTATGACAATCACTATGCCCAGTCTGTATGCATAATATATTGCACTAATGCACATATATGCATCTGTATTCTGTATGACTTCCAGTTGTATTCAAGATTAGTTATATCCCAAAAGCCTTGGAGTGTTCTCCATGTTATCCCAAAAATAGAATGTGCCTAGGGTTTTATTTTGCTATATTAGTGCTTTACAGAGATATTTTAAAGTAATGGAAAAGAAAGGGGGAGAAAAAAGGAAATAGTTTCTTTTCTTTTTTTTTTTTTTGGAGATGGAGTCTTGCTCTGTCACCCAGGCTGGACAGTGCAGTGGCACCACCTCGGCTTACGACAAACTCCACCTCCTGGGTTCACACCATTCTTCTGCCTCGGCCTCGTGAGTAGCTTGTACTACTGGTGCCCGCCACCATGCCCAGCTAATTTTTTTTTTTTTTTTTTGGTAGAGACAAGGTCTCACCATGTTAGTCAGGATGGTCTTGATCTCCTGACCTTGTGATTGGCCCACCTTGGCCTCCCAAAGTACTGGGATTATAGCCACCACACCTGGCCTACAGTTTACTTTCTAATTATTGATTAACTGAACTGACTTCACTTTACTAACACTTACCCTAACTTCAATCAACTGAACTTTAAAAGAGCTTCTTAAAATCCTTCTGATTTACAGAAACCAAAGATTGAGTTAAGTAACCTTGAAAATATAAAATCAATGTTTTCTAAAAGTGTGCTTCTTTTTTTCTTTTTACAATTTTCTGCAGAGATGGTTCAATACTGTTAATTGCTCAAAGTTGCCTGAGACTAGATTTTAAGATATTCAGCAGCATTTCTAGCCTCTTGGCTTTAGATGCTAGCAACAACCTTACCAATTCCACTTCCAGTCATGAACTTGGCTTAAAGTGAAACTAAAGTAAAATCTACTGACCTATGGAAACCCTAGACAATCACATCAACTGTGTGTTACACCTATAATCTCATTGTCTACAATCATTTTCCTTCCACAGTCTGCTCCATCCACAGTGACCTGGTTGTTTTTCAAACAATTTATGCAAGCTTCTGCCAGAGATCATCACACTTGTAGATCTTGCTGCATGCCTACATAATTATTCCCTTATTATTTTATTTTGGTATGTACTTGAAAGTCACTTTGGAAACAAAAAATTGTATACATGTTTTACATAAAACCAAGATGTGATTCATAATAGAGAATATTGCCCTTGCCTTTTATATGAAATTGATAACATCAATTAATAAAAAGCAAACAACAAACTTCATACCATAACCACTAAAACAAAAACCTAACAATTAGAAACACAAATTAAACATGTAAAATTCAATTTTAGTATTTTAAACCGTATTTTCAAGGGACAAATCATAGATCCCCTAAATAAAATTAATCTCTGAGATTCTAAAACAATCAGTGCTTCCCAAATAAAAATGAGGGCAAAACTGCAGGGCTGGCAGCTTCAAACCATTCAAAGAAACATCAAACCAATCAAAAACTGTCTGATTACTGTAAATCAGTAGTTTGTATAAACCAAGCAAACCATCAAGAGAGACAGTTTTAAAGTAGTAAATATTTTTTTGGATTGTCATACTGCCTCCCAGGCACAGATGAAGCCTTCAAAATTGAAATCCGCATTTTCCATTTCAGGCCCTGACTCCTAATTCTGGGAGGAGTGAAGAAGCACTTGGTGTTAATTTATTGTGTTTGTTGCAGTCTTTCTAGAAGATAAATAAAGAATCGATGAAACATATTTATTTCTGTTTTGCAAACTCAGAACTCATTCTTGGTTGAAAATGCCAGGAATTGGTCACAAACAAAGTTTTCAATTGTTGAAAGCAAGAATACAGTTATTTCATACAATAGACAATACAAAAGATTTGTTAACACAGATCCAGTTTTTTAAAAAAATAATAGTTTTTATATTGCTCATATTCATAGTGTTAATGGAATGCATTCTAAGGTATCAATAACTGAGAAAAACACGTTGGAGAAATGAAGAAAATCAATATCTTATGAAAACGATACTCAAGCAAAAAATGTCTACATATAGAAAAGCTAAAATAATGTGTGATTAACACTTGCCTAAAAAAAATTCTATTACTATTGCAATCCTGGCAAAGTTAGCTATTACTATTACAGATCTCATAGGCAGCTATTACATAAAAAGTTACAAATTTACTTTAATGGACACTCAGTGTGTACAGATATAATCTGAGACAATTTATATTGAGATAGAGAAAAGTACAAGAGCAGCATATATTTATATTATTGAAATTAAAATTTTGAATATTCAAACAAGTTAATATTATTCAAAGAAGCTGTATTATGTTTAAAATATAATTAAAGTCCCAAATATAACTAATAATTACATGAAAATACAGAAAAAATTTTCAAAATGTTAACTTTTTTTAATGGACGAAGGAGAAATTGAGGATCAAATAAGACAAAGAACATATAAAAAATGTAAGTAAATGTCACAGTAAGTAATTTTTTTTACTTGTAGTAACTGTAAATGTGAGCTCTTATATTAAAACACACAGACTGGTACAAATGCATCTTTGAAAAAAAATTCACAAATGTGATGTCTATGCATGTCTTACTTTAGGTTCAAGAAACAGAGATTGAAAGTAAAATAATACAGGATCTTAGGAAAGCATGGAAACTTATTTTCAAACTTAGAAAAAAATTCTGGGCCAGGTTCAGTGGCTCTCAGTAAAAAAAAAAAAGTCTGGAGATGAAAGTAAAACAACTGACATTAAAATTCTTGGCTGGGCATGGTGGCTTACACCTCTAATCACAGCACATTGGGAGACTGAGTCGGGTGAATCAAGGGGTCAGGAGATCAAAACCATCCTGGCTAACATGGTGAAACCCCATCTCTACTAAAAATACATATTAAAAAAAAAATTCACTAGAGGACTGCAATCCCAGCACTTCGGGAGACCTAGGTGGCAGATCATAAGGTCAAGAAGTTTTGACTTTGCTGGGGAACATGATGAAACCCTAACTGTACTAAAAATACACAAATTAGCTGGATGTGGTGACAAATATCTGTAGTCCCAGCTACTCAAGAGGCTGAAGCAGGAGAATCAATTGAACCCAGTATGCAGAGGTTGGAGTGAGCCAAGATTGTGCCACTGCACTCCAGCCTGGTGACAGAGCAAGATTACATCTCAAATAAAAAAATAAATAATTACTACAGACATTTAAAAGGAGACTTGCACATATAGAACATGTCAGCAAATTGAATAAAAGAGGCAATTGAAATTATTAAGTTAAGAAGAGAAAAAAATAAAGAAATGTGAAAACAGTCTAGAAACCAGTGTGACACCATCAAGCAGACCTACTTAGGCATTTTGGAAATTCAAGAGGAGATAAAGAAATAGGGAGACTAAAAAAAAGTGGTTAAACATGTCACAAATTTGAGATAATAAATACCTAAGAAACTCAACAAACTCCAAGTAAAATAAACTCAAAGAAACACACCCAAACATACATGATAGTTAAACTGTCTAAAACAAAGACAAAGAGAATCTTGAAAGCAGAAAGAGAAATTTTGACTGGTAATGCACAACATACCCTCACAAATAACAGGGGAACTTCTTATCTGAAAACTCAGAGGACTCATATATTCCAAGTGCAGTAAGAAAAAACTTTCAAAGAGAAAAGTTATGTTTTAACAAATTGTCCATCAAAAGAGAGGAGAAGTTATGAAATTCCCAAATAAAAGCCACATTCTTTTGCCAGTAGACAACCATTTAACAAATACTTTATGGATTATTCCAGGGTAAAATGAAAGGGCATTGAACAGCAGTATTAATAAACAAAGAATAAAGTAAAGATAAGTACACAAAAAATTCCAAAAGATAAAAAAATTAACAATGTGCACCTTCACTATCTGTTCTTCACATAATTTAATACACTATTATATTAAAAAAAACTCACTAGCTTGTGTTTTGGAGATAGAATGCATATTGTTATAATTTTGAGAACTCAATAACTGAAATAAAGCCAGCCATGCTATAAAAGAGTAAGGGTTTTGTATATTAAGTGAGAATAAACTAATGTGATTTTAGAAGTGTTTTACTTTTAGAATATTCAATATAAACACTGGAGCAACTACAAAGCAAAGAGTTATAGCCAGGAAGAAAGATCTCTTTACCACACCAGAAAGTAGGAATACCTGAGGCTACCCAGCCAGACACCTTGGCATGATAAACAGAAGCCTGAGCTGTCCCACCATGGACTAAGTTAGATGATACAAAGGTACATAGCATAGCTGCTTCTTCACACAACTTTTACTACACCAGTGGCCACAAAGTGGAACAGGCTCATCCATACCCAGGGCTGGTGCAGCAATGAGGCTGAAAGCAGTGACAATGTGGAGACTCATCAGAAAGAAAAATGACAAGCCAGGCACAGTGGCTTATGCCTGTAATCCCAGGACTTTGGGAGGCCGAGGCAGGCGGATCACGAGGTCAGGAGATTGAGACCGTCCTGGCTAACACGGTGAAACCCTGTCTCTACTAAAAGTACAAAAAATTAGCTGGGCATGGTGGCACGTGCCTGTAGTCCCAGCTACTCGGGAGGCTGAGGCAGGAGAATGGCGTGATCCAGGGAGGGGAAGGTTGCAGTGAGCTGAGACTGTGCCAATGCACTGGAGCCTGGGTGAGAGAGTGAGAGTCTGTCTCAAAAAAAAAAAAAAAAAAAGAAAGAAAAATAAACATGACACAGTAATTGCTCCAATCCTATCTCTTCCTTCATGGCATCCTGGGATTTTGAGGTTGAAACTGTTGTTGACAAAAGATAATACAAAAATAGGAAGGCAGAGTATTTCATTCAGTGGAAAAACTATGACAAACAGAATGACACTAGGGAAGCAGAGCAGCAATTCATAAACTGTGAAAAATGTATTTATGACTTTAACAGATGACAGATTAAAAAACAGAAAAAGAAGTACATGGACAGGAAACAATTAGAATATTTTGAACATTTTCAAGCAAGGCCAGAAAAGGAACTTCTGCATCTACCAACTCCCAACATTTTTTTTTTTTTTATACTTTAAATTTTAGGGTAAATGTGCGCAATGTGCACGTTTTTTACATATGTATACATATGCTATGTTTGTTTGCTGCACCCATTAACTCGTCATTTAGCATTAGGTATATCTCCTAACGCTATCCCTCCCCACTCCCCCCACCCCACAACAGTCCCCAGAGTGTGATGTTCCCCTTCCTGTGTCCATGTGTTCTCATTGTTCAATTCCCACCTATGAGTGAGAACATGCGATATTTGGTTTTTTGTCCTTGCGATAGTTTACTGAGAATGATGATTTCCAATTTCATCCGTGTCCCTACAAAGGACATGAACTCATCATGTTTTATGGCTGCATAGTATTCCATGGTGTATATGTGCCACATTTTCTTAATCCAGTCTAACATTGTTGGACTTTTGGGTTGGTTCCAAGTCTTTGCTATTGTGAATAGTGCCACAATAAACATACGTGTGCTTGTGTTTTTATAGCAGCATGATTTATAGTCCTTTGGGTGTATACCCAGTAATAGGATGGTTGGGTCAAATGCTATTTCTAGTTGTAGATCCCCGAGGAATCACCACACTGACTTCCACAATGGTTGAACTAGTTTCAAGTCCCACCAACAGTGTCAAAGTGTTCCTATTTCTCCACATCCTCTCCAGCACCTGTTGTTTCCTGACTTTTTAATGATTGCCATTCTAACTGGTGTGACATAGTATCTCATTGTGGTTTTGATTTGTATTTCTCTGATGGCTAGTGATGGTGAGCATTTTTTCATGTGTTGTTTGGTTGCATAAATGTCTTCTTTTGAGAAGTGTCTGTTCATGTCCTTCACCCACTTTTTGATGGGATTTTTTTTTTTTTCTTGTAAATTTGTTTGAGTTCATTGTAGATTCTGGATATTAGCCCTTTGTCAGATGAGTAGGTTGTGAACATTTTCTCCCATTTTGTAGATTGCCTGTTCACTCTGATGGTAATTTCTTTTGCTGT
The DNA here is from genome assembly GCF_028885625.2 of Pongo pygmaeus. Lineage (NCBI taxonomy): Eukaryota > Metazoa > Chordata > Mammalia > Primates > Hominidae > Pongo > Pongo pygmaeus. The sequence continues at coordinate 34,969,186 of NC_072397.2, read as the reverse complement.
GCATAAGCTCTTTAGTTTAATTAGATCCCATTTGTCAATTTTGGCTTTTGTTGCCATTGCTTTTGGTGTTTTAGACATGAAGTTCTTGCCCATGCCTATGTCCTGAATGATAATGCCTAGGTTTTCTTCTAAGGTTTCTATGGTTTTAGGTTTAACATTTAAGTCTTTAGTCCATCTTGAATTAATTTTTGTATAAGGTGTAAGGAAGGGATCCAGTTTCAGCTTTCTACATATGGCTAGCCAGTTTTCAAGATTGGTTTTTATCTAACCCTAACATAAACATTTTATTAATGTTTATAATCTCAGCGCTTTTTGAGGCCAAGGCAGGCAGATCACTCGAGTCCAGACATTTGAGACATGTCCAGGCAACATGGCAAACCTTTGTCTCTACCAAAAAATACAAAAAGTTAGCCAGAGATGATAGCTGAGTCTAAGGTGTAGGATCAGTTGATCTTGGCAGCTAGAGGCTGCAGTGAGCCATGATGGCAATTCTGCCCTCCAGGCTGGGAAAAAGAATGAGACCCTGTCTCAAAAAAAAAAAAAAAAAAAAAAAAAGAAGAAGAAAAGGAATAAGAGTTGAAATTTTTATGTCCTGTGATAAACCTTAGTATTGTTTAACATTATCTTTTCATTTTGTTTACTGCTACAATTTAAGAAATTTACTTAAAAACAATTGTGGAAGGTTACTAGGTACAGTATTTGAAGAAGCAAAAGAACTATACCCAGATGGTCAACAAGTCAACTATATGACTTACAAGAAAAGCATCCCTGACAACTTTAAAAACAGAAACAATAAAAAATCTGGCAAGGTGTGGTGGCTTAGGTTTTTTAGTGTTTTTTTTTTTTTTTCTTTAAGAAATCCCTTTTTTCTCTTAGACTAATTATAATGTATAGCAATTTAATAGGTTATACTTTTGTAAATAGAAGTGAAACTTTATAGAAAAAATTAACTCTCAAGTCCCCCCACCCACCACAGTCATCTGAATGGACCCCTCATTTTGACCAAGGGCATTCCAAAAGTGGTCCAGTTCCCAACAGGAAAGAGGGACACACATGATTCATTACACACTCCTCCCTTTTTCAATTTAGAAAAAGTTGACCATCATTAACAGCAACACATACCTTAAGTCTGATAAGGAATATTTACCTTCTATTCTCTCAAGCCTACTACATAGAGTCTTCATCATCATGATAAAACTTTGGTCTCTACAGCCCTTACTATTTATTGTAACCCAGTCATTCCTATCTGTTGATTTTAGGTTTTTAGGTAATAACTTAATTCTTTCAGACAACTGCCAATGAAAACATATTTAAATCTACCTGTAAGTTGAAAGTCCAGCCCCGCACCATCGCTATTTCCAAGTTGCCCATCCTTTCTCGACCAAACCAATGTACTTACATATGTTTGATTGATGTCTCCTGTCTCCCTAAAATGCATAAATATAGGCTGTGTACACATCACCTGGGGCACATGTTCTCAGGATCTCCTGAGTAGGGCTGTGTCATGGACCATTTGTTACTCATATTTGGCTCAGAATTCTTCAATTGACTTTATGATATAATATTAAAATTTGATACTGTTAGTACATCTCAGCTAATGTAGGATGTCAGTGTTCATAAAGTGGACATTTTCTTCAACATTAGAAATCCACTCTCAATTACACTGTGACTGTCACAGGAAAAGAAAAAATGTTGCTAACCAGTCACATATCATATACTTAAACTTAAATAATAATTCAAGTTCTCATATACCTACTTAAAAATTTTTCTATGTTGTTTGAACTACTTTAGTTCTCTAAGAAAAATGAGTCATTAAAGCATGAAAAAAGTGTTGTTGGAGGTTGTGATTTCTCCCCTGGCCTCAGCCAGTCATAGTGGTTCCACTCAGCACCTCTCCTTTCTCTGTACCAGAATCTCCCCCAGAAACAAGCTCAGATCATCTGCAAACCACACTTTGGTAGCTGTGACAATGTGTGGTCACTGACTCACTCAAGGGACACTTTCGTATAGTCAGAACTGGAAGCTAGGGCTGGGAATTAAGGCTCAGGACAGTGCCCCTCCTCAGTTCTGGGTGCTGCAGACAGGGTGTATTTTCCTTACCTGGCCACCAGATGCCTGAATGCCATGTCTTTCCTGGGAGGGTCCTGAGGAGACGTTTTTATTCTCACCCGGTCGTAGCACCAGATCTCTTGTAGCAACGGCCACTCCTGGACATGTCCGGAAGAGAAAGAGGCTTCATCTTCATTGTGGATGCGATCCCGGGTGTGCCAAAGCCGCGACCACTCTTGGGCGGGTCCTGAGATGAAGGAGGCTTAGTCTTCACCATGAACGTGCCACTGGTGTCCCCAGGTACCCTGAAACAACGGCCTTTCTCCGGTGTGTCCTGAGGAGAAGGAAGCGCTGTCCAAGGCTCTGTGAGGACACCCTGCTCCTCAGAGAGTTAGTTTGCGGGCTCTGCGGGCTCATTGCATAGGCTCCGTGCACCCTCTGGTGGTAGCCCGGGAAAATCTCTGAAATTAAGGGTGGGTTAATCCAGGCGGTAAGAAGTGGAAGTTAAGTAGAGCCAACATTCCCATACCTGAATGGAGATAAAAAGAAGCAAAGAAGACTGGCAATAGATAAAACATAATTGAGTTTTTGTATATCAGCAATAGTGAATAGAAATCATTGGAATTTGAATATTAAAACACCACTTACAACACTACCCACAAAATTGAATACATTAAGTATAAATGTAACAAAATATGCAAGATTCATTCAGTAAACAACAAGTCACCTTTGAGAGAAATCAAAAGAAATGTTAGTAAATGCAGAGAGGCCTGGCATGTTGGCAGATGCCTGTAATCCCAGCACTTTGGGAGGCTGCCACAGGCAGATCACTTGAGCCTAAGAGTTGGAGACCAGCCTGGGGAACAGGGTGAAATCCATCTCTACCAAAAATACAACGCCTGTAGTCCCAGCTACTTGAGTCATTGAAGTGGGAGAATCTCAGTGAGTTGAGATAGCAGCACTGCACTCCAACATGGGTGACACAACTCTTTCAATAAATCAATCAATCAATAAACAGATGTTTCTTGTTCTGGAGAAGTACATTTTTGATTATTTCAGCCATATCCCAATCAAACTCCAGGTAAATATATCAACAAACTCCTCCTAAACCTAGAATAGATGAAATAAGACTGAAGAAGAACAAAGCTAAGGGACTTGCACATCTGGATATGAATACTTACACTAAAGCTAACGTAATAAAGAAGAGTGTGGCATTCATAATTTAATACACAAGCAGATAAGTGGAAGAGAATAGATAGCCCCAAAACCGTCCCAAGTCAACTGATTTTGTCAAAAATGCAAAGCATAATTTTGGAAGAGATAAAGCTATTTCACAAGTGGCAAGAAAACTACTGGAAACTATATGGAAACGAACATAGACAAAAATTTTGCAGTTAAAAAATTAGTCAAAAATACACATACATTAAATTTATTCAATGCAAAGTTGTAATTAGAAAATATCTTCATGGGTCTGGGTTTGGTAATGAGTTATTAGCAAGTCCATGAAAGAAAAAGAATGGATAATATGAACTTTATTGGAAGTTGAAATGTCTACTCTGTAAAACACCCTGTTACCATTGGACATGGGAGTTCAAGCCCATAATCTTAGCAGTTTCGAAGGTCAAAGCAGATAGATCACCTGAGAACAGGAGTTCCAGATCAGCATCGTATACATGGTGAAATCACGTCTGTACTAAAAATACAAAAAATTAACTGGGATTTCTGGTGTGCCCCAGTAATCCTAGCTGCTCAGGAGTCTGAGCAAGGAGAATCCTTTGAACTTGGGAGGTATGGATTGCAGTGAGGCTAGATTGGGTCATTGCACTCCAGCCTTGGTGACAAAATGAGACTCCACTTCAAAAAAATAAAAATCCGATAAAGGGAACCAAAAAGCCAGCCACAGGTAGAAAAATTTCGCGAACTCATCTGAAAAGTGACTTGTATGGACAATATATGAGGAAACTGTCAAACTCAAAAAGATAAGCAACCCAATTCCAAGGTAAAAACCTGAGTAGATACATCACTAAGGAAGACACAGAGATGGAAATCAGGCAGGCACACCAAACACTGCTTGAGGAAATCCTGCTCTTTCTGCTGAAGGCTGAGACTCCAAGCTATCTATGGGGAGCAGAAGTGCTTGCCAGAGTGGCAGTGGCTCCAAAGGCTGCCCCCACCTACCCCACTTCCACCCTTCCTCCAGGGTCCAAGGGTCCCCAAGGCACTGGGCATCCTCTCCCAGAAAGAGCCTGAAGTTGGATATTTTGTTTCTCCGCTTTCCTTAAAGTTCTGGAGGCTGCCAAGTATCCTTAGGTTGGAAGTTTTATATTTATCTTAAGTACCTTGCAGCACTGACAAGCATTAGGAGAGTTGGTTTTTAATCCACACTTGTCTTCATAAAGAGATAAAACAATTGGCTCCAACTGCTTTTTAGTAAATTCTTTTAAAATGTTCGGTACAATATATTTTTATTTTGTTTTCCTGGAGACACAAAACACAGACAAATTATAAAGTAAAAACCAAATAGGGAGTGATCATGAATTCATGGATACTATTTAGTCTGTCATTTACCCTGACTTTTTTTTTTTATAATTTAACTTCTAGGATACATGTGCAGATCAGGCAGATTTGTTACATTGGTGTACATGTGACACAGTGGTTTGCAGCACCCATCAACCCATCATCTAAGTTTTAAGTCCTACATGCATTAGGTTTTGTCCTAATGATCTCCTTCTACTTACCCCATACTACCTGACAGGCTCCATTGTGTCTTCATTGTTCCATTCCCGCTTATGAGTGAGAACAGGTAGTGTTTGCGTTTCTGTTCCTATGTTAGCTTGCTGAGAATGATTGTTTCCAGCTTCATTCATGTCCCTGAAAAGGACATGAACTTATTCTTTTTTATGGCTGCATAGTATCCCATGGTATATATGTTCCACATTTTCTTTATGCAGTCCATAATTTATGGGCATTTGGGTTTGTTCCATGTCTTTTTTGTGTCTGAATCGTGCTGCAATAAACATACGTGTGCATGTTCCTTATGTAGAATGATTTATAATCTTCTGGCAGTATACAACATGGTATTTCTGGTTATAGATCATTGAAGAATCACCACACTGTCTTCCCCAATGATTGAACTAATTTACACTCCCACCAGCAGTATGGAGCATTCCTTTTTCTCCACATCTTCACCAGCATCTGTTGTTTCCTGACTTTTTAATGGTCACCATTCTGACCGGTGTGAGATGGTATCTCATTGTGGTTTTGATGTGCATTTCTCTAATGACCAGTGATGCTGAGCTTTTTTTATACACGTTTGTTGGCTGATTAAATGTCTTCTTCTGAGAATTGTCTGTCCATATCCTTTGCCTTCTTTTTGATGGGGTCTTTTTATTTTGTTGTATATTTTCAAAAATTTCTTGTAGATTTTGAATCATAGACCTTTTTCAGATAGATAGGTTGAAAAAATGTTCTCACATTTTGTATGTCACCTGTTCACTCTGATGATATTTTATTTTGCTGTGGAGAAGCTCTTTAGATTAGTTAGGTCCCATTTGTCAATTTTGGATTGTGTTGCAATTGTTTTTTGGTCTTTGTCATGAAGGCTTTTCCCATGCCTATATCCTGAATGGTATTGTCTTGATTTACTTCTAGGGCATTTAGGGTTTTAGGTTTTATGTTTAAGTCTGTTAATTCATCTTGAATTAATTATGTGGTGTGAGAAACCGATCTAGTTTCAGGTTTCTGCACATGGTGAGCCAGTTTTCCCATATCAGGGAATTCTTCCCCAGTTGCTTGTTTTTGTCAGTCTTGTCAAAGTTCAGATCACTGTAGATGTGTGAATTACTGCAAGCAGCATGGTCATTTTCATGATATTTATTCTTCTTACCTGTGAACATGATATTTTTTTTCCAAATTTTGTTGTCCTCTCTTATTTCGTTGAATGGTGGTTTGTACTTCTCCATAAAGAAGTCCTTCAGGTTCCCTGTAATTTTTATTCTTAGTTATTTTATTTTCTTTGGAGCAATTGTGAATTTGAGTTCATTCATGATTTGACTCTCTGTTTGTCTATTATTGGTGTATAGAAATTCTTGTGATTTTTGCACATTGATTTGGTAGTCTGAGATTGCTGTTGTTGCTTATAAGCTTAAGCAAACTCATACAAAAGACAAGTTTCTTGTTTATTGTTGAGGAGTTTTAGATGTGAGATAATGGGGTATTCTAAATATGCGACTATGTCCTCTAAAAAAAGGGAAAACTTGATTTCCTTTATTTTTATCTGAATATCCTTTATTTGTTTCTCTTGCCCGATTGCCCTGGGCAGAACTTTCAATTCAATGTTGAATAGGAGTGGTGAGAGAAGCCATCCTTGTCTTGTGCCTTGTGTTTTGTGTTTTCGAAGGAAATATTTCCAGCTGTTGCCCATTCAGTATAATATTGCCTATAGGTTTGTCACAAATAGTTCTCTTTAGTTTTTGATACATTTCATCAATACCTGGTATACTGAGTGTTTTCTGTAGGATGGGATATTGAATTTTATCTAAGGCCTTTTCTGCATCGATAGAGAAAATTATGTGGTTTTTTGTCATTGGTTCTCTTCACGTGTTGAATTATGTTTTTTGATTTGTGTAGGCTGAAACCAGCCTTGCTGTTTGGAGCTGCTCTGATCGTGATGGATAAGCTTTTTGAAGTGTTGCTGGATTCAGTTTGCAAATATTTTATTGTGAATATTCACATTGATGTTCATCGGGGATATTGGCCTATTTTTTTTTTTTTTTTTGTCTCTGACAGGTTTTGGTATTAAGAAGATGCTGGCCTCATAAAATAATTTCAGTGGGAGTCCCTCTTTTTCTATTGTTTGGTATAGTTTCAGAAGGAAATGACACCAGCTTTTCTTTGTACGTCTGGTAGAAGTCGACTGTGAATCTGTCTGGTCTGGCCATTTTATGGTTGGTAGGCTACTAATTACTGCCTCAACTTTCGAATCTGTTGGTCTCTTCAGGGATTCTACTTTTTCCTGGTTTAGTCTTGAAAAAGTGTATGTGTCCAGGAGTTTATTTATTTCTTCTAGATTTTTTGCTTTATTTACATAGAGGTGTTTAGAGTATTCTATGATGGTAGTTTGTATTTATCTGGGATCAGTGGTTACATCCCCATTATCTTTGTTTACTATGTCTAATTGATTCTTCTCTTCTTTTTTCTTTATTAGTCTGGCTAGCAGTGTATCTATTTTGTTAATTTTTACAAAATAAAAAAAAAACACTCCTGGATTCATGAATTTTTTGAAATATTTTCCTGTCTCTATCACCTTCAGTTATGTTCTGAACTCAGTTATTTCTTTTTTTGTCTCAGCTTTTGGATTTGTTTGTCCTTGCTTCTCCAGCTCTTTTTCTTTCTTTCTTCTTGTTTTTTTGTTTTTTTTTTTTTTTGAGAGGGTGTCTTGTTTTGCCATGCACACTGGAGTGGAGTGGTGCTACCTCAGCTCACTGTGGCTTTTAACTTTTTGATTCAAGAAATTATCACAACTCAGCTTCCCAAGTATCTTAGAATACAGGTGTGTGCCCCTATGTCAGGCTACATTTTTTTTTTTTTTTTTGTATTTTCTGTGGAGATGGAGTTTCAGCATGTTGGTTGACTAGGCTGGTCTTGAAATCTTGAACTCAGGTGACCTGTCTGGCACAACTTCCCAACGTGCTGAAATATCAGGCATGAGCCACTATGTCTATCCCTCTAGTTTTTTCATTGTGATTTTGGGGTGTTGATTTTAGATCCTTTCCACTTTTGATGTGGGCATTTAGTGCTATAAGTTTCTCTCTTAACGCTGTTTTAACTGTGTTCTAGAGATTGTAGTAGGTTGTGTCTTTGTTCTCATTGATTTCAAACAACTTCTTTCTTTCTTTCTTAATTTTGTTATTTACCCAGTGGTCAATCAGGAGCAGGTTTTACAGTTACCATGTAATTGTGCAGTTTTGAAAAAGTTTCTTAATCTGAGTTCTAATTTTATTCCACTCTGGTGTGAGAGACAGTTTGTTTTATTTCCGTTCTTTTGCATTTGCTGAGAAGTGTTTTACCTCCAATTATGTGGTTAATTTTACAATAAGTGCTATGTGGTGATGAGAAGAAGGTGTACTATGTTGATTTGGAGTGGGGACTTCTGTAGATGTCTGTTTTCTCTGCTTGGTCAAGGCTGAGTTCCCTTCCTGTGTATTCTTGTTAAAATTCTGTCTCATTTATCTGTGTAATATTGATAGTGGGGTGTTGAAGTCTCCTGTTATAATTGTGTGTGAATCTAAGTCTGCGTAAGTCTCTAAGAACTTGCTTTTTAATCTAAGTGCTCTTGTATTAGGTTCATATATATTTAGGATCGTTAGCTCTGCTTTTTGCATTGATTCCTTTACCATTATGCAATTCCCTTCTTTGTCTTTTATGATCTATGTTGGCTTGAAGTTTGTCTTAGGATAGACTACAATTTCAACCCCTGTATTTTCTTTTTTTTTTTTTTTTTTACTTTCCATTTGCTTGGTAAATATTCCTCCATCCCTTTATTTTGAGCCTATGTGTGTCTTCACCCATGAGATGAGTGTGCTCCTGAATATAGCACACTGAAGAGTCTTGATTCTTTATCCAATTTGCCAGTCTTTGTACTTTAATTGGCAAATTTATTTCATTTACATTTAAGGTTAATATTCTTATGTGTCAATTTGATCATAGTGTTGTTGTTCTTTATATTTTGCTATTTTTTTCAATGGTGAGTACCAGTTTTCTTCTGTTTTGTTTTTTTTGTTTTGTTTTGTTTTTTGAGACAGAGTCTCACTCTGTTGGCCAGACTGGAGTGCAGTGGCATGATCTCAGCTCAGTGCAAGCTCCACCTCCTGTGTTCCTAACATTCTGCCTCAGCCTCCTGGGTCTGAGTAGCTGGGACTACAGGTACCCACCAACATGGCCAGCAAATTTTTTTGTATTTTTAGTAGTGACGGGGTTTCACTGTGTTAGCCAGGATGGTCTCCATCTCCTGACCTCATGATCTGCCCACCTCTGCCTCCCAAAGTGCTGGGATTACAGGCGTGAGCCACTACACTAGGTAAGTACCAGTATTTTCTTTCAATATTTAGTGCTTTCTTCAGGAGCTCTTCTAAGGCAGACATTGTGGTGACAAAACCATCTATATTTTGGTGTCTGTAACAATTTTATTTTTCTTTTCTTATAAAGCTTAGTTTCCCTCAAAATATAAAATTCTAGTTGAAATTGCCTTTTTTTTAGGGTTGTTTTATATTGTACTCCACTCTCTTTTGGCTTGTAGGGTTTCTGCAGAGAGATCCTCTGTTAGTCTGATGGATTTCCCTTTGTAGGTAACCTGACCTGTCTCTCTGGCTGTCCTTAACATTTTTTCTTTTGTTCAAACTTGCAGAATCTGACAGTTATTTGTCTATTGTTCTTCTTGAGGAGTATGTTAGTGGTGTTATCCATGTTTCCTGGATTTGAATGTTGGCCTGTCTTGTTCCATTTGTGAAGTTCTCCTGGATAATGCCTTGAAGTGTGTTTTCAAACTTGGTTCCATTTTTCCCCATCACGTTCAGGTACACCAATCAATTATAGGTTTGGTCTGTTGACACAGTCCCATATTTCTTGGAGGCTTTGTTTGTTGCTTTTCTTTCATTTTTCTCTAATCTGGTCTTCATGCTTTATTTCATCAAGTTGATCTCGAATCTCTGACACTCTTTCTTTCTCTTCATTGATTCAGCTATTAATACTTGTTTTTGCTTCACAATGTTTCTTTCACTGTGTTTTTCAGCACTATGAGGTCACATATATTCTTCTCTAAACTGGTTATTTTAGTTAGCAGCTCCTGTAACGTTTTACCAGGGTTCTTACCTTCCTTGCATTGGTTTAGAACATACTCCTTTAGCTCAGAGAATTTTATTCTTACTGACTTTCTGAAGCCTACTTCTGCCAACTCATCAACCTCATTCTCCATCCACATTTGTGCCCTTGCTGGAGAGGAGTTGCAATCATTTGGAGGAGAAGAGTCATTCTAGTTTTTTGAATTTTCAGCTCTTTTCTGCTGGCTATTCCTCATTTTTCATGGATTTATCTACCTATGATCCTTGATCCTGAATGTCTTTGGATTGGGATTTTGTGTGAGTGTCCTTTTGTTGATGTTGATGTTGATATTACTGTTTCCTGTCTGTTAGTTTTTCTTCTAACAGTCAGGCATCTCTTCTGCAGGTCTGCTGCAGTTTGCTGGTCTACTTTAGATGCTGTTTGTCTGGGTATCACCATATGAAGTTGCACAACAGCAATGATTGGAAGATTTGTCCCAAAGTGATACTTGGCTGGTACCAGCCACAGCTCTTCTGTATGAAGTGTCTGTTGACCCCTGCTGGAAGGGGTCTCCTAGTCAGGAAGCACATTGGTCAGTGACACGCTTGAAAAGCCAGTCTGTCTCTGAGCAGAGCTTGAGCACTGTCCTGGGAGATACACTGCTCTCCTCAGTGCAAGAAGGCAAAAATGTTTAAGTCTGCTAAAGTTGCACTCACAGCCATCCCTTTTTCCAGGTGTTCTGTCTCAGGGAGATGGGAGTTTTATATATAAGCTCCTGACTCAGGCTGCTGCATTTCTTTCAGAGATGCACTATCCAGTTAGGAGAAATCTAGACAGCCAATGTGGCCACAGCTGCTTTGCATGCTTCTGTGAGTTCCATGCAGTCCAAACTTCCTGGCAGTTTTCTTAACACTGAGGGGAAATCCTTATGCTCAAGTCTCAGTAATGGTGGTCGACCCTCTCCCAACCAAGCTTGATCATTCTAGGTTGACTTCAAGCTTCTATGTGGGTAGTGAGAATTTGAAGTCAGTGGATCTCATCTTGCTGTTTTCCATGGGAGTGGGGCCTGCACAGTGAGACCACTTAGCTCCCTGGCTTCAGCCGCTTTCCAGGGGGGTGAATGGTTCTGTGTCACTGGTGTTCCAGGTGCCACTGGGGTACAAAAATTATTTTGCAACTAGTTCAGCATCTGTGAAATCAGTCACCCAGTTGTGTGCTTGAAATCCAGGTCTCTGGTTATGCAGGCACACTAGGGAATCTCCTGTTCTGTGCATTGTTAAAACCATTCAAAACTGCAGGTTATGGTCTTGATAGCTCAGCCCCTGATGGCTTTCCTTGGTTAATGGAGTAAGTTTTCAGCCCCTTGCACTTCCTGAGTGAGGTAACACTCACCCTACTTCTGCTTGCCTTTTGTGGCTGGAACTCAATGTCTAACCACTTCCAGTGAGAGGAACCAGGTAACTTAGGTAGAAATGCAGAAATCACCTGTCTTTTGTGTTCATCTCACTGGGAGCTGCAGAACAGAGTTGTTACTTTTCAACCAAATTGCCAGATGCCCACAAGCTTTTCCTCTTATTTATAGTGTGCACTGTTGAAATTACCAGAAGTTTCACTTGTAATGTCTAAAAGCAAGAGGGAAAAGAACAGTGAAAAATGTTTTAATTAATTAATCTCTGTATTTCAATGTCAATCAAAAGCAGTGCCATGTTGCAAAAGGTGAAGAAAAATGAACAGACCAGAAACATTTGATTTCACATGTTGCTTCACTTTTGAAAAAGCAGATTTAAGAAGGTAAGCCTCCAGATTTCTAATCTGTATCAAGTATTAAGCATTGCAAAGTATGTACAGAAATTGAAATCAATTACTTCTTCAATTTTCACAGAAATTAATTTGTACTCTAGAAACTCCTGTTGTTGCTTTGATATCTGTGGGGATTCAGTCAAGATGTTGGGGAAAATTAGCAGATGCAAACCTTCTTGCAAGGCTAGGGGGTTGGCATAAGCTCCAGGAATAAACTTGGCTGAAAATGGCCTTTTCCCTTTCGTTAAGTAAGTTAGAGTAGAAACAAATGAATGTGGGGTGTTTATCTAACTAGCTTGCTTACTCATGTGGTCCTAAGGTTAATCTTTGACTTAGTACAGTGCTAAATTGCTTTTTAATTGGGAAGTCCACACTGTCAATTACCCTTTAGTGGTGTCAACTTGAGCCTTGGTCAATTAGTCTTTACTGAATTAATGCGAGTCTCACTAGCTGGTTGGGGCCACAGTCAAAGCTCTGCAGTGAGCAGAGACCACACCACTGCACTCCAGCCTGGGCCACAGAGCAAGACTCTGTTTCAGAAAAATAAAAAGCTCCTACTCACTCTAGGAAAGAAGTGTCTTCTTTTGTTCCACATGGACCTATTTCAGGACCAGGTCTCAGGAAGCCTTTATTGTATGTGTTAAAGGAAACATGACATAAAATTTACCAATCTAAATATATTTACATGTACAGGTAAGTGGCATTAAGTATGTTTATGTTATTGGTCAACCATCACCACCATTGCACATTCCCACCATCAATGCACAAGGGTTCCATTTTCTTCACAAACTCTCCAACTCTCCCTTTTTCAAAAAAAAAAAAAAAAAAGACATTCTAGTGGGTATAAGGTAGTATTCCCTCTCCTGTCCCACTCATGCATGTTTAAATATCTGTAACACACCCACTGGCCATTTCCAGCTACAGGTCACTTTTTCTATGCTGCCTATCCAGACACCCAGTGATCAGTGATGTCTCCTCAGAGTTTACAAGGTCTTCTGCATCTTGCTCTATTGTAATTCAGACCTCAGCATATAATATGCATGCATTGTTCCACGTAAATAAAGGGAAATTAACATTTTCTGAGCACCACCACGTGCAGGTGACTTACTCAGGTGAACTCAAAGTAACTCTGCCAGGTATGGGTAGTCCCACATGTGGAGAAAAAGGCCAGGATCAGGTGATTGAGTGACCCACTTTCAATCACACAGCTTCCAAGTAACTTCAGGTTCCAGCTCCTGGCCAGGTCTCCAGTTGTCATTTAGAAAAAGTTTGTGAGTCACTTGAACATATGTCCAGGCCACACCCAGTCTTCTTTCTATCAACCAAGGTGAGCTCCAGGGACAATGGGTGACAAGACACAGCCAGTCATCTTTCTTCCATTCAGAGGCACTGCAGGTACTTGAAACTCATCAGGAACAGTCTCTTATCCCAAAACCCTCTCATACATAGGATATTTCGAGGGCAATGTGTTACACATGGGAGATGGCAAACTTTAGTGAGGGAATCAAAACCAGCACATGGAGAAGGAGCTTGTGATTCCAAGTGTAAAGGAAATGCGGTATGCTAAGAAGTTATTGCCCTAGAGGCTGAAAGAGACAAGAGGTTAGTATGACTAAATCAGATGGAGCAAGAAGGAAAGCAGGGAATGGACCAAACACTTAGCACAAGGGCCAGTGGTTCCTTAGCAAGGTCGATGCAGATCTACCGTGACATGATGTGGCCACTGCCCTCCTAGGAATGAACGATGAGAAATGAAGGCAAGTTTACAGGCTACATACATAAATAAATATTCATGACATCCTTATACGCAATATTCCCAAACTAGGAGCCCCCCAAATGCCCATACACAGAAGAAGGGTGAACAAGCTGTGGCACATCCACACCATGGCATGTGGCTCAGCATGAAAACGAATGGACTGTTGATGCAATCATAACAGAGTGACTCTGAAAGTGGTTCTGCTGAATAAAAGGCCGGATCAGAACGAAGCACAAAGACACAAGTACATACTGTATTTATATGTAATTCTATAAAATACCCGCGAAATTTTAGTGAAAGAAGCAGATCTGTGGTCCCAGATTAGCCAGGGAGAGATCGTTATTGCCGGGAAGAAGGTACTTTTCATGACCTTCATCGCACTTCTGGTCTTACAGTGAATGAAATACTCACATGGAGAAAATCATCGGTTCTTCTGTCTGCACATGTGCAGTTTATCATATGCCAATCACACTTCAACAAAGCTGTTTTTAAATAAGGAATCACTATCTGAAGCTTAGAATATGGATGGGTAGGAGGCCTGAGAAGGAAAGACTCTTTTCTTTTCTTAATCTATGAGGTTGTACAATGAGAATTAAGTTGGTCCTGAGCTCAGACACAGAACAGGCCTGAGGGAAAGCCTCACACAGTCCTTCCTTCTGCACAGAAGAGTGACCACCTAACACAGTACCAAGCTGTCCCTGAGGACCTTTATAGGTCAAAGTGACCTCCTGTCCTCATGTCTACTTTCTGGTATTTCCTCTTTCCTGCAGAAGCTTGCCTGCCCTCTAATGTAGAGGAAATAATGTTCAAGTTCTAATACGAACATTCTGGTTCCATCACAGTAGAGAAATGGGTTGCATTGTCCTCTTCAAGACGAAGAAAAGGGAAAAGCCATGAGCACAATGTCCACAGTTGTGCAGTCAAGTTGCAAGTGGAGGAAGAGCATCGCCCTGCCAAGGCAGCAGCAGGACAACGGAAGGTGAAGATTTCTGCAGAGGAAACAAGGAAGCTTAGGGATTCCCAGAGGAAATCATCCTTCCCATGTGTAGACCCCTGGTTTGAAGCCCAGTTCCTCTTGTCCCAATGTGAAATGAGCCTGTGATCATTCCCATTTCAGCCTTATTACTAATTGCACAGGCAAACATAAGTGTTCAACAGTTTTAAGAAATGCAAAAAAAAAAAAAAAAAAAAAAGACAAATATGATCAAACAGACAACTCACCTCGAGAGAAATGAGTTTTTAAGTTCCTTTTTCCTTCTGGCCCCATGACTTCTGTTCAAGGAAAGTTCAGAATTAATGCTCCCTATAGTCTCAAAGAAGTATAAAATATTGCATCCATAGAAAGTAACAAAATTTAGGAAGATAATAGGAAAATTCAGAGATCAGGAAAGACAGCTTGAAATTCTCTTAAAATGTGTAACTCTCAAAAAAATGGAAGACAGAATCTAAAAAATATGTCAAAACCACATACAATTAAAAAAAAACACACATAAGAAATGTGGTTAGCTCTCTGGCAGATGAGTCCCTGAGTTGCAGTAGTGAAATAGCATTTGACATGTAAAAACCGAGGGAGGCAGTTATGAAAGCCCTTGGAATAACAGCTCAATTCCAGGCATAGAGAGATGTTGGTTGGGTGGGAACAGGAAAAAGGAAAGCATCCAGCAGTGACTTTTCAGATGGGAGGTTAGAAATGAGGGAAGATGTTAAGGATGTGATAAAAGGAGACAATTTAATTTTAAATAGAAAGAGAAAAGTAAAGGCAATAGAAACTCCAGGAAAATAGAAAGCTAAAGAAAAAAGTTGTATATACCCATAGAATACGAAGACATATATGCAAATTGACAGTGCTAATATACTTCCTACAAGAGGAAAGTCACAAGATTCTATTGTATTTGATCAACAAAATATATATATATAAATATTTATACACTACAGTTACGTACAAATTCAATGATAAGTAAGAAAGGAACTGAAATCATTATACTCCTATCATTGTCTAAGGGTGGAGAAAAGTTGGGAGTCTAAGAAACTCAGTCTTCTTCTGTGGTACCTGGTTGTTAATGGGTAGTTCAGGGGACTAGGGTGAAGTGTACATGGTAGGAGCTCCTTCTGTGTAACTCTTGCTTCACCTCTGTATTTTTCATTCACACGTACATATTTTTATTTTCAAAATAAAATATATGAGAAATAATATGTGGTGTCAGAGACTCTAGGAAGAGTCTCTGTTCCAGCTGTACTGGTTCCAAGTCTAATTAGACACCACAGATTCCAGCAGAAAATCCTGTCTCTACCCACACTTCCACTCCCTGAAACAGGACCCAAGTAATCACCAGATGCAGCTCAAAAACTCAATATCTGTCCAAAGCAGACCCCCATGTAGGCATCACCAAGGGTATCAGTAGACACAACCACAGAGGTGTCTGCAGTATGCATCATGAAGTGCAGCCCCTAAGTGTAGACCAACTTCCCATTCTGGAAGGAAATTTCCTTAGAGGATGCCCGTGTTAGTAGCATCAGCCTCCACTTAGGTACAGCCATAGAGTGGTCCAGCATGTTACTGTAAGCAGCCAGAAGGCAGAGGAAAGGAGCAGGAAAAATGAGAGGGAGGGTGGCAACATCATGGTTGGGCCCCTACTGGTATATCTCACTACCTTGCAGTGGCCTGGGAGACACAAAGAACACCATATTTTGGTGGGAAGAGGCTCTCTCAGGTCAGAGCAGTAGGACTTGGAAAGAAACTGAAGCCAAGCTGAGGAATATGGTTTCCTGTTTCAATATGGCCACCTGTGGCTGTGGATCCCAGGATATCACAAATGGCAATGCCTTTCCCATTTTCTCTGTGGCTGCAAAGACTTGGATCAGGCTCTGATTGACCTGGCACTCTTGAGGCACTTAAAGCCTATTACTTGAAACTGTTAACACGTTAGCACTTTATTTACAATGACTTCAGTGATGTATTGTTCTCCAGTATTGAAAATATGAAAATGATTAACAAGAGCTTGATAGTTATGCGAATAAATGATGGTTGATCATAAAGAACAATTAGGCAGCACTTGATAATAAAGAATTGGTATTTCATGAATGTGCACTGTGTCTCAAAGGTACTCTTAGGCTTTTGATAAATACCCCCACTTAATTTTTGCGACAATCCCCATGGCAGGTCCTGGCACCATCCCTATTTTAGAAGTGAGAAGTCACATGAACCTGACCAGGGTACAAACCTGGGCTGTGGAGGATCTAAATATAAACAGGCAAAAGAGGTGCCAAGAAAGATGATAATATCCTAATGGTATGTGGAAAGGAGGAGAAAAAGTGCATATGGTGTGAAGGCCAGACAAGACGTAGGCCAGCCTCAAATGTAGGCCAGATCCACAGCTGGCCAGCCTTCACTTTTCTATCTTAAAGGATCCTTCTCTTCAAAGGAAGATCACAGAGTGAAGGGAGTGTGCTCAAAAAACACTGATATTTAGCAGAAACCTGATAAAAGAGAAACAAACAAAATGCTAAAAATAAACACAGCAGAATTACAGCTGGGTTTGTCTTTAGGTGACAGGCCTGCAAGTGTCTTTTCCTAAGTCTGTTTTCTCCATTCTCCAAAATAGACATATATTCAGGTGATAAATCAGGCTGCAGGAGTAAGCGTAGGGTCAGAGGAAATTTCTCCTCAAACCTGGCCCCAGACCTTGGCTCCTGGCTGGTGGCTTCCCCTTCCCTGGGGTCTGTCCTTGTCCCAGAGACAGGGCCAGTCATCCCTACAGCCATTCCATGCCCTAGTCCCCAATAAAGAGTAGAGGGGAACTGAACAGGTGAAATGGTCTCATGGCCCATGGGATGACAGTACCTGGCTGTCAGTGGCATTCAAATTGTCTTGTCTCCAGGAAAGTCCAAGCCCAAGTCCTTGAGAGTTTTCTTGGGACTGTGGAGGCCCATTTTATTCATGTCCCACTAAAAGAGATCAGATGGAAGAAGAAGTTTTGTGGGACTCCGAGGCCCAGCCTTCTTTCCAGAAGGTAAAGCAGACCTGCTGGCTGGAAAATGCTGTCACCACAGGGCTAACCCAATATTATTTGTTTACCTCTTGTCCTGTCTTTGGTCCAAAACAAAAACCGATAATTACTAACTGTGGAAAAGAGAGTTAGTGTGGTGCCAGTTGAGTTGGTCTTCCCTGTGTTAGAAACCCATGGGGAGCCATGGGCAGCCTCTGAGGAGAAAAGTCTCCTTATTGCCCTCACATATTTATGCCCCGAGTGCATAACTGCTCAGCAGCATTCCACATGTTGCTCAGGGAGATAACACTCCCTTGAAGCAGTGAAGTATAATCAAACATCTTGGCTCCTCCTGAAACCAGCTCCCATCCATTTCAGCCTGATAGGTTACAGATCTCAAGTAGGTTCGACACACACCTTTTCTCAAGGAAAT
This sequence comes from Pongo pygmaeus, assembly GCF_028885625.2. Lineage (NCBI taxonomy): Eukaryota > Metazoa > Chordata > Mammalia > Primates > Hominidae > Pongo > Pongo pygmaeus. The sequence goes on along the minus strand of NC_072397.2, from coordinate 34,951,344 downwards.
TCACAGAAACTGCCAGTGCCAAACATCTTATTGAATGGCTCAGAATTTCTCCTTCACTGAATAATCCTTTTCCTCATCCCTTCCTCCCCCTCCCAGCTTCCCTGAGAATAAAAATCATGTAATCCAATAAATTGGGTGAAACCCAAGATCAATGGGCCATGAGCAAGCTTTCAATGTGCTGGTCTCCTGGACACACATTTTAAATGTTTATTCTATCTCTTTCTAATTCTTTTGTCTCCTCCAGACTCAGGGTACCCACTGGTTGTTGGGCTGGTTTCCCCAACACAATCCTGGGACACTCCAAATCTTGGTGCTTGTATTGTCTCTCAAATCAACTCAACAAGCCCTCCTCTGGTGACACAATAGCATTTTCTCTAGCCAAAGGACTGACCCTACCATACAGTGACCTTGAAATGCAGACAGGCAGCCACAACACTGCTTGGGACTGCCCTGAGCCTCAGATCCCTGGTTTCAATGATCTCACAGCCAGCTGATTGAAAGGGACAGGGAAGTGTGTGGAGGAAGCACTCTCCACACCACTGAACTCCAGCCTGGGTGACAGAATGAGAATCCATCTAAAAAAAAGAAAAAATACTTTTAAAAATGCATCCTATTTTTTTCCTGGGGATGTTCCAAGATGGCCAAATAGGAACAACCCTGGTCTGTAGCTCCCGGCATGGTCAACGCAGATTAGTGATTTTGGCATTTCCCACAGAGGTACATGGTTCATCTCATTGGGACTGTTTGGGCAGTGGGAGCAGCCCACAGAGGGTGAGCTGAAGTAGGGTGGGGCGTCACCTCTACTTGGAAGTGCAAGGGGTTGGGTGATTTCCCTTTCCTAACCAAGGGAAGCCATGACAGACTACCTGAAAAAAATGGGGTATTCCTGTGCAAATACTGTACTTTTCCCAAGGTCACAGCATCTGGCAGAACAAGTGATTCTCTCCTATGCCTGGTTTGGTGGGTCCCATGCACACAGAGCCTTGCTCACTACTAATGCAGCAGTTTGAGATCAACCCCAAATGTGGCAGCTTGGCTGGCAGAGGGGTGTCCACCATTGGTAAGGCCTCAGTAGGTAAACAAAGCACCCAGGAAGCTTGAGCTGGGCAGAACCCACCACAGCTCAACAATGCTTACTGCCTCTAGACTCTGCCACTGTCAGCCGGGCAGAGCTGAAAAAATGGCAGCAGACAACTTTGGCAGACTTAAACATCCCTGTCTGAGAGCTCTGAAGAGAGTAGTGGTTATCCAAGCATGCCATTTGAGCTCTGAGAATGGACAGACTGCCTCATCATGTGGATCCCTGACCCTTGTGTAGCCTATCTGGGAGACACCTCCCAGTAGGGACTGACCTCATATAGGCAGCTGCACCTCTGTGACAAAGCTTCCAGAGGAAGGATCAGAGAGCTATATTTGCTGTTCTGCAATATTTACTCTTCTGCATCATCTGCTTGTGACAACCAGGCAGACAGAATTTGGAGTGGAAGTCCATCAAATTACAAAAGACCTGCAGCTGAGGGACCTCACTGTTAGAAGGAAAACTAACAAACAGAAAGGAATAGCTTCAACATCAAAAAAAAAGTTCATTTACACCAAAACCCTATGTTGAGATCAACAACATCAAAGACCCAAGGAAGATAAACGCACAAAGATGGGGAGAAAACAGAGCAGAACAGCTGAAAATTCTAAAAATTAGAACATAACTTCTACTTCAAAGGATCACAGCTCCTCACAAGCAATGGAACAAAACTGGATGGAGAATGACCTTGATGAGTTGCCAGAGGTAGGCTTCAGAAGGTTGGCGATAACAAATCTCTTTGAGCTAAAGTCACATGTTCGAACCCATCACATGGGAGATAAAAAAACCTCAAAAAGTGATTAAATGAATGGCTAACTAGAAGAAACAGTGTAGAGAAGACCTTAAATGTCCTGATGGAGCTGAAAACCGTGGCACAAGAACTTCGTGACACATGCACAAGCTTAAATAGCCAATATGATCAAGTGGAAGAAGGGTGTCAGTGACTGAGGATCATAGCAATAAAATAAAGGAGAAGACAGGATTAGAGAAAAAAAAAGAGTAAAAAGAAACAAGCAAATCTTCCAAGAAATATAGGACTAAGTGAAAAGACCAAATTTACATTTGATTGGTGTACCTGAAAGTGATGGAAAGAATGGAACCAAGTTGGAAAACGTTCTTTAGGATATTATCCAGGATAACTTCCCTAACTTAGCAAGGCAGGCCAACATTCAAATTCAGGAAATACAGAGAACATCACAAAGATATGCCTTGAGAAGAGCAACCCCAAGACACTTAACGGTCAGGTTCACCAAGGTTGAAATGAAGAAAAAGTGTTAAGGGCAGCCAGAGAGAAAGGTTGAATTACCCACAAAGGGAAGCCTATCAGACCAACAGTGGATCTCTTAGCAGAAACTGTACAAGCCAGAAGAGAGTGGGGCCAATATTCAAGATTCATAAAGAAAAGAATTTCAACCCAAAATTTCATATGTAGCCAAACTAAGTTTTATAAGTGAAGGAGAAATAAAATCCTTTACTGTCAAGCAAATGCTGAGAGATTTTGTCACCACCACGCCTGACTTAAAAGAGCTCCTGAAGGAAGCACTATAGGTGGAAAGGAACAACCGGTACCAGCCACTGCAATAACATGATAAATTGTAAAGACCTTCAATGCTATGAAGAGACTGCATCAATTAATGGGCAAACCATCCAGCAAATATCATAATGACAGGATCATATTCACAGATAACAATATTAACCTTAAGTGTAAATGGGCTAAATGCCCCATTTAAAGGACACAGACTGGCAAATTGGATAGAGTTGAAACTTATCAGTGTTTCATATTCAGGAGACCCATATCTCATTTACAGACTCACATAGGCTCAAAATAAAGGGATGGAAGAAGACCTACCATACAAATGGAAAGAAAAAAAGAAGCAGGGGTTGCAAACCTAGTCTGATAAAACAGACTTTAAACCAACAAAGATCAAAAGAGACAAAGAAGGCCATTACATATGATAAAGGGATAAATTCAAAAAGAAGAACTAAGTATTCTAAATAAATATGCACCCAATACAGGGGCACCCAGATTCATAAAGCAAGTCCTTATAGACCTACAATGAGACTTACACTACCACACAGTAATAATGGGAGACTTTAACACCGCACTGTTAATGTTAGATCAACGAGACAGAAAGTTAACAAGGATATCCAGGACCTGAACTGAGCTCTGCAACAAACAGGCCTAATAGACATCTGTGGAACTCTCCACCCCAAATCAACAGCATATACATTCTTCTCAGCACCATATCACACTTATTCTAAAATTGACCACATAATTGGAAATAAAGCATACTCAGCAAATGTAAAAGAACAGAAATCACAACAAACTGTCTCTCAGACCACAGTGCAATCAAATTACAACCCAGCATTAAGAAACTCACTCAAAACTATACAACTATATGGAAACTGAACCACTTGTTCCTGAATAACTGCTGGGTAAATAACAAAATAAAGGCAGAAAAACAGACATACTTAGAAACCAATGTGAACAAAGACACAACGTACCATAATCTCTGGACACATTTAAAGCAGTGTGTAGAGGGAAATTTATGGCACTAAAAGCCCAAAAGAGAAAGCAGAAAAGATCTAAAATTGACACTCTAACATCACAATGAAAAGAAATAGAGAAGCAAGAATAAACAAATTCAAAAGCTAGCAGAAAGCAGAAGGTAACAAAGATAAGAGCAGAACTGAAAGAGATAGAGACTCAAAGAAAACTTTCAAAAAAATCAATGAATCCAGGAACTGTTTTTTTTAAAAAAAAATCAACAAAATTGATAACCCCCTAGAAAGACTAATAAGGAAGAAAAGAGAGAAGAATCAAATGGAAGCAATAAATATGATAAAGGGGATATCACCACCATTCCCACAGACATACAAACTACTATCAGAGAAAACCATAAACACCTCTACGCAAATAAACTAGCAAATATAGAATAAATGGATTAATTCCTGGACACATACACCCTACAAAAACTAAACCAGAAAGAGGTTGAATTTCTGAATAGACCAAAAACAGGCTCTGAAATTGAAGCGATAATTAATAGCCAACCAATCAAAAAAAGTCCAGGATCAGATGGATTCACAGCCAAATTCTACTGTAGGTACAAAGAGGAGCTGGTATCATTCTTTCTGAAATTATTCCAATCAATAAAAAAAAGCAGTAATCCTCCCTAACTCATTTTATAAGGCCACCATCATCCTGATACTAAGGCCTGGCAGAGAAACAACAACAAAAAGACAATTTTAGACCAATAGCATGAATGAACATCGATGTGAAAATCCTGAGTAGAATACCAGTAAACTGAATCCAGCAGCACATCAAAAAGCTTATCCACCACTATCACGTCGTCTTCATCCCTGAAATGCAAATGTGGTTCAACTTATGCAAGTCAATAAATGTAATCTATCACATAAACAGAACCAAAGACAAAAGCCACATGATTATCTCAACAGATCCAAAAAAGGCCTCTGATAAAATTCAATAGTCCTTCAGGCTAAAAACTCTCAATAAACTAGGTATCCATGGAATGTATCTCAAAATAATGAAAGCTACTTATCACAAACCCACAGCCAATATCATACTGAGTGGGCAAATACTGGAACCATTCCCTTTGAAAACCAGCACAAAACAAGAATGCCCTCTCTCACCACTCCTATTCAACATAGTGTTGGAATTTCTGCCCAGGGCAATCAGGCAAAAGAAAGAAATAAAGATTATTCAATTAGGAAATGAGGAAGTCAAATTGTACCTGTTTTCTGATGACATGATTTTATATTGAGAAAACCCCATTGTCTCAGCCCAAAATCTACTTAAGCTGATAAGCAACTTCAGCAAAGTCTCAGGATACAAAATCAGTGTGTAAAAATCACAAGCATTCCTATATACCAATAACAGAGATCCAAATCGTGAGTGAATTCCCATTCAAAATTGCTTCAAAGAGAATAAAATACCTAGGAATCCAACAAGGGATGTGAGGGACCTCTTCAGGGAGAACTACAAAACACTGCTCAACAAAATAAAAAAGGACACAATAAAATACAAAAGGACACAAACAAATGGGAGAATGTTCTATGATCATGGACAGGAAGAATCACTATCTTGAAAATAGCCATAGTGCCCAAAGTAATTTATACATGCAATGCCATTCTGGTCAAGCTACCAATGACTTTCTTCAGACAATTGGAAAAAAAAAAAAAACTACTTTAAAGTTTAAATGGAACCAAAAAAGAAGCCGCATTGCCAATACAATCCTAAGCAAACACAACAAAGCTGGAGGCATAATTCTATCTGCCTGGAAACTACACTACAAGGCTATGGTAAACAAAACAGCATGGTATTGATACCAAAACAGATATATTGACCAATGGAACAGAAGACAGGCCTCAGAAATAACACCACACATCTGCAATCATCTCAGTTTTGACACATCTGACAAAAAGAATAAATGGGGAAAGGATTCCTTATTTAGCAAATGGTGGTGGGAAAAGTGGCTAGCCATTTGTAGAAAGCTGAAACTGGATCCCTTCCTTACACCTTACATAAAAATTGATTCAAAATGGATTAAACACTTAAATATTAAACCTAAAACCATAAAAACCCTAGAAGAAAACTTAGGCAATACCATTCAGAACATAGGCATGGGCAAGGACTTCATGACTAAAACACCAAAAGCAATGACTACAAAAATGAAAATAGACAAATCGGATCTAATGAAACTAGAGAGCTTCTGCACGGTGAAAGAAACTACCATCAGAGTAAACAGGAAACCTACAGAATGGGAGAAAATTTTTGCAACCTACTCATCCAACAAAGAACAAATATCCAGAATCAACAAAGAACACAAAGAAATTTGCATGAAAAAAAAAAGTCATCAAAAGGTGGGCAAAGGATAAGAACAGACACTTCTCAAAAGAAGACATCTATGCAGCCAACAGATGTGGGGAAAAATGCTCATCATCATTGGTCATCAGGGAAATGCAAATGAAAACCAAAATGAGATACCATCTCATGCCACTTAGAATGGCAATCATTAAAAAGTCAGATGCTGGAGTGGATGTGGAGAAATAGGAATACTTTTACACTGTTGGTGGGAGTGTAAATTAGTTCAACCATTGTGGAAGACAGTGTGGTGATTCCTCAAGGATCTAAAACTAGAATTACCATTTGACCCAACAATCCCATTACTGGATATATACCCAAAGGATTGTAAATCATGCTACTATAAAGAAACATGCATACGTTTGTTTCTTGTGGCATTATTTACAATAGCAAAGACTTGGAAACAATCCAAATGTCCATCAATGATAGACTGGATTAAGAAAATGTGTCACATATACACCATGGAATACTATGCAGCCATAAAAAAGGATGAGTTTATGTCCCTTGCAGGGACATGGATGAGCTAGAAACCATCATTCTCAACAAACTATCATAAGGACATAAAACCAGACATCACATATTCTCACTCATAGGTAGGAATTGAACAATGAGATTACTTGGACACAGGGCAAGGAAAATGACACACCAGGTCCTGTCAGGGGTTAGAGGGTAGGGATTAGGGGGAGGGATAGAATTAGGAGAAATACCTAATGTAAATGATGAGTTGATGGGTGCAGCAAACCAACATGGCACACGAATATCTATGTATCAAACCTACACACTGTACACATGTACCCTAGGAGTTAAAGTATAATAAAATTTAAAAAATAAATAAATAAATAAAAATGCATCCTATTATGTTCATTTAATGTGTACGACATATGCTATGGGATACATATTACTATTTCAAAGGCTACTATATTAGAGCAAA